>NC_061108.1:35932312-35981493 GCF_015104395.2 Macrobrachium nipponense
ATTACTCTACCCTCACTCAATATCTATTTCTACCAGTGGATTTTCCAATCTAATTGTCCCTACATATTTATATACAGACTCCTGTTATTTCCTAACAACACTTGGCCACCTACAGGCAGTGACCTCAATGCCTAAAATTATCAAAACACTTATATATAAAAAATACAATGTTGAAAGTAATCATAAATGGCAATATATAAAACAATGTTAGAATATCAGTTACTTGAAGGCAAATTATTTAGTAAAGCCTTAATGGTGTTGAGCTTGTTAACAACTAACACTCTGACAATACACGTGAAAGCTAATATGGTGAGCACTAACAAAACAATATTTACCATGGACATAATGGGGGAAATGTCAGTCTTGTATACATGGAAAAAAGGATTAGCTGCTTAAAGTTTGTCAAATGATTCTAACTCAAGTTTGGACAATTTGAAATCTTTGACATATTCAAAATGATTTATGTGGCTAGATAACTTTAAGGTGCAAGTAGCAAAAACAGTAGGCTTGTAGTACAAATAATTCAAAATAACTACATACTTCACAAGATGTCACAAAGGATTTGATGTTATTAAACATTATCTGAGATTGGTTATTCCTACAAGTGACCTTAGCTGTTACTAGATTCTGTGAAAACACTACCATTTCATCATACAAAATTTGAGCTTTGAAATCAGGATTGTAAGGGATATACTTAGTTATTCTCACCATTTCTGTCATTAATCAAATCATCTATGCAATACAATTTGTTAAGTGGCTCATAAAAACTGTATATTACAAACAAACTCATTGGCTTCAAGCATGATACAATCATCAAAATCTTTGTCACTTAGTTGCACCAACAGAAGTGAATTTTGTTGCAATGCAATATGTACTATGTCTTGGTTCAAAACAATTGACTTGTTATTTACTAGCATTGGAAAAGGGTAAATGGATATAAAGTTATTAACTTCATCATTGTTGAATGGTATTACCAATACAATGTGATCAGAAACTCTTTTCACAGTTATTAAATTATAGTAAGTAAGGACATCGCGCACAAGCGGTTTGAAGTGATGATCTAACATACATTTTTCAATTACATGGTTTAACTCACTAGGACTGATGAGGTATGGTGATAAAATGTTCTTTGCAGCTAACATGACCGCATTCAAAAGTTCCTTATAATTTAAGAGGAATGACTGTTTCAAACATTAACTGATTCACAAATTGTGACCTGTTTAGATCATTTATCTCTGTTGTAATATTCTGAGCTATATCGTTAACAAAGTCCTTCAGTTTAATAATCAATTCTTGGTTCTTGTTAGTTTCATCAATGACTTTAGTCATGATGGTACCTCGTTCTGCAGCCCACATTTCTAATTTTTCTATTCTAGCCCTATCTTTATCTACATCACTATCAGTAGCTACACCAAACAAAGTGTTTAAGGCTGTACCTATAAATGGAAGGAGTGAACGCTTCTTAATTCTCTTAGGTAAAACCTGGCTGATATCCTCTCTAAGTTTCAACAAAACTGTATTATTCTGGTTAGTAGTTACGACATTTTCGATTTTACTCAGTAATTCTGCCAGTTGTTGTGTTGATGGTCTACTGTGGTGATGTTTATTGTGACAACCGCGATGTCGTGTATCATCTTCACTTGGCCATGATCCTTTAAAATTGCTCCCTTCTTGATCTGCAAGAGGGAGATGCAGATATCACTCACCATGAGCCATAGTGAAATCCATTTCCTGTAAAATATATTCTAAGCAGTAAACCTTATACAACAATGTTATTGACCTGTTGCACTTGGTCCTATCTTTTCCTTAAATTGTATCTCGGAGTCACTAATGCTGATGAAGTATGGAAATCATTTACGTTACTGTTTTCCTTACTACTTGACTCCTTTAAATCTAAAATCCTTTAAATGTTCTTCTGACCAAATGTCGGAATGTACTATTTTAATATGGTTCCAATGTGCAACAGTTTCATTTAAAGTTGATTCATGCATTAGCTTAAATTTATTTAACTTTATCCTTTCTATTACTCTATTGGACCTTGGAATTTAGGACTTACTTTAACATTAGGTCCTTCAACTTTATGATTAAGCACATATACTTGTTGCCCTATTTTTAAATCTGGAACTGTTGATTTCTGGTTGTAATACATACTAGACTTTTGATGTACCGTATATACTCGCATATTATGCGATTTTTGAAACCTAATTTTGAAGCTAATTTTAAAGGGGTCGCATCATACACGCGGGATAAAATTAGCGTACCGTCTATGCTTTCCCAAATCGGCAGATTGCGATAGTTACTACCGGAGGAAAACAGTAGATCTTTTAAAAAGTTATGCTTTACTTGTACTTCACTATATCAAATAATATTGTATGCATTCTCATATTACTATTGTATTTTAAAATACAAAAGAGCGATCGTGCGCCATTTGCATTATTTTGGTTTATACAGCATGTTTAACTGTTCTAGACTAACCATCTATAATTTCCAAATCAGTTGATTAAGGCACAATACCGAAGGAATTCTTACTTTTTGTTTTACTCGGTAAAAGAAACATTTGTTATTTGAACTATTACTTTTATTTTAGGATACGCAGTTAAGTGAAAATTTATCAAATTAAAAAAATGCATAAAATTAATAAACTAAAATCCTCCAAGTCGCTCTCCGTGTCCGTATCATCAAATACTGCTCTGAAATCTTCGCCATCAACGCAGTCATATTCGTCATCTTCCAGATCTTTGATCATTTCATCTTCATATGGAAGGTATAGTCTTGTCACCGTGGCGAGCTCTCTGGCGTGGCTTTTAAAGATCTGCCCTTATGCTAATTTTACAAAAACAACAACTGCCCGTGTTTGACAGACCTTTGAATGTCCTTGAGACAAACCCCGAGGCTATAATTATAAGATTATAAGGGGCTTTCATTCCCAGGTACTTTAATCTCCTTCCTATTCGGCCCTGCTCTCTCTCTCTCTCTCTCCTAAATCCTCAGCTGTCCGAGCGAAAGCTTTTTTTATGGGACAACATAGGCCCGCATTTCGTATTTTCCATACCTAATTATTTTGTATACGATTGCCCTTTCTCGGCTGTGAAGTTGATGCCTATCCATGGCTGTGAAATGACCAGGAATATAACTTATAAGTCGGTGTCAAAGTCACTCCACACTTCAGTCAGGCCAAAACTTTGCCATATCGCATTCAAGCAATATTCAGTCATTGATTCCTATCTGTTATTTTGTCAGAGAGAGAGAGAGAGAGGAAGGAGAAGGGCGAGAGAGAGAGAGAGAGAGAGAGAGAGAGAAAATCTGTTTGTATACGATTGTTTATTTTCTCACTCGTCAAACTTACTCTGTTATGCTTTATTTCATATTTCCTTGCTCACCAATTTATTCTATACCTACGATATTAAGAAATCAAGATATGTGTAGAAGGGAGAACTGCCTCCAGACTGTACAGTCAGTATGGATTTAAACACACGTGGAACTGGTTGAAATATTCGCAACAACACCAAAATGAGATGCCATGGTGATCGAAAATCTGACTCCGTTTCTTGTTATTGCATAAAAAACTTTATCAATCGTGACCTACATAATTTATTTAGAATTCTGTGTAACGGAAAAGATAATATTTGATATCTGTATTGGGAGAAATGGTTTTATCTCTGTTGTTGTTATAAATTTGGCAGATATGCGATCAAACACGTGGGAGGACTAAAACAGCCAGCCAGAGAGCTCAGCTCATTTTGTAAATACTATTGTTTGGCGTGCTAAGCTTACCCGATTCATTTGGGTTTGCGCTGCAGCTGCTGCTACTGCCACTCAAATAATCGCAATTTTTTTACTAATCCCAAGAGTTGACCATGGAAAATCCCAAGATTAACCAAAAATCCCAAGATAATAAAATAATTGACATATGCCAAGCCTTGGAGTCCTAAATATTTACTCTGTCTGTCTATCAGGAAAAGATACTGATAAATTGAATTTACGGTATCTTTTCTGAGAGAGAGAGAGAGAGAGAGAGAGAGAGAGAGAGAGAGAGAGAGTATATTGCAGTGTGTTCATGCTTGTTAAAAATGTGCAGTACGGGTAATTCATATCTGGAAGAAAAAAAAAAAAAAAAGAATTTTGTTGCTATCAGTCGCATGGACTAAATTTACAAAGAGCAGGGAACAAATCTTGACATTCCTCGAGAGATAGAGAGATGAACCAAGGCCATCTAGGATGAACTCTCTCTCTCCCCTCTCAACTATACTGTAAGTGTTAACTTGAGTCTCTGAAACCAATAGGTATTAGCACACGCGCAACTGTATGTGTGTGCGTGTGTGTGTGTATGGGCATACTGTTAAAAAATGTGTTGTACCTACAGGTAATAAATACCTACATCTTGGAAGATAAAACAAACAACAAATTTTGTTGTTGTTAGTCGCCGGGGATATAAAGGGTGTGACCAGCAGACAGAAAGATTAACATTTTTCCAGAGATTAAAGAGCTGAATTTTGTTTTAAAGCTATGTCAACCGCATTAGTAAATAGGTATCATCTTCTAAAGAAATTTTTTTTCTTTTCTTTTTGCGGAAGAATCTTCAAACCATTTTGCATTCAAAGTAATGAGAAGGAATCATTCTATTCTTCATGTAATCAGTAAAATACTTACACTAATAAAAACTAAAACTACGTATTGTATGCAAAACACACACATCATCGTTAGATTCGCTGTGTAAACGTTCATTCTAAGAAATTCTCAGAGTAGTATAACTAACACCTGATTGGTTGGTTGGTAGCCATGGAGATCTGTTATCCAATGACTTCCCTCTGCTTCTGTTCTATTTATAGACATATGCCGTGGATGGCACTAGGTTTGAACGTTACCATGTTCGTGATTTTCTGACTGCTGACGGCAAAAATTACTCAATAATTTTCTTTATATAATTATTTCTTCGTGAAAACAATAATATAATATGATCATTTTAACTTTAATGTATAGTGGTATGAAAAATACCACATGGTTTTGTGGCGATACGTAATCACAAAGTACAAATCCTTTTCCCGGACAATCCTCAAAATTTTACGACTCTTCAACTTCAAGATCGATATCGTGAAATATATTATATAGTCATACTTATTGTTAAAATTCACAAGTTGAACTGCAAAACATTATTATATTTTGATTGTTATGTACATATATTTTTTGCGTTTTACGGAATGTTTGTTTTGAAAATAATAGCTATTAGTGAACATATGGTATTAATTGTCCCACTATTTTATTATAGGTGATCTTAATTATCTCACATTCATTTAATAGTATTATATTAATATTTATTTAAATAAACTGTAATTAATAAATAACAATAATGAAAAACAAAGGGAAAAAATGTTTTTATACATTCAACTTACCTGTCAGATATATACTTAGCTTTAGACTCCGTCGTCCCGACAGAAATTCAAATTTCGCGCCACACGCTACAGGTAGGTCAGGTGATCTACCGTCCTGCCGCTGGGTGGCAGGAATAGGAACCATTCCCGATTTCTATCAGATTCTTTCTGTCGCCGGTACTGTCAACATTGTTGTTGGTACCTCCTGGCTGGAATTCTTTTTTCATCGCAATTGATCTTCTTGACCGACGTTTGGTGACGTACCTGGATCGTTGTACTGGCATACGCTATTTGTGGACCGTTTCTTGAACTTGATTTTGGATTTTTCTAAGAATGTCTGACTCGAGTGTTGTTGTGAGGTGTGTGAATGAGGGCTGCAAGGGTGAGAATGCCAAAACCAAAAACTTTGGTAGATCCTCACACTGCATGCAGGCGTTGTAGAAAGTATGAATGTTCTTTTTCTACAAACACCTGTAAGGAAGTTGCGAGAATCTGAGTGGCAGAAGAATGGAAGAATCTCACTTCTTATATGAAGAAGCTAGAAAGGGATAGGCTGAGGGAAGCTTCCAAAAGCCGAAGTAGATCTAGGTCTAGCGAACTAGTTTCTAGCTTTCTAGCTTCTCCCCATGATGCATTAATTAATCCTTCTCCCCCTATTTCTGCCCTTTCACCCATTTTAAATCCTACAGATTCAGCAGCGGAAATTGCGGATCTGAAGGCTACCCTTCATAGAATGCAGGTCAAAATGGCGGCATTAGAAGGTAAGAGTGGTGATTAAACAGTGGACAGTGATGTGAGTGTCCCCAGTGTTGTGGAAGGGGCGTCTGATCGGCTCTACAACGCTTCCAGGTCTAGACCTCTTCCAAGCTCCCTGGCCCAGAGGAGAAGGAATGTCGAAAGCCGTACGAAGGTTGTAGAGGTTCCCCACCGGTCAGGCGTCCCTTCGGCAGGTTCTGTTACGCCCCAGACTCCCAGGGATCGCTACAGGAAAAGCATCCTTTGTGAGTGTTTTTCGTCAGAGTCGCCTTCACCTAGAAGAGGGTGGAAAGACACGAATCTTTCTCGCCCCTTGAAGAGGAGCTGGAAAGCTACGGCGCTTGACTCGAGTCCAGAACACTTTCCTGAAGAGGCTTCTTCCAGTAAAAAAAAGAGAACCTTGTTGACGTCCAAGTGCTGTAAGGGAATCTCAGACACCTTCCAGTTCTCCCTCCCCTCGTTCCGACAGGACAGGGATGAGACTACTGCTCAGATCCTACAAAAGTGCAGGAACAGATCTCCTCATTGGTTGGAGTTCTTTCCAAGAAACCTCGTAGGAAAGATAACTCCCTTCCTATAAAGAGGTCCGCGGCGCTCTCAGAGGTACCTCCCTCGAAAAGAGAGGTTCCTAAGATTGTTCCATCTTCTCCCAAGCAACGAGCTCCTATAGATGAGTGGTTATCCTCAGACCCGGAAGAACCATCTTGGCGAGAAACGCCAGTTAGGACAGAAGCCCTTTACAGGCAAGGAGAACTTTCTGGTAGAGAGGAGAGAATGTCCAGGAACGAAGGAGTAGACGAACTGAAGGACCGTTCCATGGATTTTTCCGAGCAAGAGGCACCTTCCAAAGGTGAGGAGTCTATTAGGCGCTCGGAAATGATCAAGCGCACGGAATCTTCTACGGTAACAGAACGTACCAAAGAGTTTCCTTCCAAGCGCTCGGAACATCGCGGACGTTCCGATCTCTCCTTACCCGTAGAAGAACTTTCCATAAGACGCGCGGAACTATCCAGGCGCACGGAATCTTCCAAGCGCGCGGAATCTTCCAGGCGAGTGGAACATTCCGAACGTTCCAAACTTTCCAGGCGCGCGGAACCTTCCGCACAGGCGGAACCTTCCAGACGCACGGAACTTTCCAAGCATTCCACTCAAGCGGAAGTTTCCAAACGCTCAGATCCTTCTGAGCGAGCGGGAACTTCAAAGCGCAGATCGCCTTCAAGACACTTGGGACTTTCCAAACGGGAATCTTTTTCCGGAAGAGTGGATCAGTTCAAACGAGCGAGACTTTCCAGACGAGAGGAATTTTCCGCACGAGAGGAACTCTCCGAGCGCGAAGAGCTTTCTACAAAAGCAGAACATTCCAGACATGTGGAACCTTCCAGGATAGAATCGCCTTCCAAGAGTTCTTCTCCTCGGAAGCGATCTTCCTCTTTGGGACTTCAGAAGGAAAGATCGGTGATATCATGTAAGAGAATAGAAAGGACTTCCAGCTCTCTTACAAAAGAGCGTAGAGAGTCTTTTTCCGCCAGTCCTTCCCCGAATAGAGGCTCTCCTAATGCAGAATATGTGCGACCTACGGAGTGTTTGTCCGTTGCAAGGGATCGTTCTCCTTCAGCTGGGCTCGAGCTAGAGGATATCTCGGAAGACGAAGCCCCAGCTAATGAAGGACTGTCTAATTATAAGACTTTATCCGCACTTCTGCTCCAGGAATACGGAGAATCGCTGAGCCCTGCCGCTCCTCCTTCGCCTTGGTCTCTCTATTCGAGCAATAAGCCATATAAGTCCTCTGCCTTCTTGAAAATGAAACCGGCCATTTCAATGAAGAAGGCTCTCCAATCTCTCGGTTCTTGGATGAATTCCAAGAAAGAACTAGGAAAGACTGTCTTCTGTATGCCTCCCTCCAGACTGACAGGTAGAAGAGGCATTTGGTACGAAACAGGAGAGAATATGGGCCTATCTCTTCCTGCTTCTGCAGAGTCGGATTTCTCGAGTCTGGTAGACTCTTCTAGGAGACAAGCCTTATCCTCTGCACGATCTACTTGGAGCATGTCTGATTTGGATCATCTCCTCAAGGGTCTCTTCCACGTGCTGGAGGTTTTTAATTGCTTAGATTGGTCCCTTGGGGTAATTTCTAAGAAGTCTCAAGAATCGGAAAGTCTTAGCCCGGAAGTGCTTCATAGCATTTTGGACTGTATTGATAAGGCGGTCCAGGATGGTTCTGGAGAAGTATCTTCCCTCTTTGGAGCAGGGATACTTAAGAAGAGAGCGGTTTTTGGTTCTTTTCTGACCAAGGCTGTTTCTCCTTCTCCAGAGAACTGCATTGCTGTTCGCTCCTTTATCTGAACATCTGTTCCCTTCTCAGTTAGTGAAGGAAATATCACACTCACTTACTGAGAAGGCGACGCAAGACCTTCTTGTCCAATCGGCAAAGAAGAACAGAACAGTTATGACAGCTGCTAAAAAAGTCTCACTTCCTTATCAACAGCCCTTTCGTGGAGGTCCCAAGACACGACCCTCCTTCAAAAAGAAGACTTCCGACAAGCGAGGAAGATCAGCCTTCCGTTCCTTTAAGAAAGGAAAGTAGCATACAGAACCTCCAAACACTTGTGGGCGCCAGGCTACTGGAATACTCGGAAGCCTGGGCAAAGAGAGGAGCCGACCCTTGGTCGATGTCGGTTCTGAGAAAGGAATATCGCATCCCCTTCAGGGACAGACCTCCCCTGACGTCGACTCCTCTCGAACTGTCAGCTCGTTACAAGGACCCTATGCTGAGAAACACGCTCCTTCAGATGGTAGAAGAAATGTGGAACAAGGGAGCCATCGAGCCGGTGCTAGATCCACACTCTCCGGGATTTTACAACCGCCTTTTTCTAGTCCTGAAGGCTTCCAGAGGGTGGAGACCGGTTCTAGATGCAAGTGCCCTGAACCAATTTGTAGAAAAAGAGAAGTTCCGTATGGAGACTTCTGCATCGGTGATGTCGGCCCTTCGTCCAGGAGATTGGATGGTCTCCCTGGACTTACAAGACGCCTACTTCCATGTTCCCATTCATCCCTCGTCAAAGAAGTACCTTCGTTTCGTAATGAAGGGGAAGATTTTTCAGTTCAGGGCCTTGTGTTTCGGCCTATCCACAGCTCCTCAGGTTTTTACGAACCTAATGAAGAATGTAGCGAAGTGGCTTCATTTAAAGGGAATAAAAATCTCCCTTTACTTAGACGACTGGCTAATCAGGGCCAGATCGGAAACCCAGTGTTTGGAGGACCTAAAAACGACCTTAGACTTGATTCGATCTCTAGGATTACTCGTGAACCTCAAGAAGTCTCAGATGATCCCCAGCCAGAACCTGGTTTATCTGGGGATTCAGATGGATTCTCGGGGTTTTCGAGTTTTTCCTTCGCAGGAAAGACTCATACGAGGCTTTATGAAAGTCTCAAACTTCTTAGGGAGAGAACAAAGTTCAGCGAGGGAAGTGGTTGAGCCTTCTAGGAACTCTTTCCTCGCTGGAACAGTTCTTCCCCCTAGGGAGACTTCATACTCGCCCCCTGCAGTTCTTCTTAAAGAAAGTATGGAACTGGAAGACAGGACAACTTTCGGACTCGTTCCAGATACCTCTCGAGGTAAAGAATCACTTGAGATGGTGGTTAGCCCCTCTCAAAAAGAACGAGGGAGTGTCCTTATCCGTGCCGAACCCAAGCCAAGTGTTGTATTCAGACGCTTCGGAAACGGGATGGGGTGCGACGCTAGGAACAAGAGAAGTGTCAGGCACCTGGACGAACGAGCAGATGTCATGGCACATCAACTGCAAAGAATTGATAGCCATACACCTTGCCCTCAAGTACTTCGAATCAAGAGTCAGAGACGGGGTGGTCCAGGTCAACTCGGACAACACCACCGCTCTGGCCATTAACATTCGAAAGCAAGGCGGGACTCATTCGTTCTCCCTCTTCGAACTGGCGAGGGATCTCTTAGTTTGGGCAAAGGAGAGAAACATCATCCTCCTCACGAGATTTGTCCAAGGAGAGAGGAACGTGAGAGCAGACAGACTGAGCAGGAGGAACCAGGTCCTTCCCACAGAGTGGACCCTCCACTCAGAGGTCTGTTGACATCTTTGGGCTCTATTGGGGAGGCCTCACATAGACCTGTTTGCCACGTTCCTCTCCAAAAGGATAGACATCTTCTGCTCTTCAGTAGAAGATCCGGAGCTTCGCTGTCGACGCCCCTTATACTAGATTGGTCGGGCCTCGATACTATCGCCTTTCCCCCATTCAAAATTCTGGGCGAAGTAATCAGAAAAAATTTGTGGCCTCAAAGGGATGCGGATGACTCTAATAGCCCCATATTGGCCAGCTCAAGATTGGTTCACAGAGGTACTGGAATGGACGGTGGACTTCCCCAGATCTCTTCCAAACAGAGCAGATCTGCTCAGACAACCCCACTTCGAGAGGTATCATCAAAACCTCCCCGCTCTCGCTCTGACTGCCTTTCGACTATCGAAAGACTCGTCAGAGTGAGAGGCTTTTCTCAAAAAGCTGCAAAGGCTATCACTAGAGCCCGTAGACCGTCAACTATACGGGTCTATCAATCAAAGTGGGAAGTCTTAAGGAGATATTGTAAACCATCGAAAGAACGCTGTCCTCCTCCAATACCTCTGTGAACAACATTGCAGATTTCCTTTTCTTAAGGGAGGAATCGCATCTTTCCGTATCCACTATAAAAGGGTACAGGAGTATGCTTTCAGCTGTTTTCAGGAACAGAGGCCTAGAAATAGCTGATAATAAGGACCTTCATGATCTGATCCGGTCTTTCGAGACTTCAAAAATCAATACTCCTAGAACCCCGAGCTGGAATCTGGACGTAGTCCTAAAATTTCTAACCTCGAAGCGGTTCGAACCTCCACACCTTGCCTCCTTCAGAGACATTACGAGAAAATGTTATTCCTGTTGTCTCTCGCTACAGCCAAAAGAACGAGCGAGATACACGCTCTTGATTCTAGGGTTGGTTTTAAAGGAGAGGCTGCCATTTGTTCGTTCCAGACTTTATTTCTGGCGAAAAATGAAAATCCTTCAAAGCCCTGGCCCAGGAGCTTTGAAGTAAAGGGCCTGTCGAACCTAGTAGGCAAAGAGATTGAGAGGTCCCTTTGCCCAGTAAGGGCTCTTAAATTTTACCTGAGTAAAAAGAAGCAGCTGGGAGGTTGTCAACAGGGTCTATGGTGTTCTGTGAAAGATCCTAAAAGACCCATGTCTAAGAACGCCTTAGCCTTCTTTGTAAGAAGTGTAATTACTGAGGCTCACAATGATTGCCCAGATAACTCCTTCAAACTTCTTAGAGTTAAAGCTCATAAAGTTCGAGCGGTTGCTACGTCTCTAGCCTTTCAAAGGAATATTTCGTTGAAGAATATTCTCGAAGCGACATATTGGAGATGCAATTCAGTTTTTGCATCTCATTACCTGAAGGATGTCAGGGTAACTTATGAGAAGTGCTTCTCTCTCGGTCCATTTGTGTCAGCGGATACGGTGCTGGGACTTGGAGCAAAAACTGATCCTTAATTATTGTGTATGTACGTAAACCCTATAGTTAGAGATGTTCTTGGTTTTCGACTGTCAAAGGCACTAGGCGTCGCACAGGCGACCGTGGCTTTTTGTCAGAAGGAACTGAAGAATATCAGACAAATAAGGGTGTACAAAATTTTTTTTTTTTGGTACTGGTGTGTGTGTGTATATAGTGGTGTTGATTTTTGGGTTTTTGTTGTCAGGAGTTGGGGATACTCCTTACAATCTTTAGAACTAACACAGGTGTTAGGATCAGGTGGTCGGGATGTACGTTTTTGCTCCTCGTATATGCTTTTAAAGCAGGTGTATTGTCATATTAGTGGATTAGCACCCATTGACAAAGGCCATTTAGGCTCTGCCGAGTAAGTGGATAAGACCCCATTGGCAGACCCACAAGATCTCTTAGCCATAGATCACTATCTCGCTGAGGCTCTTGAAGCGAAGCAGACTCCTGGGCAGTAGCCACGAAGTCTTCCGCTTAATCAGGTAGGAACCAAGGTTTATTTGTACCTACAACATATGTTGTTTACCTGTCTATTTCAGTATTTAGCTGTCTCTTACCCACCACCGAGGGTGCCAATCAGCTAAGTATATATCTGACAGGTAAGTTGAATGTATAAAAATGATATTGTTATGATACAATAAAGTTTTATACATACTTACCTGCAGATATATACGATTAATGGCCCACCCAGCCTCCCCGCAGGAGACAGGTGGTAGAGAGAAAGAATCTGATAGAAAACGGGAATGGTTCCTATTCCTGCCACCCAGCAGCAGGACGGTAGATCACCTGACCTACCTGTAGCGTGTGGCGCGAAATTTGAATTTCTGTCGGGACGACGGAGTCTAAAGCTAAGCATATATCTGCAGGTAAGTATGTATAAAACTTTATTGTATCATAACAATATCATTTTTTGCTGCAGTAGTGATGTTTGTTTGATTATGCTTCTGACCTCACATTTCCGAAATCTGAAAATTTCCAAAAACTGAAACATCGGAATGTGTGTGTACTGCACATTTTTTAAAACACGCACACGTCTACACATTTACTGATACCCGTTGGTGAGACTCAAATTACAGTATTTATTCCTGAGAGAGAGAGAGAGAGAGAGAGAGAGAGCGAGAGAGAGAGAGAGAGAGAGAGAGAGAGAGAGAGAGAGAGAGAGAGAGAGAGAGAGAGAACTCCAAGGCGTGTTATTTTTACAATTATTTTATTATCTTGGGATTCTTTTTTAATCTTGATATTTTCTATTCAATTCTCGAGATTAGTAAGAAAATTACCGTAACTTGACAAGCAGCAGCACACATCTGAATGACTCCGCCATTAGCACGCTAAACCACCAACCTTATGAACTGATGCTCTCGGAAAAGGAACTCACATGATACATGAGATACATGACAAAACCACTGTTTATTAGTGAAAATTTGGGGTCGCATGATATGCGAGATCGCATGTTACTCGAGTATATACGGTAACTCCTTCAATCGAGCCCTTGTACCTTTTACTGTCTCGAAAGTCCGTCTTATTTTCCATGCAACGTAGTCTTCATAATTATAAGTATGTCTGGGTGGAGTTGCATCATCTAACAAGGTATTTGGCATTCTTTTCTGATAGCCATATAACAGAAAGTGTGGGGTTTCCCCAATAGATTCATTTACAGTGTTATTAATGGTGAATTAAGTCCCAATCTTCAGTCTGTGGAGTCACTAAAATTTTCAGTACATGCTTTATTTTACGATTTGTTCTCTCAACTGCTCCATTAGAGCTTGGTTTATAAGCTGTAACTTGACACTTGTTAATTTCATAAAACTCACATAATTTCTTTAAAATGTCACTAGTAAATTCTCCTGCATTATCAGATAATAATGTCTGAGGGTATGAATGTCTAGTAATTATTCTGGATTTCAGAGCTTCTGCTACAGTAGTTGCTTCTCTGTTTCTGACTGGAGTGATCTCAACATATCTAGTCAAGTAATCTATGAAAACTAATATCTGACGGTTACCTCTAGTTGTGTTTGGAAATGGACCTACAAAATCCATTGAAACTACTTGGAACAGAGTTAATTCTGATGGATATTTCTAAAGAGGGGCCTTTACATTTACATTACTTTTGTGTATGTTACAGATATGACAATTTTCAACAAATCTTTTAGCATCTTCATTGCAATTAGGCCAAAAATAGTTTCTAATGACCGTTCTACATGTTTTCTTTATTCCAGGATGTCCTGACAACTTGTAAGAGTGTGTTAGTTCTAGGACTTCTTGTGTTAATGTGTTAGGTACATACAAACGTGAACAAGCATTCGGTTCTTCTATTGTTTTATATAGAATTCCATTAATTAACTGAAATTCAGACTGATCATCCTCATTTTGCATTAATTTACCCACTATTTTTCTAATGTTAGCATCCTTTTGCTGTTCGATCTGAACTCCTTCTAAATCTAGATCTATAATCTGACAACTAAAGCAGAAAGTATTAGTTGTGATTTGTTCCTCAGTTTCTTCTTGCGATCTCGACAAGGCATCTGCTATAGTGTTATATCTACCTGGGATATACCTAAACTCTGGGGCAAATTCTAATACACTTATGAACCATCTGTTAAACTTCATATTATTTGTGAAAGCTCTTTTCCTGAATAGGTCACAAATGGGTTTGTGATCTGTAAGTACATTGACTTTATGTCCTAGCAATATATGCCTAAATTTTCGTAAACCCCAATATAGAGCTAAGCACTCTCGCTCGGTAATGCTATAATTTCTTTCTGCAACATTCAAAACTCTACTTGCATAATATACTCTCATTCTTGTTTGTCCTTGTTGCATTACAACTGCACCTACACCTGTACTAGAAGCATCGCAGGCTAAGTAAAATTCCTTTGAGAAATCTGGATACACTAAAATTGGATTTCTTGTCATCATTTCCTTGAGTTTTTGGAAAGCTCTTTCCTGTTCTGTCTTCCATTCATAAACTACATCCTTCTAAGTTAAATCTGTTAATGGTTTAGCTATGGTGGCAAATCCCTTAATAAATGGACGATAATAGCCTACCATACCTAAAAATCTTCTCAAGGCTTTCAAGTTATTTGGAGCTAGATATGCTACAATTGCCTTTATTTTACCTTCCTGCATACACAGTTCATTTTCACTGATGACATGTCCTAAATACTCTAATGATTTCATCATGCATTGACATTTCTTAATTTTTATCTTTAATCCTGCACTCTTCAGTCTTTCTAACACTGTTTCTAATGTCTTAAAGTGACTATCCAAGTCCTTACTAGAAATGACTACATCATCTAGGTATACTGAAACATCCTCTATCTCTCCTAAGATTTGGAGCATTAATCGAGTAAAGGTTAGTGGGGCTGATGTAAGACCAAAGGGCATGACTTCAAACTGTAAATGTTCCTTATGAGTACTAAAAGCTGTTAAAGGCTTGGATTCTTCATCTAAGGGCACTTGCCAATATCCACTAAGCAAGTCTAATGACATACATTTGCTCCACCTAATTGAGCTAACATATCATTTATAACAGGCATTGGCATCCTATCTGGGATGGTGTGTGAATTTAATTTCCGATAATCTATTACCATTCTCCAACTGCCATCTTTCTTTGGAACTAACAAGAGAGGTGAATTATATGGTGATTTAGAAGGTACTATTACACCATCCTGCTTCATTTCCTCAATTAACTGATCTACAATCGGTCGTTGACTTATTGGCAACTTATAGTTAGGGATATTAGAATGTTTAGTTCCATCTTGTATCAAAATCTTATGTTGCAAAGTATCTGTTCTGCCTAACTTATCTCCTTCTAAAGCAATGACATCTCTATACCTCTCTAATATTTTTAATAGTTTAACTCTATCCTGAGGAAATTCTGTATTATTTACTTCTTTATTTAAAATTGAACCTTGTTCTGTGCTAGAGAAGAATGCTTTTTCACCTAGGGTTAGTAAAGGATTATTCACTACAATTCCTGTACAAAATTCTATACCAGGCCTTAGTATTAGTCTTTTGTCTGAAAAATTCTGGACGTACGTCTCACAGTTATTGCCCTTCACGTGAACTATGGAATTGTCCATCCTAACAAAGTCAGGTAAGTTTTCATTAGTTAGCATTACATCTTTTACATGCAAGTCTTCGTCTGTTTTAGCTCTAAGACAAACTTTGGTTAGACATTGCGGGTACAAAACTACTTCTCTATTCAGCACAAATCTGACAGTATGGTCATCTGTAGTACTGATTAAACATATTTCTTCGTCATCGCGTATCTCTGAGAAATAACAGACATCTGTTTCATCTGAACTTTCATCCAGTAGTATTGTTGAGTTTAAGTCGCCCTTATTGTTCCTAATAACAGGACTTCATTGATATATTTTTCATCTTTATTTTCATCCATTATAAGATATGTACAATCAATTTCTGATTCATCTTCATCTATTGTTGAAAGCGGATAAGTGATCTGTGATTCATCTTCATAAATTTGTTCACATGCATTAATATGTTCCGCGGCGATGATTTGTTCAGAGGCATTAAATTGTTCATCTGCATTAATTTGTTCAGAGTCAAAACTCTGCTCAGAGGTCTGAGTATCAAGGCCTGCATTGTTAATATTATTTATTTGTGCACAAATCTATCATAGAATCATTCCTGGTCTAAGGACCATTTCTTTTAAACTATTATTTCTACCACTTATTTCACTACTATCCACTGAATCTGTGCTCCCGGGGCTAGCATTTTTATCCATCTTAGTCTCTTGGATGTTCGCTTCTCTAGAAGATGTCGTCTCAGATAAATATGACAATTTGTCCAAAATTGCATTTTTCCTAACTATACAAACCTGAGGTCCTTTTACAATAGGAAGGTACTAGCGGCAGCTGGATAGGTCGTAAGCTTTCGAACAAGGGGTTCGGTAGTTAACTGCTTGTCCGACAGGCGTGCGCGCGCGACTGGGAGGTAAACAAATCACTTTTGTTTTTGGCCCAAGCAAAAACTGCAGAGTGAGGGGTGGCATGAGGTGGGACTATGTGTAAAAGGACCTCAGGTTTGTATAGTTAGGAAAAATGCAATTTTGGACAAATTGTCATTTGTTCCGACACGGCATACAAACCTTCGGTCCTTTTACAATAGGAAGACTCACTTCTTGGTGGGAGGAATCTGAGTCTTTTGTGAACAGACTGGTGTTCGCCCAACCTTGGAATGCCTCCCTGGTCGTAAGAGCGAGGGAGGGATCCAAGCCTCTGTCCGATTGATCGGGGTGTGCACCGCAGGATCAATGGTCAGACCTCTGGACCAAGTACTAAGAGAGAGGCAAGCGTATCTCTTCGTACCAGCAAACAAGAACAAGTTCCTATTTGCAAGAGGCAACAAAGTTATGGTTTGTCTCTTGTTGGCATCCACTTCCCCCCCCCCCCCCCCTTGTAGGAGGAAGTGGTGGATATTCGCTCCCATCCCTAGTGAAAGGGATAGGATGGGGCTCTGTCGAGTAGCTCACCTGCATCTCGTCCTTATCCAGCAAGGTGATGACCGTATCCCTCTACCCACAGGTTAGTAAGGGGAGAAAAAGATAGGAAGAGAAGCCAGTCACTCTCTCATTCACTTATCTATTCTTACAGTCACACCAGGACTCGATGCTGTTCAGCCTGCTAGGGTCTGGGTTAGCTACACGTGTTGAGCAGCCACCACGGGTCCCAAGGAAAACGATCCAAGGACCGGTGGGCAATATCCAAAAGGTAGAAGGAGGTGCCAGTGGTCTGGTTGTACCAGACCCCTGCCTTCAGTACCTGCGCCACGGAGAAGTTCTTGTGTAACTCGAGGGAGTGTACTTCTAGGTCATCTTGGTGCTGACGAAGAGTCTTCAACACTCATCCTGGGATGTTGAGTTTCTTCAGAAAGCGCGGTCGCGCTTTCACAGGACAAAGCAGCATCTCCTTCGCATCGAAGGCGGTGAAGTCCATTAGGGAGGGGATTGTGAAGGACTCTAACCGATCGTCAGGAACCGAAGGGTTCTGAGTCTTCCCTATGAAGTCGGTACGAAATCGAGCGTCATGAATCCCCATCCCCTGGATGCTTGACTTCGCAGGAAAAGTCATGCAATTACCTCAGAGGAAAAGAAGGGAATGGTCGTATGACCTATCCCTCTTCTCGACTTCGGTGATGTCCTGTACCCATACTGGTCTATCCGTCTGCAGCGAAGTGTCTCACATTCTCCTATCCCCATGCAGTGAAGTTCTTCTTGGTAGTGGATAGGACACTGACACTCAATGGTGGGTGTCGATGGTATGGGTACTGTGACAAGCCGTTAGGACGAAGAAAAGACTGTTATGGAACAACCGAACTAAGTCCACAGCGAAGTTCGTAACTGACTTGGGCGCTCTGACAGCTGCCGACTGACTGCGTTGGTAGGAGGCAAGTTGTCCAAGCACCCGAGCAAGTCACGTGACCTTCGCCTTAAAAGGGTTATGCCAAGAGACTAAACAAATAATTTGTTCGTCACCGATGCCAGAAGGCGAGGTGATGATCTTAAGGCATGTGCCCAACAGGCGAAAGTCAATTGCCTTCTAGAGACCGAGGTCCCTGATGGCAAGATATCTCATAGTATAGTTGATTCTCAGCTAAGGAGAAACAACACTATGTGTCGTTGAAGACGAAGGTGTACAGAAAATGCAACCTACGTCTTCACAGCTGAACCGAGAGAAGGATTCTCAAGATTCTGAACCTGTGCTACAAAGACTGAGAACGCTAACCGCTATTCATTGCTGTCCGGTGAGGATCGTAGTTGCAATAAAAGCGGAGCGCTTTTCAGTAATGAAGACACAGGGAAATACTGCCTGAAGAACTGCTTCTCATGGGCTGAACATTTGGAAGTAGAGCTGTCAGGTCGGAGAGTAGGCGATGTCTTCTGACACATCTGTTAATTCGGGGCGAACAATGAATAATTGCACACCTACGAATACGAGATATTTTGAAGACAAACTCAGATGTCTGCAAAAATCATTCGCATTATCGCGGTGCGATGCAGCGGGAGACTAGTACAGACTTCTGTTACCGTGCGGTAAACAGAAAGATGAAAGAGTCCAAGAGATATCTCTGTTGAAAATTCTCGCAATGTCAAAGGCGATGCAATCGAGCGTCACAGCAGTAGATGGTCCTTCATTATTGCGAGAATCCCCGTTAATCAGAGACCTAACTCCATGATTGTTGGGTAGAGATACGGTTCGGTAGTCAATCAAACCAGGGGAGAGAGAGACGTAACCGACCGCGCATCTCGGAGACCTAGCTGATACTGAGCTGCTATCAGGCAGTTCAATACGCAGTAGCTCTCGGTGACTCGTCATCCTGAGTTGCCAGTTAATCCCTTCCACGAAGGAATGCGTTCGGCTAGAACCATCGAGCATAAAGAATACGCTCGAGCAATTATATTTAAACGAAACGGATTTCGGTAAATACAAAAGCTGATTTGGTGTTGTCGTGACAATACCAAGTATCTAAAATCGAAACTGATAACTGCTGGGAGGTTGCAGGCAACCCCGAGTTGCAGTTCAATTAAGATACAATTCGTCTCAGTCACAAACCGTAGAGTTAACTACGGTATGCGCCTACCCCCCGGACAATTCAACTGTTAAAAGAATCATGTCGCGAGGGTAATATACGTAGTATATTTGTAGGTTCTGTACCACGACCTCCATCCTAAATTCTTTTCCCCTCGAGGAATAAGAATAAGGATTGGAGATCGACCGCCTTCGTTCTCTAGTCAAGAGAGTGAAGGAGAAGTCTTTCCCAAATGAAAGCTTCAATGGTGAACAGAATACCGAAGACGATAGTTCAAGCCAAACTGGAAGTTCCCGTCCGTTCTTCTCTATTCCAGGTTAATCGCCTACTGTGAGATACTCTTCTTTCAGCAGCAGTCTTCTTCCAAATGCTAGAAATTACAGGAATTCGAGCATAAGCGAGGTTCCCGATTATGTGTAACAATTATCGGGGATTCTCGCTCACTTTGGACCGTGGTCTCGCCTAAGTGTTTGGAGATCGTAAAAAACTCGAACACTCTGAGTGCGCTAGAAATTCCGTAGAATTCTAAGCACTCTGCAAAACCCCCCACCGAATTCGTCAAACGATATCGGCTGGTGGTCCTTCCTCCTAAGAAGGGGGAACAGCGACAGCCCTCTCGGTCTTCTCCATCCACTTGCGCATACGTCCTGGCCGGTCCAAGAACCATGCCTGGCACGTAGGGCGTCGTGGTGGGATCATGAGGCGCGCACCCCTCACGATCACTCCTCAATACCTCGCTCCTCCCGGTGTAACCCGAGGAGGTTGAAGGTACGGGAGAAGCAGACCTGACGCTCCCTCCTCGCTCGCTGGCAGAACCAGCAGGCTTGGAGGGCTGCAGGCGATCGTCAACCCGCGGTGGCGATCGAGCTGCAGGCCTGGTCGAACCGTCTCGCTGTGGAGAACGGCTGGACTGAGCACAGCGGCCCCGATCTCGCGTGTCAGAAGAGCTGGTGCTGGTTGCAGTACCCGATCGCTCTCTGTGAGAGCGACGGTCAGGCGACCTGCAGGCTCCACTGTCACGGTGAGACCGGTGCTTGTCCTCATGGCACGTCACGTCGCTGGTTCCAGCCGTGGCTGGCACCGGCGAACGGGGGGACCTCTTCCCAGCCTCAGCCCGTGGCCGGTCGTGGACCGTCACGTCAGCCCGGGTAGCCAGCTGGTCGCCGCGAGAGCGAGAGCTGGTCTGGTGAGAGTCGCGTGAGCGGCTGTCACCAGTCTTCCGCTCCGTGCCGTGAACCAGACGCTGAGCGGGCTCAGAGGTCTGGTTCCTGGCTGCACGGTCGCTGGTAGGCGACCGTACACTCGGTACCTCCCGCGAACGAGAGGCCGGACGGACCCTGATGCAGTGGCAGAACCACTGCACCAGGCGAGGAATACCTGGCCTATTAGTACCCGGTGTTACCGGTACCCCTCTGGTCCCCGTAGTCTTCTTCCTTGCGGAAGAAGAGACGGGCCCCGCTCCCGAAGGAGCAGGAGGACCAGCGGAAGGAACCCTCCCGTCCCACCGAGGTGAGACGGGTCCCGAGAAGCTCCCGAGGGAGACTTCTTAGGAGGGAGGAGGCAACCTTCTTCTTCCTCGGCTGTGAAGCCTTAGAAGTCGAAGGGGAAGAGGCGGCAGCCGATGACGATGAAGAAGATGAAGACGACGACGACGACACCTTCCTCCTCTTCTTCGTCAGCTTCCTCAGGACAGACGTAAGATCTGCCATCCAGGGCGGAGCCGGGGCTGCTGTAGCCGAAGCCACAGGGCCCGGACACACCTGTACAGACAGACCAAAGTCTGGGGTAGTACCACCACGAACAGGGACGACGTCAGCAGGTATGAGCATCTCAGGAACAGCAGGCACAGCCAGCACAGCATCGGCAGGGACAGCCAGCGCAGCAACGGCAGGGACAGCCAGCGCAGCAACAGCAGGGACAGCCAGCGCAGCAACTGCATGGACAGTCAGCACAGAATCGGCAGGTACGGCAGGCAGCACCGGAAACACAGGAAGTGGAGCAGCAGCCAGCAACATCCTGGTACCGGCGGCAGGTCCAGGGGCGAGCTCTAGGGCAGCGGAAGTGTGGTCGCGGCAGCGCGGCAACCATGAGCGGCGGCGGCACGCCCCCCTCTCGGTACGGCGAACGGCACTTCACAGCGGCTGTAGGCAAGCCTGTTACCACGTGAGGCGAGTACACCAGGTGAGGAGGGACGTTGTCACCTGGAGTCGATATCGTTGTCGTGGTCACCACTCCATGGGTGACCGCAGCAGGCCCAGACATAGAACCGCAGCCCCTGGACACTAGGCACGCCCTGCAAATCGAAGGACGCCCATACCTCACCAAGGTCCACCCTCGTGGCAATAGCACCTGCGGAAATAACAGTAGTAGTGATTAGTGGGGGGGAAGTCCCCTCGTGCGGGGGGTGAGCCCCACACCGAACGAGCGGAAGACCCCGAATACAATTGTACATCGGGCACCGAGCGCCCTCCCCCGCACTCGACGGATCGGGCGAGGAGAAGAACCCAGATAACCTCCCCCCCCGAAGGGGAAGGGCCATCTGTGGGAGCTTAGCGGGGGGGGGGGGGGGGGGGGGGGATTCTCGTTCCCCACCCCCGCACAGCACCCATGTACCCAACAATAAAAATAAGAGCCCGAGAGCAATCGTGCCCTCGGCACCGAATGCATGGGCATAAGGATCAATTCCCTGACTGAGCGGAACTTGAACCAAAATAAATATTGATGCAATCAATAATAAAAGGAATAACGTGAAAAAGAATCTTGCATTACGATTCACTTCACAATGAATAAGGGCTCGGAGCGAGCGCATTTGCACCCTCGGTACCGAGCGCAAGGGTAAAAGGATCCATTCCCGATTATGAACGGAAACCTTGATCCATAATGAATTGATGCAATCAAAATATATATGAAAAATGAAAAAGAATACTGCGCTTGCGATTTCACTTCATACAAAATAAAAGGGGAAGGATCAATTCCCGGGAAATAGCGGAAACATTGATCCAAGTAAATAATGCAATCTCAATAAAATATGAAAATGAAAAAGAACTGCACTTGCAATTTCACTTCATTCAAATAAAAAGGGGAAAGGATCAATTTCCGGGTAAGAGCGGAAACTGATCCAAAATGAGTATTGCTATAATCAAAATAAATATATGAAAATGAAAAAGAATACTGTACATGCGATTCCACTTCCATACAGAATAAGTTTTCGTGCCGAGCGCATTCGCTCGGCAACGAGCATACAGGTAAAAAAAATATAAATGAAAAGGGCACTTACTTACGATTTTCATCTACACATTTCCAACCAAAATATAAGCTCGGAGCGAGCGCTCTCCCGCCCTCGGCACCGAGCATACACAATACGAGGATCATTTCTGGGAAAAATGAATTCCCGCACTTACGCCCTTCAGTCCCAGCACTCGGGTAATCGGAGGGCGTGGAGAAACCAAGATCCTTTAATTCACAATTGAATTCAATGGAAATAAATATGAAATGATTGTACTTACAATTCAGTTTCACTAGATAAATAGAAAAAGAAAAACACAACCATGCGAAAGCAACGACGATGAAGCGGGCAGAGAGCGATGATACACGTCTACACGCCAGCAGGCCGAAAGCAAAAGTGATTTGTTTACCTCCCAGTCGCGCGCGCGCCTGTCGGACAAGCAGTTAACTACCGAACCCCTTGTTCGAAAGCTTACGACCTATCCAGCTGCCGCTAGTACCTTCCTATTGTAAAAGGACCGAAGGTTTGTATGCCGTGTCAGAACAATGATCAGATTTATGTAAGACCCTCTTTCTTCTAGCTGAAAACAAACATTTTCTCTATTTCTGCGTTGCAAATTGATTTTATTTTCTCCACAATCTAACATTATTCTACATCTCCGCATAGCTTTATATGAAAACAGCGCTTGGGTAGGATAAAATCTTTCTTCTAATACTACAAATACTTCCTTAAAAGTTTTGTCTAAAATCTCTATGTACAGTGTGACATTACCTAAAGGTCTAATCTGTTTTCCTGCTATTCCTTATATAATTCTACCAGGACCTTGTATTTCTGTATCTGCAAAGCCTAAATGTTTTGTTAATGTTTGTTTATCTATAATATTTACTGTGCTGCCTGTATCTAAAAGGATTGAGCATGGTTTATTATTAATTCTTGTTTGGATGATAGGTAAATCTTCTTGGCATATTTCTTTATCCTTCACTGAGAATACTATCTCTTTATTTACTTCAAAAGGCAACTTGAAATTATCTTCCTGACCTACAGTAACTATTTCATTCTCATTTTCTACTGGTAAGGAAGCTTTCTTTTGTATTACCCCTTTCTGTAATTGTCACCGAGTCTGATTATTATTTTGAGCATTATGGTTGGTATTGTTATTTTTGAGCCAACAATTTTGTGTTAGGTGACCTGTCCTATTACAATGAGAACAATACCTTGGTTGCCTACAATTCTGAGTTGTGTGGTTGGAATAACCACAATTGGCACAATTTTGTTCCTGTTTGTTATTTTGTGTTTTGTTGTCTCCGGGACTCTGGTTGTGGGTTGGGCTGAACGAACTTGGATTATTATTGTTTGGATTTCCTCTATGCTGTTGAGGCCTATATTTACTATTTTTGTTTGCTTGGAAAAATTTTCCATTACTATTCCTTGGATTATTCCTAGGATCTTGTTTTCCCTGTTGTCTATGCTTGAAATTTCTAGATCTGTCTGGAACACTATCTGTCCTTCCCTGGAAATTATTCCTATTTCTACCAGGGTTTCCATTATTTACAAAACCTGTGAATTCTTTTGCCAGATGCAGTCCTCTTTTGCACAGTTCCTTTTTCATAAATCTTAAAGCAGCTAGACTAAACCTGCTTAGGATCAGGGTCCTGTTTCTTAAAGACTCGTTTTTCTTCCTCCCCGATAGCGTCATATATAATACCATGGACTATGTAGTTCAAAATCTCTCTCATACTGACTAAATCCTTTATGTCATGACTAAAAGCATCACCATCGCCAATAACTACTCTGGTTCTTTTTAAATCGGTAGTTAAGTTACGGATAGCATTTTCTACGTCAGTATGTAGGTTTGCGATACTGTCGCCATCATATTTCTGATGTAAAAACTTACTTAGATTGTACCATTTATCCTGTTGATTAATTGGTTCCCAGATCTCAAAACACACCTTTTTGAATTCTGCAAAAGTTTTGATCTCCTGAAACTTAAATGATGTGAGTGTGTGGTGCGCATATCCCCTTTCTAAACTAACATGGAGTAACGCTTCATCTATTTTCTTGTGTTCATCGGTAATTCCATCGGCTGAAATCCGACTTTCGGTCACTGTTATCCACTGAGCTACCGAATACGCTTCTAACTTAATTTTGTCAGGATGACCCCTTTCTACATTAGCACAAAATCGTGTAGCCTGTGTTATTACAGCGGCCTGTGCCATTCTAGATTACCTAGTTTGTGCTTGCAATGGGTTAGGAATGTTATTATTGTTAGCAACAATCACACTAGTCGTGGGTCTATTTGCTACTATCAAGCGCGGTATTCTGGGTAGACTTTCGCTATGCAATCGTCGAGGGGGAAAATTCATCTGATTATTTAGTCTCGATCGTCTGTCAGGGGTTGGACGTAGGCTATAGTGGTTCGAGTCGGGAGTTCTGCTTCTTTGTAACCTGGTAATAATTTAATTAAAGTTTTTATTCATTTCATACCAACAACTTTAGACTGGATACAATTTAAAAAAATAGATGCATTGTTGTACTTACATTATCTTCATGTTTGGAGTCTGTTTTCCCTATTGCGGTCCCTGTCTGTCCTATCTAATTTTCTTATTTCCTAGTGTTTCCTTCCTTCAATTTCAAACTTTTCTTCTGGTTCAGGTTGCATCGAACACTTCTGCATTGTCGTCCGTGCGCCGCTGTTGTTTCACACTGGTGGCAGCGTCGTCGTCATTTGGGGAAATGATAGCGACGTATGGAGAAATGGGCGCTATCTCAATATTTATGATAGCTTTTAGCGCTCGTAGGTTGGTTGAAGAATTCTGCGCCGTCAATCGCCTTCCCATGAAGTTTCGCTGCACTGAATTGAATCTTCTTCTGTCCGCTCTTATCAAGTTAATATGGCTTAGGAATGCGGCGATCCTAGTTCAGTATTCTTCGTAGAAACTCACTGCGCTTCGTCACTCTAGTTTCGTTCGCCTTCTCAGCTGTTTTGAAGTGTTATGTCTCCGTCAGCAGATACCCAGTCTCGGAGTTATGTTTCGTTGTTCTTCGTTGCCTTTTTCTTTTTCTTTGTTCTTCGAGTTATTGAACTCGGAAATTTCTTCTTTTTGTTACTTGTTGATTTTCTCTATGTTTCTAGCGCTTAAGGATTAACGCTCTTTTACTAGCAGTTGGTCAGTACGTACTTTATATTTTCCACTCTGTTTAATTTTTCCACTGTGTGTGTGTGTGTGTTCTCTATCGGTGTTTTGCACTTAGAATCCACAATCACTGAGCACCACTTTGTTGTGCTTGTTTTATTTTCTTCGTTGTTGTGTTTGAGTACTTACAGGTTTCTTTTATTCTCTTTCTCTCTTCTCTTTCTAAGTCTTCTTCGGTAGCTTATTGGTAATGTTTGGAAGGGTATCTGTTATATGGGCTAACCTTCAATTATCACTTGCGATGAGTTTTTCTTATCTTAGGAACATTGTAGATTAATTTCTTTTCGTTTCCATGTCTCTCAGGAGGCTTTGGCATGGATACTGATCCTTTGATTCTGGGCAAGTTAAACACCACTTAATTAATCTTGCTTATATTCTAATTCACAGTTCAAAAGTTTTACACAACACTACACAAGGAACAGAGGGAGAATGGACATAGCCTCCCCGTATAAGGCTTAGATCCTAACTGAAGCTAACTCATACAGTTAAGCTCCTCCTTAACTTCTACTAACACACATCCTACTACTTCTTGAGTGGCTTTCCTTACTTCCGGTGCCACCCCTAGATTAGTCTTATTGGTTCTGTTAATCTACGGTAACCATCCACTGAAGGTGTCAAAGTTCAGATTTTCCACTGGAGTTTGCAATTTACTGTTTTGGCAAACTGCAGCCTGTGTTTAGTCTCATTTCCGAAACTGCTATTTCTGCAGTCTGATACTGCCACACATCTACTCCCTTTTCTACCTCTCCTGGTAGAATCTTTCATTACTCTACCCTCACTCTATATATATTTCTACCAGTGGATTTTCCTTTCTAATTGTCCCTACATATTTATAGACAGACTCCTGTTATTTCCTAACACCGTTACATAGCAAAAAAATCCCCCTATTACTACTGCTATTATGACACCGAATCCTACTATGCATGCGCCAATCCTACTGCGCATACGCTATGTTACAGGGGAGCTTTTGTTTCAGGTTGCCTTCCTTTAAGGGGGATAACCGGTCAGGTAACATGTTCTACTAGCTTAGGTTAGGTTAGCATCATAACCTATATGTTACTCTTCTAAGATTACCTCTCTTTAACGGGGGTACACCCCCCGGTCAGGAAACGTTACCAACTTGTACCTATGCCTTCCTCTCCCAGAACCCCACCCCATCCTCCCCTTACTAGGACAAATGGCTCCCTGGTGGTTATGTATCCCACATCCCCTACCAGAATTCAAATATAGCAGTTTGTTTACGTTTCTGGGCCCCGAACAAAAACTTCGAAGACTGTTCAGTCGAAGTAGACTATGGCAGTTGACATTTTCCTTGTTAATTTACTTACTTTACAAGAGTTAAGGTAATATTTAGCCAGTTGACTGTAACTATTCTGTTATTCATCTTTCAACTCTGAACGTCGGTGCGTCACACCCATTGTACTGTCATGTAGTCTTCAAAGGTAAATTACGGTTTTATTACTTTAAATTCTTTTTCAGTAAGTAAAATAACATAGGAAAACGTCAACCGCCATAGTTTACTTTACCGCAGAATGCGGGCTTAGAATTACAGTTCCAACTCCTTTTTCCTAAAGTAATTATGTATTTTCATGTGTGTTTTAATGTGTTTTGAAGGCTTATGATGGTAATATATTGGGGAAATGAATTGTTTTTGAGTTATCACACACCCTTACTACATTCAACAAGGTTAAGGACCCTTTGGGAATGCGGCTTTGAGTGGGGTCAAACAATCATAGTATACCTATCAAGCCATACCAAGGCAACGTAGCCTAGTGTACTGGAGCCTAACATCCACACACTGTAAGGTGGTGGAATGGCACGTCCTGCCTTATCTGCAATTTTGCAATTTTAAAGATTCTTGGCAAGCTCGTATGTATTGGCATGAGGTGTTGTTACTTACAATAATGACATGGAAAATCAATTTTTATTGAATATCTGTGTTCATGTTGTATATGGAAAATGTTCCTTTATATTACATGGCGTTAAGTGGAAATGTGCAGGTTTGTGTACAAATGAATGTTTTATATATATTTAATTGTAATAAGCATTGTTACCAAGGAATATTGTCTTGTGATAGTTTGTATAATTGGTTAACAATGCGATGTAAGTTGTTTGATAGTTTTGTTTGGTTCGTGTTTGTTTGGTGACTTAAACAGAGTGAATAGTATTTCACTTCGATTAACATGTCGTTCCTTCCCAGCATTTAATGAAGTGGATGGATTAATCAACCGAAGTTTGGATGAGTATCATATCATATATTATTTAATTTGCCTTGACTGGGATAAATCACTAGGGATATGCATATCTGTGCGTGGGATTCTGTGACTGGGTAAAATTGAATATATATTAGTGGTATCGGGGTTTACCCGTGCCTATTGTAATCCGAACTCGGCAAGAACTTCATATGAAACTAGTACGTAAGTAATAATTTGGGGGCAAAGCACAATAGAATATAGTATGTCCTTTCATGTCTCTGTAACACAACGCAATGAATTCTTTATGTAGAGAAAGGGTCTTGAGTTCTCTTAAACGAATCTGGTAATTAGTAATTTCTGTAACTGACTGAAGTCATTATATGTTGTTGCTTGTTTGACCCTAATGAGTAACAATATTTGGTGCCGTGACAAGGTTATGTCGGCAGTATAGTATTTGGTGTTGTGAGCCAAGTTGGTAAAAGTTTGTAGTACTTGTCCGCGGTGTATATGATGTCGTAAGCCAGTTTGGTGAATCTTTAGTATAAGTCCGCAGAAATATGTTGCCGTGTTAACCAGGTTTATGTGAAATTTGTGAGATTTTTCTATAATTTCTCAGTTTTGAACGCCGATCATATAATAATTCTTTGGTTTAGTCACATGTTGTACAATTAGTATCGCTGGTGATTCTATAGGACATTTACGCATGGTTTTCTTGTTATTAACTATGTTGTGTTGATGTTTTGCTGGATAAGCCTGCCCTCCCTAACCTTGTTGTCTCCTTTTGTTTTTGCATGTTTCTTTAAATTAGTATGCGGTATCCTGCCTACATAACCAGACGTGGTTAACCCGTCTCCTTTTCTCTTTGTGAGGTGCCGTAAGAAACATTAAATTTAATTTTTTTTGCGCCATTTGTAGGTAAGAGGGTATTCAGGCTTGATTAAAACAGTTTTGAATATGAAGTTTAATTAAATTAGTAAGGCCTTGTCCTGCTTGCCTTAAGCCTTAAATTTGATTTTGTTATTTTCCCTTGTTAGAATATTATTTCTCGTTTAATAATTTAATAATGAATCGTAAAGTAGCTATTGTGGGACATTCTCATGTCACCCATATGGAGAATTGTTTTCATAGTGGTAGATCGGCATTATTGGAACCCTTAGAATATAAGACATTTGGTAGACCAGGGGCTGTTACAACCAACCTTATGACACCTGGCCTGATAACCGAACTTACTACCTATGGGCCTAGTATCACTATCTTGTTCATAGGTAGCAATGACATAGATGTACCAGGAGATAACCCTAACCTGGTGAATAGTATTCACTAGGATTGGTAGAAAGTCTATGTACAGTCAATAATTCAGAGGTTTTTGTTATGTTAATAGAAATACGTAAAAAACCATCTAGAACCTCTGCCAAAAACTATCAAAAAAGAAAAAACTATTTAAACAAAAAATTAAAGCGAGATACAAGAGTTAGGGTGATCCCTACTTTATTATCAGAATGTGATTTGGCAAGAGATGGGATTAATTTTCATCATAAAAGTTACAGAGCGTTGGCTCAACATATTTGCGTTGAGTCAAACAAATATGTGAAAAGTAAAGGGTGGTGGAAGGTGAGTAGGATCTTGGTTACCCCGACCTTCCCCTTCAGATTTAGGGCTGGGTTAAGTATGGGACAGGGCCTGCACATTCCACTACGCACGTATAATAAAATTTCTCCTTTTCATTGATTGTTTAATTTGGGAGAAAATTATTGGGTGATGAGTCACCTTTGTGAAAATTTGCTAATTTAACTTTTGAACCCAGTTATTATAGTTGGATGCATATTTATTAATTATTGAAAATTTGAATATATTATATTGTATTTGTATTTTCTGAGTTTGGTCTTGTCACAATGGAGTCGTTGATACGTAGACGTGGCGGTTATAAATCCGTTATCACACGTTTTATTGGGAAGATGACCGAAGTGATCGATTCAACTGATATTGATGCTATAACTGCCCTTAGGGATTCTATTTTAGATAATTTGAACAAAGTTCTTGTTTTGGATGAACTAATTTTGGATTCAGTTAAAGAAGAAGAAATGTCTGATGAAATGATAAATCAAGCTGAATATGCAAGAGACATCTGTACACATATCGGCAAACTCAATAGCTCTATTACTAACAATTTTAAGTTACTAAATCAGCTAACGCAACCACCGCCACTACCTACAGCCAGTATTAGATTGCCCAAACTGGATCTTCCGCATTACTCTGGAGATATATTAGAATGGAATTCCTTCTGGGAACTATACCATGTGTCAGTACACCAGCGGAAAGACTTGGAACCAATTCAGAAGTTTTCATATTTACGAAGTTTGCTCACAGGAGAAGCTTCGAAATTAATCTCGGGATTTAAATTTGAGGCCGCCAATTATCCACAAGCTGTAGCTCTTCTCCTATCTACTTATGGAAAGAGAGATGAGATTAAGCATGTTCTGGCGAGAAGATTGCTAGAAATGGAGTCTCCTGCGGCCAATTCTGAATCATTGCAAACTTTCAGAGCTGATTTTGAATGCTCAACAAGATTGCTTGAAAGTGAAAAGCTGGAATTAAATGAGCTTTATACTATTTTGCTCTATACCAAATTGCCTCAAAGCATCATTGAGACTGTGAAGCGTAGGTGTGGAGACGATTGGTTGGTATTAGACACCTTTAAGAAATACCTAGAAGGGGAAATTCGTAATCTAAGAACTTTTGTTTCAACTGATGTGAATAAAACTGAAAAACTGTCGTCAATATCTACATTCACAGTAAATCAATCCCAAGCTGTTAGACAAAAAATCAAGGGAAATGTGAATAAATCCAGTTATCAGCAATCCACAAGATGTGCTCTTTGTGATAAAGAACATTGGTGGACACAGTGCAAAACTTACGCAACCAGAGATGAAAGGTTGAATCGCACCAGAGCTTTACAGTTATGTTTTGTGTGCGCTTCTAAAAAGCATTTTAGAGTGGACTGTGACAAACCAAGTTGCAATAATGGTTGTAAGACGAGACATCATCGCATCTTGTGTGATAAAGACCAAACAAGAAAGCAAAGCAAAAATAAACAGTGGTGTACAAGTGGGAACGCTATCAGTAAATGAGCAGGACAAACCAAATAAGTCAGGTAAGCAATCCATATTACCAACAGCAACAATTCCCCTGAAAGGGAAGAAAGGTCACATGGTATGACTTAGAGGGCTGTTGGATACTTGTGCTGAGAGAACATTCATTAAAAGATCAGCTCTAGAGAGACTGCAATATAGGTCCAAAGGAGTTGAAAAGATAGCCTTGAGAGGTTATCTAACTAGTAAACCTGTTCATGAATACGAGATGATAAGCGTTGCCATACCACATAAAGATAAGTTGATAATAATGGACTGCATAGTGGTGGATGAGCTGCCAGAATATGCAAAGAAATTCGACGTTAAGAGAAGTTTGAAGTCGTTATGTAAAACTAAGATTAGCTTGGCTGATAAAGATTTTGATTTGCCTGTTGAGAATTAATCAACTATTGAATTGTTAATAGGGGTTGATAATGTTTACAATATTTTGCATCCAGGGTTCAAAAGGGTTAGAAATTTAATATTCCTGCCGACCATATTCAGTTATGTGGTGACAGGCACATGTAGTGCTCCCCCCACTAGGGAGACTCATGTGACAATTTTGAAGCTAGCTGTACAAACTGAAGAAATTGAAGCTACTCATAACGAAAATCCCAAGACTGATCTGGACGCATTGTGGAGTTTGGACAGATTGGGAATAGATTGCAGTGAGTTGCGAGACCAAGACCAGAGGGTCTTAAAGGACTTTGAGAGCACTATAACCTATTCTGAAATTGATAAAAAGTATGTTGTGGCGTTGCTGTGGAGAACCAATAGATTCAGATTGGTGACAAATTTTGGTTTAGCCATGAGCAGACTTCGACAGCAGAGCATCAAGTTTCAGAAGGATGTGGATTACTTGGATCATTATCAGAAAATCTTGCAAGAGCAAGAAGATAGAGGATTCATTGAGAAGGTGATCTATAATAAATCTGATGTGGATTGTCATTACTTGGCACATCATGGAGTGCTTAAAGACAATGCCATTACTCCAATAAGAATAGTGTTTGATTGCTCATCAAAACAAGGTAAAAATGGATTAAGTCTGAATGATTGTCTATGGACTGGACCACACGTAACGGCTGATCTACTCAGAGTCCTGCTGCAATTTAGAACTAACACCTTTGCTTGTATTGGTGATATTGAGAAGGCATTTTTAATGGTACAGTTGCGTGAAGAAGATCGCAATTATACACGTTTTTTATGGTTGGAAAATCCAACAGATCCCAATAGTAAATTAATAGTATACAGATTTAGAGTAGTATTATTTGGAGCTACATGTTCACTTTTTCTTCTAAATGCAACCATCAAGCATCACTTGTCCACTGTGGTCTCGTGGTTACCCCGGTCCAATACAGTGGATGTAATGGAAAGATTGAAGAGAGGTTTGTATGTAGATAATTTGCAATTTACGGCTAATTGTGAATCTGAGTTAATGGATTGATACTTTAATGCCAACAAAATTTTTGCTCAGGCTCACTTATATTTGAAGGAGTGGGTTAGCAATAGCGAGTCTATACAAACTATTGCTGCTGCTTATCAAATTGAAGCCAAACAAAAACAAATTCATAAAGTATTGGGATTGAATTGGGATATAATTAAAGACGTCTTAACTATCAATCCAACTCATATTAATAGATTGAGTCAAACAAAGAGAGAGATTCTCAGTACCATTGCCCAAATATACGATCCATTGGGATTGCTTCTCCCTGTTACTATGAAAGCAAGGATATTTTTGCAGAAATTGTGGAAGCAACATCTGGATTGGGACGAACAACTCTCCAACCCGCTACAAGAGGAATGGAGTGAATTATGCAAGGACTTAGAGAAGTGTTTTAAAATATCTTTTCTTAGGAGTGCTAGCCTGGGAACTGGTGATACCTTGCACATATTCTGCGATGCTAGTGAAACTTCATATGGTTGTGTGGCCTATAGAGCAAATGGTGAAAGCTCTAATATAATCATGGCAAAGGGTTGAGTGGCGCCCATCAAGGAATTGACAATTCCGAAATTGGAACTAATGGCATTGTTGCTAGGAGCAAGAATGACCAAATCTATTATTGACTCCTTTGATGAGGAGTTTAAACAATTATATGTCTGGTCAGACAGTAAAGTCGCCCTTAGCTGGATTGTGTCCAGTAATGTTCTGCCTGTGTTTGTGAGAAACAGAGTAATTGAGATTAACTCTTTGATTCCGGGGTCAGTCCTGTCTTACGTTAACCCTCATCTGAAAATCCAAGTGATGGTTGACACGGGGAAAGAGGACTAAAGTGTTAGCAAAAACAAAAAACTCCTTTTGGAGGGAGGGATCCCCTTGGTTAAAAATTCACACACTGCCAATTGATAGGTCATGGGTGGGGTGTACACATATGCAGAGTGAACAGGACATTGTGGTCAATGTTGTAGGGGACATAGATGCAACACGCCTGCTGGATTGGGAAAGATTCAGCAGAGCTGACAAGGTCTTTAAGACCATAGCTTGGATAATGCGATTTATAAAGAATTGCAAACTATCAACCAATGACAGAAAAACTGGTGGTTTGACTCTGGAAGAGTTGCAAGAAGGAAAGGTCAAAACAATTGTTCTCGTGCAGAGGGAGTACTTTCCAGAAGAATATAAAGCCCTGAAGAGGGAGGAAACAAACCAAAATTGACATAATTCACCAGTTGAATTTGTTTTTGGATAATAATGTAATGAGATGTAGAGGCAGGTTGGAACACGCGACACTGCCTGAAGAAGTCAAATTTCCTACTTTACTGCCAAAGGGTTGTGTTCTGAGTAAGTTAATAATAAGACGACATCATGTGATGCAAGCACACATGGGGGTGAATGCTACTGTAGCTAGTGTAAGACAGGAGTTCTGGATTCCACGCTGCGACAACTAGTCAAGAGCGTGTTACATCATTGTGTGATCTGTAAGAAAGTTCAAGGAAAACCATATAGAACTAATATAATACTCCCCATTGCCAGAATTCCGGGTACAACGGAAACAACCTTTTAGCGTTACGGGGATGGATTACACCGGGGCTTTATGGATAAAAGAAGGGAAGCAAAATCCGGAGAAGGTGTATGTCATACTATTCATATGCCCGATCACTAGGGGTATACATCTGGAAGTAGTCAGAAATCAGTCCGCTGACTCATTCCTCATGGCATCTAAATATCTGAAAACGATGGCAGATAGCCCCCTTTTTCATAACCATCTGGAGAACATCGAGTGTAAGTGGAAATTTATACAGCTAGAGCACCTTGGTTTGGTGCAATCTGGGAGAGATTGATCGGACTATTGAAGACCTGTATGAAGAAGGTAGTTGGTCGAGCTCTTCTCAGTTATGATGAATTATCCTGCATTTTGGGTGAATTGGAATCTATCATAAATGACAGGCCACTAAGCTACCATTGGGGACCTTGATCAGAAGGAGATTTTAACACCTAATCACCTGATCTTGGGCAGAAAAATTAAGATCCTTTCCCAAGGAAACAATTAATTGGGAGGAGGTACCTGAAGATCCATTGTGTAGTAAAACTGAAAATGTAGAAAAGAGATTCCTTTACATATCCAAATTGTGTGATCAATTATGGAAAAGATGGGAGCATGCACCATTTGATTTCTTTAAAGAGAGACTCATCGAATTGAGTCCAACATAATTCTTGGCCCAAATAGATGTCGTCCTTGTACATGATGAAGGTGGGGCCAAGAACAAATGGAAGTTGGGTCAGGTTGATTCAGGTGCATGTGGGGTCTGACAATGTAGTTAGAGTAGCTACCCTCAAAACTTCCCATGGCCAGATCATGCGTCCCATTGTGAAATTGTACCCGTTAGAGTTGTGGCAAGAAGTTGAGACTCCTGATCCTGCCAAAATTCGTGAAGTGAGTACCCGACCATCCAGGAAGGCTGCTCGGGTGGCTGCAGAAACTAGAAAAGATTTTATTCAAAAGGGACTGTTGTAAATACTAGTATATTATAACTTTTGGTGGCGGGGAATATGTCATTACTTACAATAACGACATGGAAAATCAATTTTTATTGAATATCTGTGTTCATGTTGTATATGGAAAATGTTCCTTTATATTACATGGCGTTAAGTGGAAATGTGCAGGTTTGTGACAAATGAATGTTTTATTTATATTTAATTGTAATAAGCATTGTTTACCAAGGAATATTGTCTTGTGAATAGTTTGTATAATTGGTTAACAATGCGATGTAAGTTGTTTGATAGTTTCGTTCGGTTCGTGTTGGTTGGTGCTTCGTTCGTTTTGTTGTTTTTCTCGTGAGCGAACGAGGCCGAAGTCGTGGGTTTGGGTGAGAGAGCGAACGTATTATTTTCACCACAAAGGTGAGCAAAGGTAACGGAGGCAGTCGCTTCTCAACATTGGTAGAGTGGTTTGGTAACAAGAGAACTTAATCAGAGTGAATAGAATTTCACTTCGATTAACATGTCGTTCCTTCCCAGCATTTAATGAAGTGGATGGATTAATCAACCGAAGTTTGGATGAGTATCATATCATATATTATTTAATTTGCCTTGACTGGGATAAATCACTAGGGATATGCATATCTGTGCGTGGGATTCCGTGACTGGGTAAAATTGAATATATATTAGTGGTATCGTAGTTTACCCATGCCTATTGTAATCCGAACTCGGCAAGAACTTCATATGAAACTAGTACGTAAGTAATAATTTGGGGGCAAAGCACAATAGAATATAGTATGTCCTTTCATGTCTCTGTAACACAACGCAATGAATTCTTTATGTAGAGAAAGGGTCTTGAGTTCTCTTAAACGAATCTGGTAATTAGTAATTTCTGTAACTGACTGAAGTCATTATATGTTGTTGCTTGTTTGACCCTAATGAGTAACAATATTTGGTGCCGTGACAAGGTTATGTCGGCAGTATAGTATTTGGTGTTGTGAGCCAAGTTGGTAAAAGTTTGTAGTACTTGTCCGCGGTGTATATGATGTCGTAAGCCAGTTTGGTGAATCTTTAGTATAAGTCCGCAGAATATTGCCGTGTTAACCAGGTTTATGTGAAATTTTGTGAGATTTTTCTATAATTTCTCAGTTTTGAACGCCGATCATATAATATTCTTGGGTTTAGTCACATGTGTACAATTAGTATCGCTGGTGATTCTATAGGACATTTACGCATGGTTTTCTTGTTATTAACTATGTTGTGTTGATGTTTTGCTGGATAAGCCTGCCCTCCCTAACCTTGTTGTCTCCTTTTGTTTTTGCATGTTTCTTTAAATTAGTATGCGGTATCCTGCCTACATAACCAGACGTGGTTAACCCGTCTCCTTTTCTCTTTGTGAGGTGCCGTAAGAAACATTAAATTTAATTTTTTTTGCGCCATTTGTAGGTAAGAGGGTATTCAGGCTTGATTAAAACAGTTTTGAATATGAAGTTTAATTAAATTAGTAAGGCCTTGTCCTGCTTGCCTTAAGCCTTAAATTTGATTTTGTTATTTTCCCTTGTTAGAATATTATTTCTCGTTTAATAATTTAATAATGAATCGTAAAGTAGCTATTGTGGGACATTCTCATGTCACCCATATGGAGAATTGTTTTCATAGTGGTAGAAATTCGTGGGCACTTTTACGGAACCCTTAGAATATAAGACATTTGGTAGACCGGAGGGGCTGTTACAACCAACCTTATGACACCTGGCCTGATAACCGAACTTACTACCTATGGGCCTAGTATCACTATCTTGTTTCAATAGGTAGCAATGACATAGATGTAGTCCAGGAGATAACCCTAACCTGGTGAATAGTATTCACTAGGATTGGTAGAAAGTCTATGTACAGTCAATAATTCAGAGGTTTTTGTTATGTTAATAGAAATACGTAAAAAACCATCTAGAACCTCTGCCAAAAACTATCAAAAAAGAAAAAACTATTTAAACAAAAAATTAAAGCGAGATACAAGAGTTAGGGTGATCCCTACTTTATTATCAGAATGTGATTTGGCAAGAGATGGGATTAATTTTCATCATAAAAGTTACAGAGCGTTGGCTCAACATATTTGCGTTGAGTCAAACAAATATGTGAAAAGTAAAGGGTGGTGGAAGGTGAGTAGGATCTTGGTTACCCCGACCTTCCCCTTCAGATTTAGGGCTGGGTTAAGTATGGGACAGGGCCTGCACATTCCACTACGCACGTATAATAAAATTTCTCCTTTTCATTGATTGTTTAATTTGGGAGAAAATTATTGGGTGATGAGTCACCTTTGTGAAAATTTGCTAATTTAACTTTTGAACCCAGTTATTATAGTTGGATGCATATTTATTAATTATTGAAAATTTGAATATATTATATTGTATTTGTATTTTCTGAGTTTGGTCTTGTCACAATGGAGTCGTTGATACGTAGACGTGGCGGTTATAAATCCGTTATCACACGTTTTATTGGGAAGATGACCGAAGTGATCGATTCAACTGATATTGATGCTATAACTGCCCTTAGGGATTCTATTTTAGATAATTTGAACAAAGTTCTTGTTTTGGATGAACTAATTTTGGATTCAGTTAAAGAAGAAGAAATGTCTGATGAAATGATAAATCAAGCTGAATATGCAAGAGACATCTGTACACATATCGGCAAACTCAATAGCTCTATTACTAACAATTTTAAGTTACTAAATCAGCTAACGCAACCACCGCCACTACCTACAGCCAGTATTAGATTGCCCAAACTGGATCTTCCGCATTACTCTGGAGATATATTAGAATGGAATTCCTTCTGGGAACTATACCATGTGTCAGTACACCAGCGGAAAGACTTGGAACCAATTCAGAAGTTTTCATATTTACGAAGTTTGCTCACAGGAGAAGCTTCGAAATTAATCTCGGGATTTAAATTTGAGGCCGCCAATTATCCACAAGCTGTAGCTCTTCTCCTATCTACTTATGGAAAGAGAGATGAGATTAAGCATGTTCTTGGCTGGCGAGAAGATTGCTAGAAATGGAGTCTTCCTGCGGCCAATTCTGAATCATTGCAAACTTTCAGAGCTGATTTTGAATGCTCAACAAGATTGCTTGAAAGTGAAAGCTGGAATTAAATGAGCTTTTATACTATTTTGCTCTATACCAAATTGCCTCAAAGCATCATTGAGACTGTGAAGCGTAGGTGTGGAGACGATTGGTTGGTATTAGACACCTTTAAGAAATACCTAGAAGGGGAAATTCGTAATCTAAGAACTTTTGTTTCAACTGATGTGAATAAAACTGAAAAACTGTCGTCAATATCTACATTCACAGTAAATCAATCCCAAGCTGTTAGACAAAAAATCAAGGGAAATGTGAATAAATCCAGTTATCAGCAATCCACAAGATGTGCTCTTTGTGATAAAGAACATTGGTGGACACAGTGCAAAACTTACGCAACCAGAGATGAAAGGTTGAATCGCACCAGAGCTTTACAGTTATGTTTTGTGTGCGCTTCTAAAAAGCATTTTAGAGTGGACTGTGACAAACCAAGTTGCAATAATGGTTGTAAGACGAGACATCATCGCATCTTGTGATAAGACCAACAAGAAAGCAAGCAAAAATAAACAGTGGTGTACAAGTGGGAACGCTATCAGTAAATGAGCAGGACAAACCAAATAAGTCAGGTAAGCAATCCATATTACCAACAGCAACAATTCCCCTGAAAGGGAAGAAAGGTCACATGGTATGACTTAGAGGGCTGTTGGATACTTGTGCTGAGAGAACATTCATTAAAAGATCAGCTCTAGAGAGACTGCAATATAGGTCCAAAGGAGTTGAAAAGATAGCCTTGAGAGGTTATCTAACTAGTAAACCTGTTCATGAATACGAGATGATAAGCGTTGCCATACCACATAAAGATAAGTTGATAATAATGGACTGCATAGTGGTGGATGAGCTGCCAGAATATGCAAAGAAATTCGACGTTAAGAGAAGTTTGAAGTCGTTATGTAAAACTAAGATTAGCTTGGCTGATAAAGATTTTGATTTGCCTGTTGAGAATTAATCAACTATTGAATTGTTAATAGGGGTTGATAATGTTTACAATATTTTGCATCCAGGGTTCAAAAGGGTTAGAAATTTAATATTCCTGCCGACCATATTCAGTTATGTGGTGACAGGCACATGTAGTGCTCCCCCCACTAGGGAGACTCATGTGACAATTTTGAAGCTAGCTGTACAAACTGAAGAAATTGAAGCTACTCATAACGAAAATCCCAAGACTGATCTGGACGCATTGTGGAGTTTGGACAGATTGGGAATAGATTGCAGTGAGTTGCGAGACCAAGACCAGAGGGTCTTAAAGGACTTTGAGAGCACTATAACCTATTCTGAAATTGATAAAAAGTATGTTGTGGCGTTGCTGTGGAGAACCAATAGATTCAGATTGGTGACAAATTTTGGTTTAGCCATGAGCAGACTTCGACAGCAGAGCATCAAGTTTCAGAAGGATGTGGATTACTTGGATCATTATCAGAAAATCTTGCAAGAGCAAGAAGATAGAGGATTCATTGAGAAGGTGATCTATAATAAATCTGATGTGGATTGTCATTACTTGGCACATCATGGAGTGCTTAAAGACAATGCCATTACTCCAATAAGAATAGTGTTTGATTGCTCATCAAAACAACAAGGTAAAATGGATTAAGTCTGAATGATTGTCTATGGACTGGACCACACGTAACGGCTGATCTACTCAGAGTCCTGCTGCAATTTAGAACTAACACCTTTGCTTGTATTGGTGATATTGAGAAGGCATTTTTAATGGTACAGTTGCGTGAAGAAGATCGCAATTATACACGTTTTTTATGGTTGGAAAATCCAACAGATCCCAATAGTAAATTAATAGTATACAGATTTAGAGTAGTATTATTTGGAGCTACATGTTCACTTTTTCTTCTAAATGCAACCATCAAGCATCACTTGTCCACTGTGGTCTCGTGGTTACCCCGGTCCAATACAGTGGATGTAATGGAAAGATTGAAGAGAGGTTTGTATGTAGATAATTTGCAATTTACGGCTAATTGTGAATCTGAGTTAATGGATTGATACTTTAATGCCAACAAAATTTTTGCTCAGGCTCACTTATATTTGAAGGAGTGGGTTAGCAATAGCGAGTCTATACAAACTATTGCTGCTGCTTATCAAATTGAAGCCAAACAAAAACAAATTCATAAAGTATTGGGATTGAATTGGGATATAATTAAAGACGTCTTAACTATCAATCCAACTCATTATAGATGAGTCAAACAAAGAGAGAGATTCTCAGTACCATTGCCCAAATATACGATCCATTGGGATTGCTTCTCCCTGTTACTATGAAAGCAAGGATATTTTTGCAGAAATTGTGGAAGCAACATCTGGATTGGGACGAACAACTCTCCAACCCGCTACAAGAGGAATGGAGTGAATTATGCAAGGACTTAGAGAAGTGTTTTAAAATATCTTTTCTTAGGAGTGCTAGCCTGGGAACTGGTGATACCTTGCACATATTCTGCGATGCTAGTGAAACTTCATATGGTTGTGTGGCCTATAGAGCAAATGGTGAAAGCTCTAATATAATCATGGCAAAGGGTTGAGTGGCGCCCATCAAGGAATTGACAATTCCGAAATTGGAACTAATGGCATTGTTGCTAGGAGCAAGAATGACCAAATCTATTATTGACTCCTTTGATGAGGAGTTTAAACAATTATATGTCTGGTCAGACAGTAAAGTCGCCCTTAGCTGGATTGTGTCCAGTAATGTTCTGCCTGTGTTTGTGAGAAACAGAGTAATTGAGATTAACTCTTTGATTCCGGGGTCAGTCCTGTCTTACGTACCCTCATCTGAAAATCCAAGTGATTGGTTGACACGGGGAAAGAGGACTAAAGTGTTAGCAAAAACTCCTTTTGGAGGGAGGGATCCCCTTGGTTAAAAATTCACACACTGCCAATTGATAGGTCATGGGTGGGGTGTACACATATGCAGAGTGAACAGGACATTGTGGTCAATGTTGTAGGGGACATAGATGCAACACGCCTGCTGGATTGGGAAAGATTCAGCAGAGCTGACAAGGTCTTTAAGACCATAGCTTGGATAATGCGATTTATAAAGAATTGCAAACTATCAACCAATGACAGAAAAACTGGTGGTTTGACTCTGGAAGAGTTGCAAGAAGGAAAGGTCAAAACAATTGTTCTCGTGCAGAGGGAGTACTTTCCAGAAGAATATAAAGCCCTGAAGAGGGAGGAAACAAACCCAAAATTGACATTAATTCACCAGTTGAATTTGTTTTTGGATAATAATGTAATGAGATGTAGAGGCAGGTTGGAACACGCGACACTGCCTGAAGAAGTCAAATTTCCTACTTTACTGCCAAATGTTGTCTGAGTAAGTTAATAATAAGACGACATCATGTGATGCAAGCACACATGGGGGTGAATGCTACTGTAGCTAGTGTAAGACAGGAGTTCTGGATTCCACAGCTGCGACAACTAGTCAAGAGCGTGTTACATCATTGTGTGATCTGTAAGAAAGTTCAAGGAAAACCATATAGAACTAATATAATACCCCCATTGCCGGAATTCCGGGTACAACGGAAACAACCTTTTAGCGTTACGGGGATGGATTACACCGGGGCTTTATGGATAAAAGAAGGGAAGCAAAATCCGGAGAAGGTGTATGTCATACTATTCATATGCCCGATCACTAGGGGTATACATCTGGAAGTAGTCAGAAATCAGTCCGCTGACTCATTCCTCATGGCATCTAAATATCTGAAAACGATGGCAGATAGCCCCCTTTTTCATAACCATCTGGAGAACATCGAGTGTAAGTGGAAATTTATACCAGCTAGAGCACCTTGGTTTGGTGCAATCTGGGAGAGATTGATCGGACTATTGAAGACCTGTATGAAGAAGGTAGTTGGTCGAGCTCTTCTCAGTTATGATGAATTATCCTGCATTTTGGGTGAATTGGAATCTATCATAAATGACAGGCCACTAAGCTACACATTGGGGGACCTTGATCAGAAGGAGATTTTAACACCTAATCACCTGATCTTGGGCAGAAAATTAAGATCCTTTCCCAAGGAAACAATTAATTGGGAGGAGGTACCTGAAGATCCATTGTGTAGTAAAACTGAAAATGTAGAAAAGAGATTCCTTTACATATCCAAATTGTGTGATCAATTATGGAAAAGATGGGAGCATGAACATTTGATTTCTTTAAGAGAGACTCATCGAATTGAGTCCAACATAATTCTTGGCCCAAAATAGATGTCGTCCTTGTACATGATGAAGGGCCAAGAAACAAATGGAAGTTGGGTCAGGTGATTCAGGTGCATGTGGGGTCTGACAATGTAGTTAGAGTAGCTACCCTCAAAACCTCCCATGGCCAGATCATGCGTCCCATTGTGAAATTGTACCCGTTAGAGTTGTGGCAAGAAGTTGAGACTCCTGATCCTGCCAAAATTCCTGAAGTGAGTACCCGACCATCCAGGAAGGCTGCTCGGGTGGCTGCAGAAACTAGAAAAGATTTTATTCAAAAGGGACTGTTGTAAATACTAGTATATTATAACTTTTGGTGGCGGGGAATATGTCATTACTTACAATAACGACATGGAAAATCAATTTTTATTGAATATCTGTGTTCATGTTGTATATGGAAAATGTTCCTTTATATTACATGGCGTTAAGTGGAAATGTGCAGGTTTGTGTACAAATGAATGTTTTATTTATATTTAATTGTAATAAGCATTGTTTACCAAGGAATATTGTCTTGTGAATAGTTTGTATAATTGGTTAACAATGCGATGTAAGTTGTTTGATAGTTTCGTTCGGTTCGTGTTGGTTTGGTGGCTTCGTTCGTTTTGTTGTTTTTCTCGTGAGCGAACGAGGCCGAAGTCGTGGGTTTGGGTGAGAGAGCGAACGTATTATTTTCACCACAAAGGTGAGCAAAGGTAACGGAGGCAGTCGCTTCTCAACATTGGTAGAGTGGTTTGGTAACAAGAGAACTTAATCAGAGTGAATAGAATTTCACTTCGATTAACATGTCGTTCCTTCCCAGCATTTAATGAAGTGGATGGATTAATCAACCGAAGTTTGGATGAGTATCATATCATATATTATTTAATTTGCCTTGACTGGGATAAATCACTAGGGATATGCATATCTGTGCGTGGGATTCCGTGACTGGGTAAAATTGAATATATATTAGTGGTATCGTAGTTTACCCATGCCTATTGTAATCCGAACTCGGCAAGAACTTCATATGAAACTAGTACGTAAGTAATAATTTGGGGGCAAAGCACAATAGAATATAGTATGTCCTTTCATGTCTCTGTAACACAACGCAATGAATTCTTTATGTAGAGAAAGGGTCTTGAGTTCTCTTAAACGAATCTGGTAATTAGTAATTTCTGTAATTGACTGAAGTCATTATATGTTGTTGCTTGTTTGACCCTAATGAGTAACAATATGAGGTAATAATGCGATGCACACACTAGCCTCAGGGGTTACAGGAGGTAAAAAATGTTACAATATTATTTAAAAGAAAATTATAAATTTTCCTCAAATGGATGGACACAAACGTTTTGAGGGCTTATATCCAGAACAAGATGGTTGTGGTTCATCTAGTGTCTTGTCGTATTATCAGAAAATGATTAGCCTTTCTAAATTTACAATGTTTATTACACTTCAAACATTGTACTTCAGCAGGTAACAATCCATGCTGTCTTAAAAAATCAATACATTTTGTTTAATTTCCATAGAAATTATGAATTTGCCAAAAATAATCAGTTACCAGACGAACGCAGACTCGACATATCTTCACTCTGAAAAACTTGAACCAAATGACAAAAGAAAATGTCTGACACCTGTAAGATTTTCACCAGGGCACGTGACTCCTAGACTTGATACGTAACTACCCACAATGCAATTTTAAGGTGAAAAAACTCGCATCAGAACCACAACGCAGTTCTGAACAAAAACAAATTCATATTAGAGCATAAACTTGTGTCCGTGTTAATGTAAACAAAAACACTTATGAAATTTTTCAAGGATGGTGATTATAATATTATGTACAGTGGTGCTCAAATCTCATGCGACATGATTTATTTTGTATCGTCCAGATTCTCAGACTCGACGTGATGTTGCCAAGTAGTGTTATACTTATTTTTCTAATGTCATACATGTGAATTCACAGCTAGCGCTATTTTCTTTATGGTTATATAAATATGATCCCTTTTATGCATTGGTATAATTTGTAATCTGTGTAATTTGAACTGATTTTCTTTTTTTACGCTGCTAAGTTCAAAGTGCGGTGTGATAAGGTTAGCTGTGCCATCAATGAAAGCTCACTTTACATGCTCCTCGGACTGGTCAACATAACTACGTCTACTGCATTATGAAAGTAGACCTATTAAGCTCAACAGTCATACAAAATTTTAAACGTAGGAATATGAATTAAAACACGTTTTCTTTGAATGTTGAAGCTTTCGGCTGTGTTTGGGCTGCCTGTATGTTGCAAAATGTTTTATACGCCTAAAACAATAATCTAAGCCTTCTGAGATATAATCTGTTATTAATGAAGTTATTTGTAGAAATTATCTGTTTTTTGACGAATACAACAGGGATATGAATTACAACCAGTTTTCTTTGAATGTTGAAGTTTTAGGCTGCGTTTAAGCTGCCTATATGTTGCAAAATGATTTACAGTCCTAAAAGAATAATCTAAGCCTTATAAGATGTAATGTTACTAATGTTTTTATTTGTAGAGATTACCTGTTCTTTGAGGAATAAAAGATGATGATTTTGATTATATGTAGATGACTATTAATCGAAATATCATAAGTATTAATAGCAAGGTGTATGGAACACTTTTTTTTCAACTGGTTTAAAATATTATTTTCTTAAAAGTCCTCCTCGCTTTTGGTGTATAAAATTATTCTTTCATAAGGTATCTTTCATAAGGTCACTTGAAGAACGAGAATGTGTAGATAACCTCATTTGCTTTTTGGCTAGAAATTGTTAATAGAGAGATGTGACTGTTAATTGTAAAGTAAAGAAATCTAACACCTAGGCCTAGGAACAATATCTTGGCTTTGACAAAAGAATAATTGCATAGGCGAATATTTACTAGTATGCAATAATTTTTTAAATATTTAATAATTATAACAATTAATTATGTATGAAAATCCAAATATTCCTCCAACACATAAAGTAATCGTTTTCAAGATAATTTCATTGTCGCTACTCAGTGTAGACCTCCTTATGTTACACCAGGTGGTTATTGTTGCACCGACACTAATGATACGTCACACACGCTCCCCTCACACGTTGATATCGGTGGGTGCATTCTACTTTTGTGTGTGTGTATATATATATATATATATATATATATATATATATATATATATATATATATATATATATATATATATATATATATATATATATATATATATATATATATATATATATATATATATATATATATATATATATATATATATATATATATATATATATATATATATATATATATATATATATATATATATATTTTTTTTTTTTTTTTCAGCATTGAGGTGTAAAAGCAATCAAATAAGACTAGTTCAAATTTTATGTTAGCTTTGGTAGCATTATTAATGTTATGACAATTTTTTTTCGTTTCTTTTTTATTTAACATTTGAACTGATGCTTGATGAAGACTTCATTTTGGTCAAATGCTTCAGCGATGTGTGAACGAAAGTTTTCAAAATGTTTCTAAAGTTTTTTCTGAAATTTGCTACATGTGACAATTTCTTACAGTTTTGACATATATGACAGATTTCACTGTTATGAAACATATGTCTATATTGTATGCAATAATCGCGTTTCCGCATTGAATCAATAGATAAATATGGAGCATGCTAGGTTGCCAGTTAGTGAATTTTGAACGAAAGTCTATGGAGTCATATTGCATGAGATTTGAGCATCACTGTACATCATAGGAGTGCCTACAGTTTAGTTGGCCATGACTATCATCTGCTAGAAAATTGGCGGACGAATACAAACAAGATCGTAAAACTTTCAAAGCTAGCATGTTTTGGCCTGACCTGACCTAACCTAACTATCGCTGACAGAGTCGGGGCACGGCCGGGTCACAGAACTACTTACCTTGGCGGAGGGATTATGGGCTGGGCAAAGATTGTTGCGTGGCCTGATCAACAAACTGTAAACTACCCCATTCATATCTCGGATATGGTGAATTTCCCCAAAAAATAAAAAATGTTTATAGACAATGTTTAATTATTATTTTTTATGCCAAATGCATCTATAATACTATAATTATACTACAGTGAGTTGGAACTATTGTAAAATAATACACTCATGATTATTACAGGTAAACATAGGTTATAAAGGAGGCTGCGGACGGATAGGCTACCTATGTATTATCTGACTCGAAGGGAGAGAAAACTGGGTCTAGGCCAGCCGAGTTGTTTCCTTACAGTCATATATACATAAATAACTACAGACACAGTCTGTGTTCATACATGGTAATTATATCGGCGGAGAAGCCAGAGAATTCTGCATAAGATGATGTACATTAGAATTTAGCATGTTGCTACAGTGGAATGAAAATAGCGAAAGGACATTTTCCTTACAGAATAATTGGAAGGCCTGTACTGTTAGGACGGCGTGCCCTACCTGATTACCTAAGGTCTCTTACCTCAAAAAAGTCCGGGTCACTTATTTCGGACGAGGAAGAGGAATCTTTAGGGGATCGCACTTGGTCCAGGTTGCCTCTCTGAACTACGTAGGTTAACGATAGGTCTAAAGATAGACTTCGTCATTTTTTTTTTAATTTTGCTGATGCACTGATACTAGATTGGTAAATTAGTAGGCTAATGAAATCAATAACTTTCTTTCACTAGTTATGGATAAAGTTCCGAATGAAAAGCGGTTTATTACTATTGGCTTATGTCAATCTTAGGCCTAGTTACAAGAAATATACATTTTGACTTGGTTGATCTGGTGAGCATGAGTCGAGCCATTAATTTCAAATTCAGAGTCGACAGAACGTCCACACAAATGAAGTACACTACTCACATCCAAACTATGTGATGTAACCATTTAACTATAAACAATGTTTACTCAAGATCCATGGATGTAACGATAGCTAACTGGGTGGACTGCAGGGGAATAAGCGTGGTAGGGGATGGCTAGAGGCGACTGGCGATGGCTTATGTATAAACGCACACACGGGAGATCAAAAAGATGGAATTGAAACTTAGAAAAAAAATCCCCAATTAATTACATAAATATTTTTTTGATGCGAAAATTAAGTATAAAGAATTTTTTTATTCTTTTATGAAAATTCGAAAGATATGATTAAAAATCACGCAGGGATGTTCGGACCCAGTGTTGCCATCGGCCCAAAGCGCGGAGAAACGACCAAAAGTGCGGAAAAGATTCAAGGGAGTCACTGAATGCAGAGCCAAGGTCTGCACTCCTCACGTATGGGGCGCTTTAGGTCCGCATATATATTTATGCTTTTAAAACTTTTTTCCATTAATAAAAAATTAATGAAATTATATATTTTTAAAAATACTAATATTTTTGAAAAAATGAACCATTTTCACTAGTCTCGAGTGTTCACGCGCCAATATCAGATACAATCATACGATTGTCAAGTAAGAACCCATTTTGACAACAGCAGATGACGTAACCCAAACGTGATGTCTTACAATGCATTCATTCTTTAGGTCCAGCAATCTTCAATTTGCCTTTGCAATTATATATATAGATATATTACTAGAGAATATAATATATATATATATATAGGTTAGTAAAATTTGGTTAATTTGTGAATTAGGGTGAAAACTGACTTACATTATTGTAAACTTGGTCATGTTTAATGAGTTCTTATTTATTTACTTATTATCTATTTGAGAAAACAACTGCAAATATGCACCAGGCAATTTCATTAGTTGAGTGATTCAACTGATTATAACCGAATAAGTTTCGATATCAGTATGCTATTATGTGGTGTATTATAATCGTGAATTTTCTTTATATTAATGTAGCTTATTGATAAAAAAGGACCAATTATAATGTGCTCTTTTCCAATTTTTTGAAACTCATAGCCCTGAATAGGGCATTCGTTTGGCTTAGGATTGCCACATGTATACCATAAATCATGCATAATATGCTGTCCATTCTCTTAGGAAAATATCCGGATCATAAAAGGTGGCATATAGACCTACATGTTACATATCGTTTTTATATGTTTACAATGCTTATGACATTGATTTTAAGCCTAGACCTGTTATATATTAGGTTGTTTATTATCATTATTACTTCAGCAAACGTTTTGATTTAACATACAGCATACCTAGTGACAAATGTGGCTTAAAAAAGAAAAGAAAGAATAAACTACTTATGAATATCGAAGGATTTATGGAGCTTGTCAACTTACTCTGTGGGGAACGCAAAGAAATGAATGGAAAGCAACCGTTTTTTAGTAAAAAAAAAAAAAAGAATAGATTTCAGTGCAGTTTTTTTTTAAAACTTCCTTCCCACTTTTTCCTGAAAACTTTATGAATAAATTTACTTGACCGTGTTCACTTTGTAGCCTAATTTACGCATCAAATCATACATAGTAATCATAAACTATAAAAACTAAAAACATAATCGTATATATATATATATATAGATATTATTATAGATAATATATATATAATATATATATATATAATGTAAAAAATCAGCTTCAAGACTGAACACTGTCCGCGTATCTCGTTCGATTCTAAATTTTACTATCATTAAAGTTACGTAATGTTTCAAAAGATATGAAGCAACTGAATTTCGGAAAGGGGAAAATCTAACTCAAAAAGGTTTAATTACTAAACCCAACTCATATACTGGTAAATTTACGGTTAATATAATATAACCAGGGTGACTATTTCGTCTAGTTAGTGTACCAAATAACATTGCTTGGCAATTAACACTACACCTCCCGGGGCTAGTTTCTCGGTGATGTGCGGACTTCGCGGCAACCCTGACCGTCCCTACCGTGTCATGTCAAGGCTCAAATGTCAACCTCACTACATCATCCGTGGATGAGAGTGAACAAGGCTTGAAGAGCTATGGTTAGTGATAACAATATGCAGAATTCTTTTATTTTACGCCGAACTATGATATTCTGCGGTATTTTCGTTGGTGCTAACAAACTAGGTTAACTTGCAAATGAATCTTAATG
>NC_061108.1:35981993-36046944 GCF_015104395.2 Macrobrachium nipponense
CATTAAGATTCATTTGCAAGTTAGCCTAGTTTGTTAGCACCCACGCAAATACCGCAGAATATCATAGTTCGTCGTAAATAAAAGAATTCTGCATATTGTTATCACTAACCATAGCTCTTCAAGCCTTGTTCACTCTCATCCACGGATGATGTAGTGAGGTTGATATTTGAGCCTTGACATGACACGGTAGGGGACGGTCAGGGTTGCCGCGAAGTCCGCACATCACCGAGAAAAATAGCCCCGCAAACCGGGGGGGGGCTCCGGGAGGTTGTTTAGTGTTAATTGTCAAGCAATATTATTTTGCTACACTAACTAGACGAAATAGTCACCCTGGTTATATTATATTAAACCGTACATTTACCAGTATATGAGTTAGGTTTACTAATTAAACCTTTTTGAGTTACATTTTCCCCTTTCCGAAATTCAGTTGCTTCATATCTTTTGAAACATTACGTAACTTTAATGATGTAAATTTAGAATCGAACGAGATACGCGACAGTGTTCGTTCTGAAGCTGAGTTTTTACATTATATATATATATAATGATACATATATATATATATATATATATATATCTATATATATATATATATATATATATATATATATATAAGATTACTGTTTTATAGTTTATGATTACTATGTATGATTTGATGCGTAAAATTAGGCTACAAAGTGAACACGGGTCAAGTAAATTTATTCATAAGAAAGTTTCAGGAAAAAGGTGGGGAAGGAAGTTTTAAAAAAAACTGCACTGAAATCTATTTTTTTTTTTTTTTTTACTAAAAAAACGTTTGCTTTCCATTCATTTCTTTGCGTTCCCCACAGAGTAAGTTGACAAGCTCCATAAATCCTTCGATATCATAAGTAGTTTATTCTTTCTTTTCTTTTTAAGCCACATTTGTCACTAGGTATGCTGTATGTTAAATCAAAACGTTTGCTGAAGTAATAATGATAATAAAACAACCTATATAACAGGTCTAGGCTTAAAATCAATGTCATAAGCATTGTAAACAGATAAAAACGATATGAAACATGTAGGTCTATATGCCACCTTTTTATGATCCGAATATTTTCCTAAGAGAATGGACAGCATATTATGCATGATTTATGGTATACATGTGGGCAATCCTAAGCCAAACGAATGCCCTATTCAGGGCTATGAGTTTCAAAAAATTGGAAAAGAGCACATTATAATTGGTCCTTTTTTATCATAAGCTACATTAATATAAAGAAAATTCACGATTATAATACACCACATAATAGCATACTGATATCGAAACTTATTCGGTTATAATCAGTTGAATCACTCAACTAATGAAATTGCCTGGTACATATTTGCAGTTGTTTTTTCTCAAATAGATAATAAGTAAAAATAAATAAGAACTCATTAAACATGACCAAGTTTACAATAATGTAAGTCAGTCTTCACCCTAATTCACAAATTAACCAAATTTTACTAACCTATATTATATATATATATATATATATATATATATATATATATATATAATTGCAAAGGCAAATTGAAGGGATTGCTGCGGGACCTAAAGAATGAACTGCATTGTAAGACATCACGTATTTTTGGGTTACGTCTTCCATCCTGTCTTGTTTCAAATCGGTTTCTTACTTGACAAGCGTATGATTGTATCTGATATTGGCGCGTGAACACTCGAGACTAGTGAAAATGGTTCATTTTTTCAAAAATATTAGATATTTCAAAACAAAAAATATATAATTTCAATAATTTTGTTTTTTATTAATTGAAAAAAGTTTTAAAAGCATAAAAAATATATATGCGGACCTAAAGCGCCCCATACGTGAGGAGTGCAGACCTTGGCTCTGCATTCAATGACTCCCTTGAATCTTTTCCGCACTTTTGGTCGTTTCTCCGCGTTTTGGGTCTTTGGCAACACTGGGTCCGAACATCCCTGCGTGATTTTTAATCATATCTTTCGAATTTTCATTAAGAATAATAAAAAAATTCTTTATACTTTAATTTTCGCATCAAAAAAATATTTATGATTAATTGGCGATTTTTTTTTTCTAGTTTCAATTCCATCTTTTTGATCTCCCGTGTGTGCATTTATACATAAGCCGTCGCCAGTCGCCACTACCCGTCCTCTACCACACGTATTCCCCTGCAGTCCACCCAGTTAGCTATCGTTACATCCATGGAACTTGCGTAAACATTGTTTATAGTTTCATGGTTACATCACATTGTTTGGATGTGAATATGTACTTCATTTGTGTGGACGTTCTGTCGACTCTGAATTTGAAATTAATGGCGCGACTCATGCTCACCAGATCAACCAAGTCAAAATGTATATTTCTTGTAACTAGGCCTAAGATTGCATAAGCCAATAGTAATAAAGCGACCATAAACCGCTTTTCATTCGGAACTTTATCCATAACTAATGAAAGAAAGTATATTGATTTCATTAGCCTACTAATTTACCAACCCTCTTAGTATCGGTGCGTCAGCAAAATTTTAAAAAAATGACGAAGTCTATCTTTAGACCTATCGTTAGCCTACGTAGTAGTTCCAGAGAAGCAACCTGGACAAGTGCGATCCCCAAAAATTCCTCTTCCTCGTCCGAAATAAGTGACCCGGATTTTTTGAGGTAAGAGACCTTAGGTAATCAGGTAGGGCACGCCGTCCTAACAGTACAGGCCTTCCAATTATTCTGTAAGGAGAATGTCCTTTCGCTATTTTCATTCCACTGTAGCAAACATGCTAATTCTAATGTACATCATCTTATGTAGAATTCTCTGGCTTTTCCGCCGATATAATTACCATGTATGAACACAGATTGTCTGTAGTTATTTTATGTATATATGACTGTAAGGAAGCAACTCGGCTGGCCTAGACCCAGTTTTCTCTCACTTCGAGTCAGATAATACATAGGTAGCCTATCCATCCGCAGCCTCCTTTATAACCCATGTTTAACCTGTAATAATCATGAGTGTATTATTTTACAATAGTTCCAACTCACTGTAGTAATAATTATAGTATTATAGATGCATTTGGCATAAAAAATAATAATTAAACTTTGTCTATGAACATTTTTTATTTTTGGGGGAAATTCACCATATTCGAGATATGAATGGGGTAGTTTACGTTCAGTTAATCAGGCCACGCAACAATCTTTGCCCAGCCCATAATCCCTCCGCCAAGGTAAGTAGTTCCGTGCCCCGACTCTGTCAGCGATAGGTTAGGTTAGGTTAGGTCAGGCCAAAACATGCTAGCTTTGAAAGTTTTTACCATTTGTTTGTATTCGTCCGCCAATTTTCTAGCAGATGATAGTCATGGCCAACTAAACTGTAGGCACTCCTATGATGTACAGTGATGCTCAAATCTCATGCAACATGACTCCATAGGATTTCGTTCAAAATTCACTAACTGGCAACCTAGCATGCTCCATATTTATCTATTGTTTTCAATGCGGAAATGTGATTATTGCATACAATTATGGACATAGTTTCATAACAAGTGGAAATCTGTCATATATGTCAAAACTGTAAGAAAATGTCACGTGTTAGCAAATTTCAGAAAAAACTTTCAAAACATTTTGAAAACTTTCGTTCACACATCGCTGAAGCATTTGACCAAAATGAAGTCTTCACCAAGCATCAATTCAAATGTTAAATGAAAAAGAAACGAAAAAAATTGTCATAACTTTAATAATGCTACCAAAGCTAACATAAAATTTGAACTAGTCATATTGATTGCTTTTACACTTCAATGCTGAAAAAAATTTATATATATATATATATATATATATATCCTATATATATATATATATATATATATATATATATATATATATATATATATATATATATATATACATATATATATATATATATATATATATATACACACAACAATAGTAGAATGCACCACCGATATCAACGTGTGAGAGCGTGTCATTAGTGTCGGTGCAACAATAACCACCTGGTGTAACATAAGGAGGTCTACACTGAGTAGCGACAATGAAATTATCTTGAAAACGTGCTTACTTTATATGTGTTAGAGGAATATTTGGATTTTTCATACATAATTAATTGTTTATAATTCTTAAATATTAAAAAAATTATTGCATACTAGCAATTATTTGCTTATGCAATTATTCTTTTGTCAAAGCCAAGATATTGTTCCTAGGCTTAGGTGTTAGATTTTTTACTTTACATTAACAGTCACATCTCTCTATTAACAATTTCTAGCCTAAAAGCAAATGAGGTTATCTACACATTCTCGTTCTTCAAGTGGCCTTATGAAAGATACCTTATGAAAGAATGATTTTATACACCAAAAGCGAGAAGGACTTTTAAGAAAATAATATTTTAAAACCAGTTGAAAAAAAAAAGTGTTCCATACACCTTGCTATTAATACTTATGATATTTCGATTAATAGTCATCTACATATAATCAAAATCATCATCTTTTATTCCTCAAAGAACAGGTAATCTCTACAAATAAAAACATTAGTAACATTACATCTTATAAGGCTTTAGATTATTCTTTTTTAGGGACTGTAAATCATTTTGCAACATATAGGCAGCTTAAACGCAGCCTAAAACTTCAACATTCAAAGAAAACTGGTTGTAATTCCTATCCCTGTTGTATTAGTCCAAAAACAGATAATCTCCACAAATAAATTCATTAATACAGATTTATATTTTCAGAAGGCTTAGATTATTGTTTTAGGCGTATAAAACACCTTTTGCAACATACAGGCAGCTTAAACACAGCCGAAAGCTTCAACATTGTTCAAAGAAACGTGTTTTAATTCATATTTCCTACGGTTTTGAAAATTTTTATGACTGTTGAGCTTAAGTAGGTCTAACTTTCATAATGCAGTAGACGTAGTTATGTTGACCAGTCCGAGGAGCATGTAAAGTGAGCTTTCATTGATGGCACAGCTAACCTTATCACACCGCACTTTGAACTTAGCAGCTCAAATTACACAGATTACAAATTATACCAATGCATAAAAGGGTATCATATTTATATAACCATAAAGAAAATAGGGCTAGCTGTGAATTCACATGTATGACATTAGAAAAATAAGTATAACACTACTTGGCAACATCACGTCGAGTCTGAGAATCTTGGACGATACGAAATGAATCATGTCGCCTGAGATTTGAGCACCACTGTACATAATATTATAATCACCATCCTCGAAAAATTTCTTAAGTGTTTTTGTTTACATTAACACGGACACAGTTTATGCTCTAATATGAATTTGTTTTGTTTAGAACTGCGTTGTGGTTCTGATGCGAGTTTTTTTACCTTAAAATTGCATTGTTGGTAGTTACGTATTAAGTCTAGGAGTCACGTGCCATGGTGAAAATCTTACAGGTGTCAGACTTTTCTTTTGTCATTTGGTTCAAATCTTTCAGAGTGAAGATATGTCGAGTCTGTGTTCGTCTGGTAACTGATTATTTTTGGCACAAATTCATAATTTCTATGGAAATTAAACAAATGTATTGATTTTTTTTAAGACAGCATGGATTGTTACCTGCTGAAGTACAATGTTTGAAGTGTAATAAACATTGTAATTTAGAAAGGCTATAATTTTCTGATAATACGACAAGACACTAGATGAACACAACCATCTTGTTCTGGATATAAGCCCTCAAAACGTTTGTGTCCATCCAATTGAGAAAAGTTTATAATTTTCTTTTAAATAATATTGTAACATGATTTACCTCCTGTAACCCTGAGGCTGTGTGTGCATTGCATTATTACCTCATATTGTTACTCATTAGGGTCAAACAAGCAACAACATATAATGACTTCAGTCAATTACAGAAATTACTAATTACCGGATTTGTTTAACCCTCTTACGCCGAAGCCCTAAAAACCAAAACGTCTACCGTATGCCGAGGCGGGTTTGGAGTGAGCACAGAAGCGGAAAAAATAATTTTTTCAAAAAATCACAGTGCACTTAGTTTTCAAGTTTGTTCATGCCACTTACCTGACAGATATATATATAGCTGTATTTTTTCTGACGTCCGACAGAAATTTCAAAACTCGCGGCACACGCAGTGGGCGGCCAGGTGGTAGTACCCATTCCCGCCGCTGGGAGGCGGATATCAGGAACCATTCCCATTTTCTATTCATATTTTTTTCTGTCGCCGGTCGGTAAACATCTGTTTACAGACCTCTGCTCAGGATTTTTTGGAAATTGACTCGCTTTTAAGTATCTGATTGATTTTTTTGGTATTGAATTGGATTGTTGAATTGGCATGCGCGATAGTGGACCGTTTTTTGATTTTGGATTGACTTTTCTCTATAAGATATGTCTGGATCAAGTGTTGTGAGTTTCAGAGTGTGTGTGTGAGGGCTGATTGTAAGGTGAGGCTACCGAAAGCATCTGTAGACCCCCACACAGTATGTATGAGTTGTAGGGGGCTTAATTGTTTGATTGATCATCGGTGTAATGAATGTGAGAAATTGACTGATGATGAATGGAGAGTATATGAGTCCTATCGCCTTAAATTGGAGCGCGATAGGATCAGGAGGTCTTCCTCAAGGAGTGGTTCTTCCAAAGGTAAGACTAACATCTCTCTGCACTAACACCTGTAGTGTTTACAAAACCCCTAAACCTGTGTTGCCTTCGGGCTCTGATTTCTGTGTCTGGAGAAGCGAATGCTCTCTCTATGATTTTGGAGTCTCTTCGCACTCTGGAGAACAAAGTGAAAGCCTTAGAAACTGGCTCGGTGCAAGTGTGTGATCGTGCCCCCAGTGTTGTGGAGGGGCGTCAGATCGGCCCCATAATGCCTCTAGGCCTAGACCTCTATCAGACTCCCAAGACCCAGGGAGGAGGTATGTCGAAAGCCGCAAGAGGGTTACGGGGGCTTCCCACCGATCTGGCGTCCCCTTCTGGCAGACCATGTAGCAAAGACCCAGGCGCAAGGACCGTGCACGAGCACGCGTCCTGAAAGAGTGCTCTCGTCTCCGAAGCGTCCTCCCGCGCAAGGGTGGAGCGCTCGGAGAGACTCTCGTCCGTTAAAGAGGACGTTTATTGCGGAGGACGCTCACGTCCTCTTTCGTCGGAAGACGCTTATGATGTCTTTCCGCCTCAGAAGAGAGGTAGGATTTCCTCCGATGAGGACGCTAGGTTGCGTGCACAGGCGCGTACACCTGAGAAACAGGTAGCTGTACCTGTGAAAGGAAGGAGGCGTCCCCCTCGCCCCTCGTCTTCTCACAGGATCAGTCCTGCTTCCTCTGCTCATTCTTCCCCGACGAAGAACATTCTTTTTGTCCCTTCAGGAACAGCTATCCTCGCTTATGGCTCAGAGGACTCGCCCAGCAGCAGTCGAGCCTAAGCGAAGGAAGGACCTTAGACTGCCTGTCAAGAGGACTAAGCAGTCTCCTTCGCCTTCTCCGACTTCGTCTCTTTCGCCGATCGCTTCTCCTTCGGCGATTCGTAGATCTCGTTCGTCCGCTAGAAGGACGTTACGTCAGGACGCTTTTGAGGAGGACGCTCTACGAGGACGTTCGGCAGGACGTTGGGCAAGACGCTCGTCAGGACGCTTGTCAAGACGCTCGTCAGGACGCTTGGCAAGACGCTAAGCATGACGTTCGTCAGGACGCTTGGCAGGACGCTAGGCAGACGTTCGTCAGGACGCTCGCCAGGTCGCTAGACAGGACGCTCGGCAGGACGCTCACAGGACGCTAGACAGGACGCTTGGCAGGAAGCTCGCCAGGACGTTCAGACCTCCTTTCAAGATGTTTTTGGGATTCTGATCAAGAAGTCTTTCCCCCAGACGCCTAGTCTACGTGCACAGGCACGTATACCAGCGAAGAAATGTAAGGACGCTTCTCGAGCAGGTGAGACTGCTGCGGAAGGCGCTGAGGACGCTCGTCCTCTAAGGACGCTCTACCGTCAACGAGCAGTAAGCGTCATAAAGAAGACAGCCGTATAAGGCTGCATCTATCAAGGATAGGGGTCCTTTGATAAAGCCAAGACCCGCCATTAGGACGCCTTCTCCTGACAGACGGTCTCCTCTTCCGGTTAGAGAAGAAGGAGAGCTAAGTAATTCTGCCGAATCGGCTGAAGAGGAACCTGCTACAGCCCCTTCTATCTCGGACTATAAGGTCCTCGTACGACTCTTGCGGTCTTTGTTTGAAGATAAATTTCAGCCCGCAGCTCCCAAGTCTCCTCCTTCGCAGTTTTCCTCATCTAAAACTGAGAAAATCCCGGAGTTTGTAGAGATGAAGACTTCTCTATCAACAAAACGTGCTTTCAAAAAGCTCCAGGACTGGATGATACGAAGGAGAGAGCAGGTAAGACGACCTTCGCATTACCTCCTACTAGACTTAGTGGAAAAGGGGGCATTTGGTATAGAACCAAAGATGATGTGGGAATTCGTATCCCTTCTTCTGCTCAGGGAGATTTCTCCAGCCTTGTGGGATTTGCAGAGGAGGTCGCTTTTACCCTCTGCCAAGGTAACTTGGACCGCGTCGGAGACTGACCATCATTTGAAGGGTCTGCTCAGGACGCTGGAAGTCTTCAACTTCCTTGACTGGTGTTTGGGAGTTCTGGATTTGCAAGCGAGAAGCCCAGAATCTCTTAGTCTGGGGGAGCTGTCCAACCGTTGTTAGCATGTATGGGACAAAGCCGTCAGGGATGGTTCGGAGGAGCTAGTATCTCACTTTGGAACAGCTTTACTAAAAAAACAAAAAAGAGAGCTTTGCTGTGCAATTTCACAGCTCGTTCGGTGACGCCAGCTCAGAAAGCGGATTTGTTGTTTTCGCCTCTTTCGAACCATCTCTTCCCCCAGACTTTGGTTAAGGACCTGACGAACAGCTTACAAGAGAAGGCTACTCAGGACCTTTTGGCCCAGTCTACTAGACGGTCAGCCGTACCTTCAACCTCTTCGGCTGCAGTTCGTCCGCCGAAGAAAGTTAAGCCCTTTCGTGGGCTCCCCCCTCGAGAGCAGCTCCTCGAGAGAGGGTTTTCACGAGGAAGAGCTTCCTTTAAGCCAAAGCCTTCCAAGTGAAAAGCATGTCCTTCAGACACCAGTCGGAGCCAGACTGAAGTATTTTGACGGGAGCGTGGGAGAGAAAGAGAGACACGGACTCTTGGTCCCTCAAGATCGTGGAGCAGGGGTACAAGATCCCCTTTTGGAACTTCCTCTTTCTACGACTCCCAGAGACCTTTCTCCATCCTATCAAGGAGAAAAGAAGAAAGTCTTGTTCGATCTTCTTCAACAGATGATCGACAAAAGAGCGGTGGAACAAGTCGCGGACCTGCAGTCTCCAGGTTTTTACAACAGAATCTTCCTGGTACCAAAGCAGTCGTCAGGTTGGCGTCCAGTTCTAGATGTGAGCAGGCTCAATCTTTTCGTGGAAAAGATCAAATTCACGATGGAGACGCCTCAGTCTGTTCTGGGAGCTTTGAGACCGGGCGACTGGATGGTATCCTTAGACTTGCAGGACGCGTACTTCCACATCCCGATCCACCCTCTTTCAAGAAAGTATCTAAGATTTGTCTTGAACAACAAAGTATGGCAGTTCAGAGCTATGTGCTTCGGACTGACCACGGCTCCGATGGTGTTCACAGTGGTGATGAAGAATGTAGCGAGGTGGCTACACTCTTCGGGAATAAGAGTTCCCTATACCTCGACGACTGGCTGATCAGAGCGTCGTCGAGAGAGAAGTGTCTGAAGGACGTGCAGTTCACTTTAGCCTTAGCGAAGTCTCCCTGGGACTTCTGGTCAACCTCGAAAAGTCGCATCTGACCCAACACAGTCCCATCGTGTATCTGGGGATTCAGATGGATTCAGTGGCTTTTCGAGCGTTTCCGTCCCAGGAACGTCAGCGGCTAGGCTTAGAAAAGATCTCAGCCTTTCTAAGGAAAGAGACTTGCTCGGCGAGGGAATGGATGAGTCTGCTGGGGACCATTTCCTCGCTGGAAAGGTTTGTTTCCTTGGGAAGACTGCACATCAGGCCTCTCCAATTCTTCTTGGCAGACGAGTGGAAGGCCAAAGACGATCTCAATGCAGTATTGAGAATATCGATTCCTATCAAGAACCATCTAAGATGGTGGTTGGACCCTCAGAAGCTTCAAGAGGGCGTCGTCCCTAAGTCTTTTGAGCCCCGACCTAGTGTTGTTTTCAGACGCTTCCATCACAGGATGGGGAGCAACACTAGGGGGGAAGGAAGTGTCAGGCTCCTGGAGAGGGGAACAGGTAGCCTGGCAATATAAATGTCAAAGAACTGGCAGCAGTCTTTCTGTCCCTGCAGTTCTTCGAGAAGAGTTTGGAAAACAAGATTGTTCAGATAAACTCGGATGACTAAACCACAGCACTCGCTTATTTTCAAAAAACCAGGGAGGAACACACTCCAGAACGTTGTACTCCCTAGCGAGAGAGATTCTGCTGTGGGCAAAAAGAAAGAAGGTGACTATCCTGACGAGATTCATTGCAGAGTGCAAAACGTCAGGGGCAGACCTCCTCAGTCGTCGAGACCAAGTCCTTCCGACGGAATGGACCTTGCACGAGGACGTTTGTCGAGACCTGTGGACGCTGTGGGGACGTCCACTGGTCGACTTATTCGCAACGTCAAGGAACAAGAGACTTCCTCTTTACTGCTCCCCGGTCCTGGATCCAGAAGCAATCGCGGTAGACGCTTTGCTTTGGAATTGGACAGGGCCTAGACCTATATGCCTTCCCACCATTCAAGATTCTGGGGGAAGTCATGAGGAAGTTTGCGGCCTCGGAAGGGACAAGGTTAACCCTGATCGCTCCGATGTGGCCAGCGAGAGAATGGTTTCACAGAGGTCATGTCTTTCCTGTAGACTTTCCAAGGACATTGCCCTGGAGGAAAGATCTACTCAAACAGCCTCACTTCGAAAGGTTTCACCAAAACCTCTCCGCTCTGAGTCTGACTGCGTTCAGACTATCGAAAAGTTGGCCAGAGCGAGAGGTTTTTTCGAAAGCTGCTGCGAGAGCAATCGCACAGGCGAGGACGTGCTTCCACAAGAGCTGTTTACCAGTCGAAGTGGGCTTCCTTCAGGGCATGGTGTAAAAAGGAGGGAGTTTCCTCTTCCTCGACCTCTGTGAACCAGAATAGCTGATTTTTCTGCTATTTCTCAGAAATGTGCAGAAATTAGCGGTCCCTACCATCAAGATACAAAGTATGTTGTCAGCGGTTTTTTTAGGCACAGAGGCCTAGACCTGTCTGACAACAAGGATAACTCATGACCTTTTGAAGTCTTTCGAGACCTCGAAGGGTTCCTCAAATGAGACTCCATCATGGAATCTGGATGTAGTCCTGAAATTCCTTATGTCGAACACTTTCGAACCGCTTCAGACAGCGTCTCTTCGAAACCTGACAAGGAAGGCTCTTTTCCTAACTTCTCTTGCGACGGCTAAGAGAGTTAGTGAAATTCAAGCATTTAGCAAGTTAATGGGCTTCAAAGGGGACAATGCTGTCTGCTCGTTGAACCCATCTTTCTTGGCGAAGAATGAAAATCCTTCGAACCCTTGGCCGAAGACTTTCGAGATCAAGGGTATGTCAAGTCTGGTGGGCCAAGAACCAGAGAGAGTCCTTTGCCCGGTAAGGGCTCTCAAGTTCTACGTGCATAGAACTAAAGAGGTAAGAGGTCCCTCAGGTAACCTCTGGTGCTCTGTGAAGAGGCCAGAGTTACCTTTATCGAAGAATGCTGTGGCTTTCTTTCTAAGGGACACCATTCGGGAGGCTCATTCATCTTTCCAGAAGACTGATTTGAGCCTCTTCCGAGTAAAAGCGCACGAAGTACGAGCCGTCGCTACCTCTCTTGCCTTCCAAAAGAACATGTCAATCAAGGACATCCTTGATTGCACCTTTGGAGAGCAAACTCCGTCTTCGCCTCACATTACCTAAGGGATGTGAGAACGATCTATGACGATTGTAATGCACTGGGGCCATACGTTTCGGCGGACACAGTATTGGGGTCCGGAAGTAGCTCTTTCCCTATTCCTTAGTTAGGTTTAAGTTAGGTTGTTGTGTTTTTAGGTTGTGGTGAGTCTTTTGTGAAGATCTCCCATCATTTAGTTAGTGTTAAGGGGTTTTGTGTATAGTTGGTCAGGTGGTGGTCAGTTGCTTCGTTGCCCTCATTTGTATGGCCTCGATGATCTTGTCACGCTGTGGGTCTCGCACTCCCGTTGACAGATCATCCAGAGCGCACCAGCACTACAGGTCTCCACCTGGCTGGCAACTCTGTGATTAAGCAAAAGCAGCCTTACGTGACAGTAATCACATAGTCTACTTTGCAAACAGGTAAGGAACCAAGATGTATATCATCTACTTAATTTAAGTTTCCCAAAAAATCCTATTCTGTCTCTTCCCACCATCCGAAGGTGGGATTCAGCTATATATATCTGTCAGGTAAGTGGCATGAACAAAATGTTATTGTTATTATACAATTAAGTTTGTTCATACTTACCTGGCAGATATATATAATTAAAGTGCCCACCCTCCTCCCCTCAGGAGACAGAGGCATTAATAAAAAATATGAATAGAAAATGGGAATGGTTTCCTGATATCCGCCTCCCAGCGGCGGGAATGGGTACTACCACCTGGCCGCCCACTGCGTGTGCCGCGAGTTTTGAAATTTCTGTCGGACGTCAGAAAAATACAGCTATATATATCTGCCAGGTAAGTATGAACAAACTTAATTGTATAATAACAATAACATATTAAGAGTTCATTTTTGGCTCCTTTTTTGTCATTGCCTGAAGTTTAGTATGCAACCATCAGAAATGAAAAAAAATCATTATCATATATAAATAATGCGGATACATGGTAGCGACAAAAAAAAATTCATACATAATTGATTTCAAATCAAGCTGTGCGAAAAACGGTTAAAGCTAATGAGTTACTTTTTTTTTTATCGTTGTATTGTACACTAAATTGTGATCATTTTGATATATAAACACTTTAGTAAAACGATCAAGGAAAAGCAACAACACAAAAAATATTATCACAAAATAATGCAAGAATTCGTAATGCCGCGGCCACGTATAAAAAAAATGTTTTTATCAGAAATTCACCATAAATCTAAATATTGTTCTACAGACTTCCAATTTGTTTCAAAAATTAAGAAAATGATTGAATATTATGATACTGTAAGAGTTTTAGCTTAGAATTGCAGTTTTCGACCATTTCAGACGAGTTAAAGTTGACCGAATGTCGAAATTTTTATATATATATTTTTTTATGCAAATATTGCAAAAATGAAAAAAAGCTACAACCTTCACATATTTTTGTTTGTATTCTTCATGAATTTGTGCACATTTTCATATATGAAACTCTATAAAACTAATATGAAAGGAGCAAATATTAGGAGAATGAGACGTACACATTTCGGAGATTTGCGGCCGCGAATCTGAGCATGTAGGGAAAGAAAGTTTTTTTTTTTTAAATTCACTATAAATCTAAATATTGTGCTAGACACTTCGAATTTGTTTCAAAATGAAGATAAATGACTTTATATTACTAGATTGTAAGAGTTTTAGCTTAAAATTGTGTTTTTCGACTATTTCGGTAGAGTCAAAGTGACCGGACGTAGTTTTTTTCTATTTATCGTGATTTATATGCAAATATTTCGAAAAAGAGAAAAGCTACAACCTTCAAGCATTATTAGTTTGTATTCTAAATGAAATTGCTCACATTCTCATATATAAAACTTTATGTAAACGGCTACTTTTTAAATGGTGCAACATTTCGACAATCGCAAGAAAAATTTCTGATTTTTGTTTTTTTCAGAAGTTACCGCGCGGATGTAAGGAAAATGTTTTTTTTTTCATAAATTCACCATAAATCGAAATATTGTGCTAGAGACTTCCAATTCGTTGCAAAATTAAGGTAAATGATTGAATTTACTAGAATATAAGAGTTTTAGCTTGCAATTGCGTTTTTCGACCATTTCGGTAGAGTCAAAGTTGAGCGAAGGTTGAAATTTTGCACTTATCGTTAGTTATATGAAAATATTTTTTTTAAAACTAATAAAAGCTACAACCATGGGTTGTATTTAGTTGTATTGTGCATAAAATTGCGCACATTTCCATATATAAAACTTTATGTAACGGCAAATTTAAAATGGTGCAAACATCAGGATAATCGCACAAAAAAAATTTATCGTAAGAGTTACCGCGCGGACGTAAGGAAAATTTTTTTTCATAAATTCACCATAAATCGAAGTATTGTGCTAGAGACGTCCAATTGGTTTCAAAGGAAGGCAAATGATTGAATATTACTAGAATATAAGAGATTTAACTTACAATTTCGTTTTTCGACCATTTCGGTGGAGTCAAAGTTGACCGAAGGTTGAAATTTTGGCACTTATCATTATTTATATGAAAATATTTCAAAAACTGATAGAAGCTACAATCATGTGTATTTTTTTTGTTGTTGTATTCTACATGAAATTGTGCACATTTTCATATACAATACTTATGTAAACGGATAATTTAAAATGGTGCAAAAATTATGTCAAAGTGACGAAATATTTCCGAGATGTGTCACTGATTTTTTTTTATTTTTTTTATACGATAAAGAAATTCGCGCTGAGCGCCTGCGTAACGATTGTAAACAAAACAACGCCTTGATCCGAGAACTCCCAGCATCCCCCAAGGCGCGTGATTCAAAAGTTTTTGGCTGGTAGGCCTATAAGTATTTTTCCGCGAATTAAAAAAATATATTTTTTGAGTCGACGTATAATGCGTCCAATCGGCATACGGGAGACATTTTGACTCGACGTTTAATACGTCCATCAGCGTAAGAGGGTTAATTTGAAGAAACTCAAGACCCTTTCTCTACATAAAGAATTCATTGCGTTGTGCGTTGTGTTACAAAGACATGAAGGACATACTATATTCTATTGTGCTTTGCCCCCAAATTATTACTTTCTAGTTTCATATGAAGTTCTTGCCGAGTTCGGATTACAATAGGCACGGGAATATAGTGCTTTGCCCCCAAATTATTACTTACTAGTTTTCATGTGAAGTTTTTGCCGAGTTCGGATCACAATAGGCACGGGTAAACCGATAACCACCAATAAGATATATTCAATTTTACCCAGTCACGGAATCCCACGCACAGATATGCATATCCCTAGTGATTTATCCCAGTCAAGGCAAATTAAATAATATATGATATGATACTCATCCAAACTTCGGTTGATTAATCCATCCACTTCATTAAATGCTGGGAAGGAACATGTTAATCGAAGTGAAATTTTATTCACTCTGATTAAGTTCTCCTGTTACCAAACCACTCTACCAATGTTGAGAAGCGACTGCCTCCGTTCCCTTTGCTCACCTCTGTGGTGAAAATAATGCATTCGCTCTCTCACCCAAAGACGATTTGGCCTCGTTCGCTCACGACTAAAACAACAAAACGAACGAAGCCCACCAAAACCAACACAAACTGAACAAAACTATCATCAAACAACTTACATCGCATTGTTAACCAATATACAAACTATTCACAAGACAATATTCCTTGGTAACAATGCTTATTACATATAAATATAAATAAAACATTCATTTGTTCACAAACCTGCACATTTCCACTTAACGCCATGTAATATAAAGGAACATTTTCCATATACAACATGAACACAGATATTCAATAAAGATTGATTTTCCATGTCGTTATTGTAAGTAACGACATATTCCCCGCCACCAAAAATTATAATATAACTAGTATATACAACAGTCCCTTTTGAATCAAATCTTTTCTAGTTTCTGTAGCCACCCGACAGCTTCCTGGGTACTCACTTCAAGAATTTTGGCAGGATCAGGAGTCTCAACTTCTTGCCACAACTCTAACGGGTACAATTTCACAATGGGACGCATGGTCTGGCCATGGGAGGTTTTGAGGGTAGCTACTCTAACTACATTGTCAGACCCCACATGCACCTGAATCACCTGACCCAACTTCCATTTGTTTCTTGGCCCTTCATCATGTACGAGGACGACATCTATTTTGGGCCAAGAATTATGTTGGACTCCAATTCGATGAGTCTCTCTTTAAGAAAGCAAATATTCATGCTCCCATCTTTTCCATAATTGATCACACAATTTGGATATGTAAAGGAATCTCTCTTCTACATTTTCAGTTTTACTATACAATGGATCTTCAGATACCTCCTCCCAATTAATTGTTTCCTTGGGAAAGGATCTTAATTTTTCTACCCAAGATCAGGTGATTAGGTGTTAAAATCTCCTTCTGATCAAGGTCCCCCAATGTGTAGCTTAGTGGCCTGTCATTTATGATAGATTCCAATTCACCCAAAATGCAGGATAATTCATCATAACTGAGAAGAGCTCGACCGACTACCTTCTTCATACAGGTCTTCAATAGTCCGATCAATCTCTCCCAGATTGCACCAAACCAAGGTGCTCTTGCTGGTACTATAAATTTCCACTTACACTCGATGTTCTCCAGATGGTTTTGAAAAAAGGGGCTATCTGCCATCGTTTTCAAATATTCAGATGCTGCTACAAAAGTAGTGGCATTGTCACTCAACATTAGTGAAGGAAAGCCTTTACGGTTGCTAAACTTCCAGAAGGCCATGAGGAATGAGTCAGCGGACTGATTTCTGACTACCTTCCAGATGTATACCCCTAGTGTATCGTGGGCATGTGATAGTATGACATACACCTTTTCCGGATTTGCTTCCCTTCTTTTATCCATAAAGCCCCGGTGTAATCCATCCCTGTAACGCTAAAAGGTTGTTTCTGTTGTACCCGGAATTCCGGCAATGGGGGTATTTATTAGTTCTATATGGTTTTCCTTGAACTTTCTTACAGATCACACAATGATGTAACACGCTCTTGACTAGTTATCGCAGCTGTGGAATCCAGAACTCTGTCTTACACTAGCTATAGTAGCGTTCACCCCCATGTGTGCTTGCATCACATGATGTCGTCTTATTATTAACTTACTCAGAACACAACCCTTTGGGCAGTAAAGTAGGAAATTTGACTTCTTCAGGCAGTGTTGCATGTTCCAACCTGCCTCTACATCTCATTACATTATTATCTAAAAACAAATTCAATGGCGAATTAATGTCAAATTTTGGGTTTGTTTCCTCCTCTTCAGGGCTTTATATTCTTCTGGAAAGTACTCTCTCTGCACGAGAACAATTGTTTTGACCTTTCCTTCTTGCAACTCTTCCAGAGTCAAACCACCAGTTTTTCGGTCATTGGTTGATAGTTTGCAATTCTTTATAAATTGCATTATCCAAGCTATGGTCTTAAAGACCTTGTTAGCTCTGCTGAATCTTTCCCAATCCAGCAGGCGTGTTGCATATATGTCCCCTACAACATTGACCACAATGTCCTGTTCACTCTGCATATGTGTACACCCCACCCATGACCTATCAATTGGCAGAGTGTTATTTTTAACCCAAGGGGGTCCCACCTCCCACCAAAAGGAGTTTTGCTAACACTTTAGTCCTCTTTCCCCATGTCAACCAATCACTTGGATTTTCAGATGAGGGTACGTAAGACAGGACTGACCCCGGAATCAAAGAGTTAATCTCAATTACTCTCTGTTTCTCACAAACACAGGCAGATCATTACTGGACACAATCCAGCTAAGGGCGACTTTACTGTCTGACCAGACATATAATTGTTTAAACTCCTTCTCATCAAAGGAGTCAATAATAATTTGGTCATTCTTGCTCCTAGCAACAATGCCATTAGTTCCAATTTCGGAATTGTCAGTTCCTTGATGGGCGCCACTCTACCCTTAGCCATAATTATATTAGAGCTTTCACCATTTGCTCTATAGCCACACAACCATATGAAGTTTTGCTAGCATCGCAGAATATGTGCAAGGTATCACCAGTTCCCAGGCTAGCACTCCTAGGAAAAGATATTTCAAAACACTTCTCTAAGTCCTTGCATAATTCACTCCATTCCTCTTGTAGCGGGTTGGAGAGTTGTTCGTCCCAATCCAGATGTTGCTTCCACAATTTCTGCAAAAATATCCTTGCTTTCATAGTAACAGGGAGAAGCAATCCCAATGGATCGTATATTTGGGCAATGGTACTGAGAATCTCTCTCTTTGTTTGACTATCTATTAATATGAGTTGGATTGATAGTTAAGAAGTCTTTAATTATATCCCAATTCAATCCCAATACTTTATGAATTTGTTTTTGTTTGGCTTCAATTTGATAAGCAGCAGCAATAGTTTGTATAGACTCGCTATTGCTAACCCACTCCTTCAAATATAAGTGAGCCTGAGCAAAAATTTTGTTGGCATTAAAGTATCAATCATTAACTCTGATTCACTATTAGCCGTAAATTGCAAATTATCTACATACAAACCTCTCTTCAATCTTACCACTACATCCACTGTATTGGACCGGGTTTAACCACGAGACCACAGTGGACAAGTGAGCTTGATGGTTGCATTTAGAAGAAAAGGTGAACATGTAGCTCCACTACTCTAAATCTGTACACTATTAATTTACTATTGGGATCTGTTGGATTTTCCAACCATAAAAAACGTGTATAAATGTGATCTTCTTCACGCAACTGTACCATTAAAAATGCCTTCTCAATATCACCAATACAACCAAAGGTGTTAGTTCTAAATTGCAGCAGGACTCTGAGTAGATCAGCCGTTACGTGTGGTCCAGTCCATAGACAATCATTCAGACTTAATCCATTTTTACCTTGTTTTGATGAGCAATCAAAACACTATTCTTATTGGAGTAGTTGCATTGTCTTTAAGCACTCCATGATGTGCCAAGTAATGACAATCCACATCAGATTTGTTATAGTAGATCACCTTCTCAATGAATCCTCTATCTTCTTGCTCTTGCAAGATTTTCTGATAATGATCCAAGTAATCCACATCCTTCTGAAACTTGATGCTCTGCTGTCGAGTCTGCTCATGGCTAAACCAAAATTTGTCATCAATCTGAATCAAAATATTGGTTCTCCACAGCAACGCCCCAACATACTGTTTTATCAATTTCAGAATAGGTTATAGTGCTCTCAAAGCCCTTTAAGACCCTCTAGTCTTGTTCTCCACAACTCACTGCAATCTATTCCCAATCTGTCCAAACTCCACAATGCGTCCAGATCAGTCTTGGGATTTTCATTATGAGTAGCTTCAATTTCTTCAGTTTGTACAGCTAGCTTCAAATTGTCACATGAGTCTCCTAGTAGGGGGAGCACTACATGTGTCTGTCACCACATAACCGAATATGGTCGGCAGCAATATTAAGTTTCTAACCCTTTTGAATCCTGGATGCAAAATATTTTAAACATTATCAACCCCTATTAACAATTCAATAGTTGATTTATTTTCAACAGGCAAATCAAAATCTTTATCAGCCAAGCTAATCTTAGTTTTACATAACGACTTCAAACTTCTCTTAACGTCAAATTTCTTTGCATATTCTGGCAGCTCATCCACCAGTATGCAGTCCATTATTATCAACTTATCTTTATGTGGTATGGCGATGCTTATCATCTCGTATTCATGAACAGGTTTATGTGACCATTCTTCCCTTTCAGGGAATTGTTGCTGTTGGTAATATGGATTGCTTACCTGACTTATTTAGTTTGTCCTGCTCATTTACTGATAGCGTTCCCACTTGTACACCACTCTTTATTCTTGCTTTGCTTTCTTGTTTGGTCTCTATCACACAAGATGCGATGATGTCTCATCTTACAACCATTATTGCAACTTGGTTTGTCACAGTCCACACTAAAATGCTTCTTAGAAGCACACACAAAACATAACTGTAAAGCTCTGATGCGATTCAACCTTTCATCTCTGGTTGCGTAAGTTTTGCACTGTGTCCACCAATGTTCTTCATCACAAAGAGCACATCTTGTGGATTGCTGATAACTGGATTTATTCACATTTCCCTTGGTTTTTTGCCTAACAACTTGGGATTGATTTTACTGTGAATGTAGATATTGACGACAGTTTTTCAGTTTTATTCACATCAGTTGAAACAAAAGTTCTTAGATTGCGAATTTCCTCTTCTAGGTATTTCTTAAAGGTGTCTAATACAACCAATTGTCTCCACACCTACGCTTCACAGTCTCAATGACGCTTTGAGGCAATTTGGTATAGAGCAAAATAGTATAAAAGCTCATTTAATTCCAGCTTTTCACTTTCAAGCGATCTTATTGAGCATCAAAATCAGCTCTAAAAGTTTGCAATGATTCAGAATTGGCCGCAGGAGACTCCATTTCTAGCAATCTTCTCACCAGAACATGCTTAATCTCATCTCTCTTTCCATAAGTAGATAGGAGAAGAGTTAGAGCTTGTGGATAATTGGCAGCCTCAAATTTAAATCCCAAGATTAATTTCGAAGCTTCTCCTGTGAGCAAACTTCGTAAATATGAAAACTTCTGAATTGGTTCCAAGTCTTTCGCGGTGTACTGACACATGGGTATAGTTCCAGAAGGAATTCCATTCTAATATATCTCCAGAGTAATGCGGAAGATCCAGTTTGGGCAATCTAATACTGGCTGTAGGTAGTGGCGGTGGTTGCGTTAGCGGATTTAGTAACTTCAAATTGTTAGTAATAGAGCTATTGAGTTTGCCGATATGTGTACGGACGTCTCTTGCATATTCAGCTTGATTTATCATTTCATCAGACATTTCTTCTTCTTTAACTGAATCCAAAATTTTTTCATCCAAAACAAGAACTTTGTTCAAATTATCTAAAATAGAATCCCTAAGGGCAGTTATAGCATCAATATCAGTTGAATCTATCACTTCAGTCATCTTTTCAATAAAACGTGTAATAACGGATTTATAACCGCCACGTCTACGCGTCAACGACTCCATTGTGACAAGACCAAACTCAGAAAATACAAATACAATATAATATATTCAATTTTTCAATAATTAATAAATATGCATCCAACTATAATAACTGGGTTCAAAAGTTAAATTAGCAAATTTTCACAAAGGTGACTCATCACCTAATAATTTTCTCCCAAATTAAACAATCAATGAAAGGAGAAATTTTATTATACGTGCGTAGTGGAATGTGCAGGCCCTGTCCCATACTTAACCCAGCCCTAAATCTGAAGGGGAAGGTCGGGGTAACCAAGATCCTACTCACCTTCCACCACCCTTTACTTTTCACATATTTGTTTGACTCAACGCAAATACATTGAGCCAACGCTCTGTAACTTTTATGATGAAAATTAATCCATCTCTTGCCAAATCACATTCTGATAATAAAGTAGGGATCACCCTACTCTTGTATCTCACTTTAATTTTTTTGTTTAAATAGTTTTTTCTTTTTGATAGTTTTTTGGCAGAGGTTCTAGATGATGTTTTACGTATTTCTATTAACATAAAAAAAACCCTCTGAATTATTGACTGTACATAGACTTTCTACCAATCCTAGAATATTTTTGTGAATACTATTCACCAGGTTAGGGTTATCTCCTGGTACATCTAAGTCATTGCTACCTATGAACAAGATAGTGATACTAGGCCCATAGGTAGTAAGTTCGGTTATCAGGCCAGGTGTCATAAGGTTGGTTGTAACAGCCCCTGGTCTACCAAATGTCTTATATTCTAAGGGTTCCAATAATGCTGATCTACCACTATGAAAACAATTCTCCATATGGATGACATGAGAATGTCCCACAATAGCTACTTTACGATTCATTATTAAATTGTTAAACGAGAAATAATATTCTAACAAGAGAAAATTTACATTAATTCAAAGTAAGGGAAAATAACAAAACCAAATTTAAGGCTTAAGGCAAGCAGGACAAGGCCTTACTAATTTAATTAAACTTCATATTCAAAACTGTTTTAATCAAGCCTGAATACCCTCTTACCTACAAATGGCGTGAAAAAAAGTAAATTTAATGTTTCTTGCGGCACCTCACAAAGAGAAAAGGAGACGGGTTAACCACGTCTGGTTATGTAGGCAGGATACCGCATACTAATTTAAAGAAACGCGCAAAAACAAAAGGAGACAACAAGGTTAGGGAGGGCAGGCTTATCCAGCAAAACATCAACACAACATGGTTAATAGCAAGAAAAAACATGCGTAAACGTCCTATAGAATCACCAGCGGTACTAATCGTACAACATGTGACTAAACCAAAGAATTATTATATGCCTCAGCGTTCAAACTAAGAAAATATCGAAAAATCTCACAAATTTCACATAAACTTGGTTAACACGGCAACATATTTCTGCGGACTTATACTAAGATTCACCAAAATGGCTTACGACGACATATACACCGCGGACAAGTACTACAAACTTTTACCAACTTGGCTCACACACAATATACTGCCGACATATCCTGGTCAGGGCACCAAATATTGTTACTCATTAGGGTCAAACAGCAACAACATATAATGACTTCAGTCAGTTACAGAAATTACTAATTACCAGATTCGTTTAAGAGAACTCAAGACCCTTTCTTTACATAAAGAATTCATTGCGTTGTGTTACAAAGCCATGAAAGGACATACTATATTCTATTGTGCTTTGCCCCCAAATTATTACTTATGTACTAGTTTCATATGAAGTTCTTGCCGAGTTCGGATTACAATAGGCACGGGTGAACCACGATACCACTAATATATATTCAATTTTACCCAGTCACGGAATCCCACGCACAGATATGCATATCCCTAGTGATTTATCCCAGTCAAGGCAAATTAAATAATATATATGATACTCATCCAAACTTCGGTTGATTAATCCATCCACTTCATTAAATGCTGGGAAGGAACGGCATGTTAATCGAAGTGAAATTCTATTCACTCTGATTAAGCCACCAAACCAACACGAACCAAACGAAACTATCAAACAACTTACATTGCATTGTTAACCAATTATACAAACTATTCACAAGACAAAATTCCTTGGTATTAATGCTTATTACAATTAAATATAAATAAACATTCATTTGTCACAAACCTGCACATTTCCACTTAATGCCATGTAATATAAAGGAAAATTTTCCATATACAACATGAATACAGATATTCAATAAAGATTGATTTTCCATGTCGTTATTGTAAGTAACGACACCTCATGACCAATACATACGAGCTAGCCAAGAATCTTTAAAATTGCAAAATTGCAGATAAGGCAGGACGTGCCATTCCACCACCTTACGGTGTGTGGATGTTAGGCTCCAGTACACTAGGCTACGTTGCTTGTATGGCTTGGTAGGTATACTATGATTGTTTGACCCCACCCAAAGCCGCATTCCAAAGGGTCCTTAACCTTGTCGAATGTAGTAAGGGTGTGTGATAACTCAAAAACAATTCATTTCCCCAATATATTACCATCATAAGCCTTCAAAACACATTAAAACACACATGAAAATACATAATTACTTTTTTAGAAAAAGGAGTTGGAACTGTAATTCTAAGCCCGCATTCTGCGATAAAGTAAACTGTGCGTTGACGTTTTCCTATGTTATTTTACTTACTGAAAAAGAATTTAAAGTAATAAAACCGTAATTTACCTTTGAAGACTACATGACAGTACAATGGGTGTGACACTGACATTCAGAGTTGAAAGATAAATAACAGAATAGTTACAGTCAATGGCTAAATATACCTTAACTCTAGTAAAGTAAGTAAAAATAACAAGGAAAATGACAACTACCATAGTCTACTTCGACTGAAGTCTTCGAAGTTTTTGTTCGGGGCCCAGAAACGTAAACAAACTGTTATATTTGAATTCTGGTAGGGGATGTGGGATACATAACCACCAGGGAGCCATTTTTGTCCTAGTAAGGGGGAAGGGGATTCGGGGGGGGGTGAATGGGTGGGGTACTGGGAGAGGAAGGCATAGGTACAAGTTAGGTAACATGTTTTTCCTGCCTACCGGGGGGTGTACCCCCGTTAAAAAAAGGTAATCTTAGAAGAGTAACATATAGGTTATGATACTAACTTAACCTAAGCTAGTAGAACGAGTTACCTGACCGGTTATCCCCCTTAAAGGAAGGCAACCTGAAACGGATTTGGCGTCATAATAGCAGCAGTAATAGGGGGATTTTGGCTATGTAACGGTGTTAGGAAATAACAGGAGTCTGTCTATAAATATGTAGGGAGAATTAGAAAGGAAAATCCACTGGTAGAAATATATAAAGAGTGAGGGTAGAGTAATGAAAGATTCTACCAGGAGAGGTAGAAAAGGGAGTAGAATGTGTGGCAGTATCAGAGACTGGCAGAAATAGCAGTTTCGGAAATGAGACTTAACACAGGCCGCAGTTTGCCAAAACAGTAAATTGCAAACTCCAACTCCAGTGAAAAATCTGAACTTTGACACCTTCAGTGGGTGGTTACCGTAGATTAACGGAACCAATAAGATGTCTTAGTAGAAGTTAAGGAGGAGCTTAACTGTATGAGTTAGCTTCAGACTTCACTTGAGCTCTCTGAGAAGTTCAGTTAGGATCTAAGCCTTATACGGGGAGGCTATGTCCATGCTCCCTCTGTTCCTTGTATAGTGTTGTGTAAAACTTTTGAACTGTGAATTAGAATATAAGCAAGATAATTAAGTGGTGTTTAACTTGCCCAGAATCAAAGGATCAGTATCCATGCCAAAGCCTCCTGAGAGACATGGAAACGAAAAGAATTAATCTACAATGTTCCTAAGAAAAGAAAAAAAAACTCATCGCAAGTGATAATTGAAGGTTACCCCATATAACAGATAACATTCCAAACATTACCAATAAGCTACCAAAGAAGACTTATAAAGAGAAGAGAAAGAGAATAAAAGAAACCCGTAAGTACTCAAACACAACAACGAAGAAAATAAAGCAAGCACAACAAAGTGGTGCTCAGCAATTGTGGATTCTAAGTGCAAAACACCGATAGAGAACACACACACACACAGTGGAAAATTAAACAGGGTGGAAAATATAAAGTACTGACCAACTGCTAGTAAAAGAGCGCTAATCCTTAAGCACTAGAAACATAAAGAAAATCAACAAGTAACAAAAAGAAGAAATTTCCGAGTTCAATAACTTGAAGAACGAAGAAAAAGTAAAAGGCGACGAAGAACAACGAAACATAACTCCAAGACTGGTATCTGCTGATGGAGACATAACACTTCAAAACCAGTGAGAAGGCGAACGAAACTAGAGTGACGAATAACGCAGTGAGTTTCTACGAAGAATACTGAACTAGGATTGCTGCATTTCTAAGCCATATTAACTCAATATGCGTTAAAGGGAAGCGCAAGAATGCATAAGAGTGGACAGAAGAAGATTCAGTTCAGCGCAGCGAAACTTCATGGAAAGGCGATTGACGGTGGAATCGTTTAACAACCTATGAGTGCTAAGAGCTATCATAAATATTGAGGTAGCGCCCATTTCTCCATATATCAGCACGATTTCCCTAAACGACGACGACGCTGCCACCAGTGTGAAACAACAGCAGCGCACGGACGACAACGCAGAAGTGTTCGACGCAACCTTGAACCAGAAGAAAAGTTTGAAATTGAAGGAAGGAAACACTAGGAAATAAGAAAATTAGATAGGACAGAAAGGGCACCCGCAATAGGGAAAACAAACTCCAAACATGAAGATAATGTAAGTACAACAATGCATCTATTTTTTTAAATTGTATCCAGTCTAAAGTTGTTGGTATGAAATGAATAAAAACTTTAATGAAATTATTACCAGGTTACAAAGAAGCAGAACTCCCGACTCGAACCACTATAGCCTACGTCCAACCACTGACAGACGATCGAGACTAAATAATCAGACGAATTTTTCCCCCACGACGATTGCATAGCGGAAGTCCACCCAGAATAACCCGCGCTCGATAGTAGCAAATAGACCCACGACTAGTGTGATTGTTGCTAACAATAATAACATTCCTAACCCATTGCAAGCACAAACTAGGTAATCTAGAATGACACAGGCCGCTGTAATAACACAGGCTACACACTTTTGTGGTAATGTAGAAAGGGGTCATCCTGACAAAATTAGGTTAGAAGCGTATTCGGTAGCTTAGTGGATAACAGTGACCGAAAGTCGGATTTCAGCCGGTGGAATTACCAATGAACGCAAGAAAATAGATGAAGCATTACTCTATGTTAGTTCAGAAAGGGGAGATGTAGATGTGCACCACACTCTCACATCATTTAAGTTTCAGGAGATCAAAACTTTTGCTGAATTCAAAAGGTGTGTTTTGAGATCTGGGAACCAATTAATCAACAGGATAAATGGTACAATCTAAGTAAGTTTTTACACCAGAAATATGATGGCGACAGTATCGCAAACCTACATACTGATGTAGAAAATGCTATCCGTAACTTAACTACCGATTTAAAAAGAACCGGAGTAGTTATTGGCGATGGTGATGCTTTTAGTCATGACATAAAGGTTTGTTCATGCCACTTACCTGACAGATATATATATAGCTGTATTTTTCTGAAGTCCGACAGAATTTCAAAACTCGCGGCACACGCAGTGGGCGGCCAGGTGGTAGTACCCACCTTCCCGCCGCTGGGAGGCGGATATCAGGAACCATTCCCATTTTCTATTCATATTTTTTTCTGTCGCCGGTCGGTAAACAACTGTTTACAGACCTCCGCTCAGGATTTTTTGGATTTGGCTCGCTTTTAAGTATCTGATTGGTTTTTTGGTATTGAATTGGATTGTTGGATTGGCATGCGCGATAGTGGACCGTTTTTTGACTTTGGATTGGCTTTTCTGTAAACGTGATGTCTGGATCAAGTGCTGTGAGTTTCAGAGTGTGTGTGAGGACTGATTGTAAGGTGAGGCTACCGAAAGCATCGGTAGACCCCCACACAGTATGTATGAGTTGTAGGGGGCATAATTGTTTGGTGGATAATCGGTGCAATGAATGTGAGAGATTGACCGATGATGATTGGAGAGTATATGAGTCCTATCGGCGTAAATTGGAACGCGATAGGATCAGGAGGTCTTCCTCCAGGAGTGGTTCTACCAAAGGTAAGGCTAATAATTCTCCTGTATTAACACCTGTAGAGTTTGCATCTCCTAAACCTGTGTTGCCTTCGGGCCCTGAATCTGTGTCGGGAGAAGCTAATGCTCTCTCTCTTATTTTGGAGTCTCTACGCACTCTGGAGACCAAAGTGAAAGCCTTGGAAACTGGCTCTGTTCAAGTGTGTGATCGTGCCCCTAGTGTTGTGGAGGGGGCGTCAGATCGGCCCCATAATGCCTCTAGGCCTAGACCTCTATCGGACTCCCAAGACTCAGGGAGAGGGTATGTCGAAAGCCGCAAGAGGGTTACGGGGGCTCCCCACCGATCTGGCGTCCCTTCGGCAGGCCTTGTTGCAAAGTCCCAGGCTGTCAAGGAGCGCTCACAGGCGCGCATCCTTAAGGACTGTTTTTCGTCCTCCGAAGCGTCCTCCCCGCGCAAGGGGTGGAGCGCTCGGAGAGACTCTCGTCCGCTGAAAAGGACGGTTTCGTGTTGGGACGCTTCACGTCCTGTATCGCCGCTTTTCTTCGGAGGATGCGTATGACGCTTTTCCGCCTCAGAAAAGGGGTAAGATCTCCTCCGATGAGGACGCTGGGTTGCGTGCACAGGCGCGTCTCCCTGAGAAGCAGGTAGCTGTACCTGTGAGAAGGAAGGAGGCGTCCCCTCGCCCCTCGTCTTCTCGCAGGATCAGTCCTGCCTGCTCCTTTTCTGTTCGTCCTCTCCAACGAAGAACATTCTGTTGTCCCTTCAGGACCAGCTATCGACGCTTATGGCTCAGAGGACTCGCCCAGCAGCAGTCGAGCCTAAGCGGAGGAAGGACCTTAGACTGCCCGTCAAGAGGACGAAGCAGTCTCCTTCTCCCTCTCCTCGTTCGTCTCTTTCGCCGATCGCGTCTCCTTCGGCGATTCGCCGATCTCGTTCGTCCTCTAGGAAGACGTTGCGTCAGGACGCTCGGCAGGACGCTCGGCAGGACGCTCGGCACGACGTTCGACACGACGTTCGACAGGACGCTCGACAGGATGCTCGACAGGACGCTCGGCAGGACGCTCGGCAGGACGTTCAGCAGGACGCTCTTCAGGACGCTTTTGGGGACTCCGACCAAGAAGAAGTCGTACTCCAAGACGCTGGTTTGCGCGCACAGGCACGTATTCCGGATAACATGTCTTCCCTTTCGTTTAAGAAACGTAAGGACGCTTCTCTGGCAAGTGAGGCTGCCTCGGGTGTCACTAAGGACGCTTTTCGCCGTCAGGACGCTCTGCCTACTTCGAGTGGTAAACGTCACAAAGAAGACAGCCTAGATAAGGCTTCATCCAGTAAGAATAGGGGGTCTTTGATTAAGGCAAGACCCGACATACGTACGCCCTCTCCGGAGAGGCGGTCTCCTCTTCCGATTAGAGAAGAAGGAGAGCTGAGTAGTCCGGCTGACTCTGTTGAAGAGGAACCTTCTGCTGCCTCTTCAATCTCAGATTATAAAGTTCTCGTGCGGCTGTTGCGTTCGTCCTTCGAGGACAAGTTTCAGCCTGCAGCTCCCAAGTCTCCTCCTTCGCAGTTTTCATCCTCTAAGACTGGTAAGACTCCGGAGTTTGTTGAGATGAAAAACTTCGCTCTCCACTAAACGGGCGTTCAAGAAACTCCAAGATTGGATGGAACGAAGGAGAGATCAAGGCAAGACAACTTTCGCATTGCCTCCAGCTAGACTCAGCGGAAAAGGGGGTATTTGGTATAAGACCAAAGAAGAAGTGGGGGTTAGAATCCCTTCTTCAGCACAAGGAGATTTCTCCAGCTTGGTGGATTCTCAGAGGAGGTCCCTTTTATCCACTGCTAAAGTGACCTGGACCCCTACGGAGACGGACCATCATTTGAAGGGTCTGCTCCGGACTCTTGAAGTTTTCAACTTCCTTGACTGGTGCTTGGGAGTTCTGGATCTGCAATCGAGAAGCCCAGAATCTCTCAGTCTGGGGGAGCTGTCCAGCGTGTTAGCATGCATGGACAAAGCCGTCAGGGATGGTTCTGAGGAGCTCGTCTCTCATTTTGGGACGGCCTTCTTGAAGAAGAGAGCTTTGCTGTGCAATTTCACGGCTCGTTCAGTTACTCCAGCTCAGAAAGCGGATTTGCTTTTCTCTCCTATTTCGAACCATCTCTTCCCCCAGACTTTGGTGAAGGACCTGACAAGCAGTTTGCAAGAGAAGGCAACGCAGGACCTCTTAGCCCAGTCCTCGAGACGTTCGGCAGTACCTTCAACTTCTTCAGCTTTTGTTCGACCGCCGAAGAAGGTTAAGCCCTTTCGTGGGGCTCCCCCCTCGAGAGCAGCTCCTCGAGGGAGAGGTTTTTCACGAGGAAGAGCTTCCTTTAAATCAAAGCCTTCCAAGTGAGAAGCATGTCCTTCAGACACCAGTCGGAGCCAGACTGAAGTTTTTTGCGGGAGCGTGGAGAGAGAGAGACACGGACTCTTGGTCCCTCAAGATCGTGGAGCGGGGTACAAGATTCCCCTTTTTAGATCTTCCTCCTCTTTCTACGACTCCCAGAGACCTTTCTCCATCCTATCAGGGAGAAGAAACAAGTGTTATTCGATCTTCTTCAACAAATGATCGAGAAAAGAGCGGTGGAACAAGTCGCGGACCTGGGGTCTCCAGGTTTTTACAACAGGATTTCCTAGTACCGAAGCAGTCGTCAGGTTGGCGTCCAGTTCTAGATGTAAGCAGGCTCAATCTCTTCGTGGAAAAGACCAAATTCACGATGGAGACGCCTCATTCTGTTCTGGGAGCCTTGAGACCGGGCGACTGGATGGTGTCCTTAGACTTGCAGGACGCGTTACTTTCACATCCCGATCCACCCTCCTTCCCAAGAAAGTATCTAATGGTTTTGTCTTAAGACAAAAAAGTGGTGGCAGTTCAGAGCTATGTGTTTCGGCCTGACCACGGCTCCAATGGTGTTCACCGTAGTCATGAAGAATGTGGCGAGGTGGCTACACTCTTCGGGGATAGAGTTTCCCTGTACCTCGACGACTGGCTGATCAGAGCGTCGTCGAGAGAAAAGTGTCTGAAGGACTTGCAGTTCCACTTTAGCCCCTAGCAAAGTCCCTGGGACTTCTTGTCAACCTCCCGAAAAAGGTCGCATCTGACCCCGACACAGTCCATTGTGTATCTGGGATTCAGTGGCTTTCGAGCGTTTCCGTCCCAGGAACGTCAGCGGCTAGGATTAGAAAAGATCTCGGCCTTCTTAGGGAAAGAGACTTGCTCGGCGAGGGAATGGATGACGTCTGCTGGGAACCATTTCCCCTTGCTAGCAAAGGTTTGTTTCCTTGGGAAGACTGCACCTCATGGCTCTCCAGTTTTTCCTTGCGGACGAGTGGAAGGACCAAGGACGATCTCAATGCGATATTGAGAATATCTCTTCCGATAAAGAACCATCTAAGATGGTGGTTCGACCCACAGAAGCTACAGGAGGGCGTGTCCCTAAGTCTTCTAGCCCCGACCTAGTGTTGTTCTCCGACGCTTCCATCACGGGCTGGGGAGCAACACTAGGAGGGAAGGAAGTGTCAGGCTCCTGGGGAGGGGAACAGGTAGCCTGGCACATAAATGTCAAAGAGCTTGCAGCATCTTTCTGTCTCTGCAGTTCTTCGGAAGGAGTTTGAAGAACAAGATTGTTCAGGTAAACTCCGACAATACCACAGCACTCGCTTATTTGAAGAATCAGGAGGAACACACTCCAGAACTTTGTTTTTCCTGCCGAGGGAGATTCTGCTGTGGGCGAAGAGAAGAAAGGTGACGATCCTGACGAGGTTCATTGCAGGAGTGCAAAACGTCAGGGCCGATCTTCTCAGTCGTCGGGAACAAATCCTACCGACGGAATGGACCTTAAACAAAGACGTGTGTCGAGACCTTTGGAGGTTGTGGGGACGTCCTCTGGTCGACTTATTCGCGACGTCAAGGACCAGGAGACTTCCTCTTTATTGCTCCCCAGTCCTGGATCCAGAAGCGATCGCTGTTGGACGCTTGCTTTGGAATTGGACGGGTCTAGATCTGTATGCCTTCCCACCATTCAAGATTTTGGGGGAAGTCATGAGGAAGTTTGCGGCCTCAGAAGGGACGAGGTTGACCCTGATCGCTCCGATGTGGCCAGCGAGAGAATGGTTCACAGAGGTCATGTCTTTCCTTGTAGACTTTCCAAGGACATTGCCCTGGAGGAAAGATCTACTCAAACAGCCTCACTTCGAAAGGTTTCACCAAAACCTCTCCGCTCTGAGTCTGACTGCGTTCAGACTATCGAAAAGTTGGCTAGAGCGAGAGGTTTTTCTAAAGCAGCTGCGAGAGCAATCGCAAATGCAAGACATGCTTCTACAAGAGCTGTTTACCAATCGAAGTGTGGGCTTCCTTCAGGGCATGGTGTAAAAAGGAGGGAGTTTCCTCTTCCTCGACCTCTGTGAACCAGATAGCTGATTTTCTGCTCTTTCTCAGGAATTGTGCAGAAATAGCAGTCCCTACCATCAAGGGATATAAGAGCATGTTGTCAGCGGTTTTTAGGCACAGAGGCCTTGACCTTTCTGACAACAAAGACATTCATGATCTTTTAAAATCTTTTGAAACTTCAAAGATTCCTCAAACGAGACCTCCTTCATGGAACCTTGACGTGGTTCTTAAGTTCTTAATGTCAAGTCCTTTCGAACCTCTTCAAGCAGCGTCTCTTTGAAACTTGACAAGGAAGGCTCTTTTCCTAACTTCTCTGGCGACGGCTAAGAGGGTTAGTGAAATACAAGCTTTTAGTAATTTAGTGGGATTCAAAGGAGACATGCTGTCTGCTCTTTGAGCCCAACTTTCTTGGCGAAGAATGAAAATCCTTCTAATCCTTGGCCGAAAACTTTCGAGATCAAGGGTATGTCAAGTCTGGTGGGCCAAGAACCAGAGAGAGCCCTGTGCCCTGTCAGGGCTCTCAAGTTCTATGTACATAGAACAAAAGAGGTAAGAGTCCCTCAGGTAATCTCTGGTGCTCTGTGAAGAGACCAGAGTTACCTTTATCTAAGAATGCTGTTGCTTTCTTCTGAGGGACGTCATTAAAGAGGCTCATTCATCTTTCCAGAAGACTGATTTGAGCCTCTTACGAGTGAAAGCTCACGAAGTTTAGAGCTGTCGCTACCTCTCTTGCCTTCCAAAAGAATATGTCAATCAAGGACATTCTTGATTGCACCTTTTGGAGGAGTAACTCCGTCTTCGCCTCACATTACCTAAGGGATGTGAGAACGATTTATGACGACTGTAATTCACTGGGGCCATACGTTTCTGCGGACACAGTCTTAGGGTCCGGAAGTAGCTCTTTCCCTATCCCTTAGTTAGGTTTAGGTTAGTTTTATTGTTGTGTTTTTAGGTTGTGGTGAGTCTTATGTGAAGATCTCCCATCCTTTAGTTAGTTTTAAGGGGTTTTTTGGATAGTTGGTCAGGTGGTGGTCAGTTGCTTCGTTACCCTCATATGTATGGCTCGATGGTCTTGTCACGTTGAGGTCACGTACCCGTTGACAGATCATCCAGAGCGCACCAGCACTACAGGTCTCCACCTGGCTGGCAACTCTGATTTAAGCAAAAGCAGCCTTAAGTGACAGTAATCACAGAGTCTACTTTGCTAAACAGGTGAGGAACCAAGATGTATATCATCTACTTAATTTAAGTTTCCTAAAAAATCCTATTCTGTCCTCTTCCCACCATCCGAAGGTGGGATTCAGCTATATATATATCTGTCAGGTAAGTGGCATGAACAAAATGTTATTGTTATTATACAATTAAGTTTGTTCATACTTACCTGCAGATATATATAATTAAAGTGCCCGCCCTCCTCCCCTCAGGAGACAGGGGCATTAATAAAATATGAATAGAAAATGGGAATGGTTCCTGATATCCGCCTCCCAGGCGGCGGGAATGGGTACTACCACCTGGCCGCCCACTGCGTGTGCCGCGATTTTTTGAAATTCTGTTGGACTTCAGAAAATACAAGCTATATATATATCTGCCAGGTAAGTATGAACAAACTTAATTGTATAATAACAATAACATATTTAGTCAGTATGAGAGAGATTTTGAACTACATAGTCCATGGTATAGTATATGACGCTATCGGGAGGAAGAAAAACGAGTCTTTAAGAAACAGGACCCTGATCCTAAGCAGGTTAGTATAGCAGCTTTAAGATTTATGAAAAAGGAACTGTGCAAAAGAGGGACTGCATATGGCAAAAGAATTCACAGGTTTTGTAAATAATGGAAACCCTGGTAGAAATAGGAATAATTTCCACGGAAGGACAGATAGTGTTCCAGACAGATCTAGAAATTTCAAGCATAGACAACAGGGAAAACAAGATCCTAGGAATAATCCAAGGAATAGTAATGGAAAATTTTTCCAAGCAAACAAAAATAGTAAAAATATAGGCCTCAACAGCATAGAGGAAATCCAAACAATAATAATCCAGTTCGTTCAGCCCAACCCACAACCAGAGTCCTGGAGACAAGACACAAAATAACAAACAGGAACAAAATTGGCCAATTGTGGTTATTCCACCACAACAACTCAGAATGTAGGCGACCAAGGTATTGTTCTCATTGTAATAGGGACAGGTCACCTAACACAAAATTGTTGGCTCAAAAATAACAATACCATCCATAATGCTCAAATAATAATCAGACTCGGTGACAATTACAGAAAGGGGTAATACAAAAGAAAGCTTCCTTACCAGTAGAAAATGAGAATGAAATAGTTACTGTAGGTCAGGAAGATAATTTCAAGTTGCCTTTTGAAGTAAATAAGAGATAGTATTTATCGAAGGATAAAGAAAAAATATGCCAAGAAGATTACCTATCATCCAAAACAAGAATTAATAATAAACCATGCTCAATCCTTTTAGATACAGGCAGTACAGTAAATATTATAGATAAACAAACATTAACAAAACATTTAGGCTTTGCAGATACAGAAATACAAGGTCCTGATAGAATTATAAAAGGAATAGCAGGAAAACAGATTAGAGCTTTAGGTAATGTCACACTGGACATAGAGATTTTAGACAAAACTTTTAAGGAAGTATTTGTAGTATTAGAAGAAAGATTTTATCCTACCCAAGCGCTGTTTTCATATAAAGCTATGCGGAGATGTAGAAATAATGTTAGATTGTGGAGAAAATAAAATCAATTTGCAACGCAGAAATAGAGAAAAGTTGTTTCAGCTAGAAGAAAGAGGGTCTTACATAAATCTGATCAATTTATCTGAGACGACATCTTCTAGAGAAGCGAACATCCAAGAGACTAAGATGGATAAAAATGCTAGCCCCGGGAGCACAGATTCAGTGGATAGTAGTGAAATAAGTGGTAGAAATAATAGTTTAAAAGAAATGTCCTTAGCCAGGAATGATTCTATGATAGATTGTGCACAAATAAATAATATTAACAATGCAGGCCTTGATACTCAGACCTCTGAGCAGAGTTTTGACTCTGAACAAATTAACGCAGATGAACAATTTAATGCCTCTGAACAAATCATTGCTGCGGAACATATTAATGCATGTGAACAAATTTATGAAGATGAATCACAGATCACTTATCCACATTCAACAATAGATGAAGATGAATCAGAAATTGATTGTACATATCTTATAATGGATGAAAATAAAGAAGAAAAATATATCAATGAAGTCCTGTTATTAGGAACAATAAGGGCGACTTAAACTCAACAATACTACTGGATGAAAGTTCAGATGAAACAGATGTCTGTTATTTCTCAGAGATACGCGATGACGAAGAAATATGTTTAATCAGTACTACAGATGACCATACTGTCAGATTTGTGCTGAATAGAGAAGAAGTTTTGTACCCGCAATGTCTAACCAAAGTTTGTCTTAGAGCTAAAACAGACGAAGACTTGCATGTAAAAGATGTAATGCTAACTAATGAAAACTTACCTGACTTTGTTAGGATGGACAATTCCATAGTTCACGTGAAGGGCAATAACTGTGAGACGTACGTCCAGAATTTTTCAGACAAAAGACTAATACTAAGGCCTGGTATAGAATTTTGTACAGGAATTGTAGTGAATAATCCTTTACTAACCCTAGGTGAAAAAGCATTCTTCTCTAGCACAGAACAAGGTTCAATTTTAAATAAAGAAGTAAATAATACAGACTTTCCTCAGGATAGAGTTAAACTATTAAAAATATTAGAGAGGTATAGAGATGTCATTGCTTTAGAAGGAGATAAGTTAGGCAGAACAGATACTTTGCAACATAAGATTTTGATACAAGATGGAACTAAACCATTCTATATCCCTAACTATAAGTTGCCAATAAGTCAACGACCGATTGTAGATCAGTTAATTGAGGAAATGAAGCAGGATGGTGTAATAGTACCCTTCTCAAATCCACCATATAATTTCACCTCTCTTGTTAGTTCCAAAGAAAGATGGCAGTTGGAGAATGGTAATAGATTATCGGAAATTAAATTCACACACCATCCCAGATAGGATGCCAATGCTGTTATAAATGATATGTTAGCTCAATTAGGTGTGGAGCAAATGTATGTCATTAGACTTGCTTAGTGGATATTGGCAAGTGCCCTTAGATGAAGAATCCAAGCCTTTAACAGCTTTTAGTACTCATAAGGAACATTTACAGTTTGAAGTCATGCCCTTTGGTCTTACATCAGCCCCACTAACCTTTACTCGATTAATGCTCCAAATCTTAGGAGATATAGAGGATGTTTCAGTATACCTAGATGATGTAGTCATTTCTAGTAAGGACTTGGATAGTCACTTTAAGACATTAGAAACAGTGTTTAGAAAGACTGAAGAGTGCAGGATTAAAGATAAAATTAAGAAATGTCAATGCATGATGAAATCATTAGAGTATTTAGGACATGTCATCAGTGAAAATGAACTGTGTATGCAGGAAGGTAAAATAAAGGCAATTGTAGCATATCTAGCTCCAAATAACTTGAAAGCCTTGAGAAGATTTTTAGGTATGGTAGGCTATTATCATCCATTTATTAAGGGATTTGCCACCATAGCCAAACCATTAACAGATTTAACTAAGAAGGATGTAGTTTATGAATAGAAGACAGAACAGGAAAGAGCTTTCCAAAAACTCAAGGAAATGACAAGAAATCCAATTTTAGTGTATCCAGATTTCTCAAAGGAATTTACTTAGCCTGCGATGCTTCTAGTACAGGTGTAGGTGCAGTTGTAATGCAACAAGGACAAACAAGAATGAGAGTGTATTATGCAAGTAGAGTTTTGAATGCTGCAGAAAGAAATTATAGCACTACCGAGCGAGAGTGCTTAGCTCTATATTGGGGTTTACGAAAGTTTAGGCATATATTGCTAGGACATGAAGTTAATGTACTTACAGATCACAAACCCATTTGTGACCTATTCAAGAAAAGAGCTTTCACAAATAATATGAAGTTTAACAGATGGTTCATAAGTGTATTAGAATTTGCCCCAGAGTTTAGATATATCCCAGGTAGATATAACACTATAGCAGATGCCTTGTCGAGATCGCAAGAAGAAACTGAGGAACAAATCACAACTAATACTTTCTGCTTTAGTTGTCAGTTTAGAGATCTAGATTTAGAAAGAGTTCAGATCGAACAGCAAAAGGATGCTAACATTAGAAAAATAGTGGGTAAATTAATGCAAAATGAGGATGATCAGTCTGAATTTCAGTTAATTAATGGAATTCTGTATAAAAGAATAGAAGAAGCGAATGCTTGTTCACGTTTGTATGTACCTAACACACTAACACAAGAAGTCCTAGAACTAACACACTCTTACAAGTTGTCAGGACATCCTGGAATAAAGAAAACATGTAGAACAGTCACTAGAAACTATTTTTGGCCTAATTGCAATGAAGATGCTAAAAGATTTGTTGAAAATTGTCATTTGTTCCGATACGTAATACAAACCCTCGGTCCTTTAACAATAGGAAGGTAAACTAGCGGCAGCTGGGACGGTCGTAAGCTTCGAACAAGGGGAGAGAACGGTAGTTAACTGCTTGTCCGATCGTGCGCGCGCCGCGCGCCCGGGCGGTGAAGAATCACTTTTGCTTTCGGCGTGGTGTGACAGGACGTGTTCGTCATCGCTCTGCCCGCTATTTCGTCGTGTGCTTTGGATGTTTACAATTTTCTTCTGACTGGTTGTTTGTGGTCTTGAATGAAATTGTAAGTACTCTTTTTTCATTTTTCATTGGTGAAGTGAATTAATTAATCATGGATCAAGAAGAGCTTTCGCCGCGCCCACCAGCTGCCCGTTAGAGTGTTGTCCCGGGCTGGAGGGGCGTAAATGCGGCGGATTCCGCTCTTACCCAGACATTGATCCTCATGAGTTATGTTATCGGTGTCGGGGTGGCGAGAATGCTCCCGAGCCGAACCATGTAATGTGTGTGTAAAGTTGGTCCGAGGCGCAGTGGGTGCTGTACGAGGGTAGGAAGAGGCGTAGGTCGACCAAGGAGTCGTCGGAAAGCTCTCCAGCGACTCCTTTGGTTTACGGATACCTCGTCATCCTTCCTGCCTCCAGCTCAGCCCCCACGATTTGCGCCTTCCCCTGCGGGGGGGGTTTGTTCGGAGTCCTTCTCCTCACTCGATCCGTCGAGTGTGGAGGAGGGTGCCCGATACCCGGATGTTCAATTGTATTCGGGGTCTTCCGTCCGCTCTGGGTGGGGTTCGTCCTCCCCCAAGCGTGAGGGTGCCCCTCTAACTGACCCGACTGTTCCTCCCTCAGGTGTACCTTCTGTGAGTGACGACCTTGGACAGGTGTGGGCGTCGTTGGGACTGCAGGGCGCCCCCAGTATCCAGGGCTTGATTCAACGGCTAGCGGGGTCGGCAGTTGTAACTCATGGTGTAGTCACAACAACGACCAATACTGTGTCCACACCAGCGTACGCCGCCCCTCCTCATGTGGTGTACACGCAACACATTGCGTCGGTGACTCCAACGGCATCAATTCAAATGCCGATCGCTGCCGTACCTAAGAGGGGCGTGCCGCCGCCACCTGGGTTCTATGTGCTGCCGACTCCCGACTTTCGCTGTCCCAAAAGTTCGCCCCTGGATCTACCGCCCGTCCCAATGATGAGTTTGGCTGAAATGGAGAGGTCTGTGACGCCGGACTATGCTGCCGTACCTGCCGTACCTGCAGCGAGTGTTGCTGGCCCAGCCCCTCGCGCCGCTCCTACGAAGCGCGCGGTGCGGGACGCTCATGTTGATGTTGCTGCTGGTGCTTGGTCCTGCTGGGCTGGTCCTATTGGTTGCTGGTCCTGCTGCTGCTGGTCCTGCTGGTGCTGGTCCTGCTGGTGCTGGTCCTGATGGTGCTGGTCCTGCTGTTGATGTTCCTGCCGCTCCTGCCGTGCCTGCCCCTGCCATGTCGCGTCTCGTCATGGAGGTGCTGCACCGGTCTCAGGTCTTTCCCCGGACAGGATCAGTCGGGGCGTGTTGCTTCGGCCAATTGGCCCGACTTTTCCCGTGGATGGAAGACCGACGTCCGTCCTGAGAGAGCTGACGAAGAAGAGGAAGAAGAAGAGGAAGGTGTCGTCGTCGTCTTCATCGTCTTCTTCGTCGTCTGTTGCCGCCTCTCCCCCTTCGACTTCTAAGGCTTCCAAGCCGAAGAAGAAGAAGGCTGCCTCCTCCCCCCCTAAGAAGGCTCCTGCGGGACCTTCGAAGGGCCCGTCTCGCTCTGGCGTGACGGGGGTGCTTCTGCTGGTCCTCCTGTCCCTCGGGAACAGGGCCGTCTCCTCTTCTGAGAAGAAGAAGAAGACGGGGACCAAGGATGTGCTGGCTACTGCTGGTACATCCGCGCCTGGTCTTGGTAGCACTGCTGCTAAGCCAGGTACCGGCTCGACTTCTCGTTCGCGAGAAGGTCCGAGTGTACGGTCTCCTTCGGGCGACCGTGCAGCTAAAGTCAAGACGCCTGAGCTTGCTCACCGTCATGACAGAGGCACGGAGCAGAAGACTGTCGAGAGTCGCGCAAGTGACTCTCGCCAGGCCAGCGGCCGCTCTCGTAGCGACCAGCCGGTACCTCGGGTTGACGTGACGGTCTCTGACCGGCCACGGGTTGAGGCTGGGAAGAGGTCCCCTCGACCAACGGCACCAGCTTCGGCTGGTACCAGCGGTTTGGTTGGACGTGCCGTGAGGACGCTCACCGGTCTCACCGCGAAAGCGAGCTCTGCAGATCACCTGACCGCCGCTCCCACAGGGACCGGACGGAGACGGTGGCCAGCAGCAGCTCGTCTGACGCACGGGATCGGGGTCGACGTGCTCAGTCGAGCCGCTCGCCACAGGTGAGCGGCACGACCAGGCCTGCAGATCGATCCCCACCGCGGGTTGGTGATCGGCTGCAGCCCCCCACGTACGCTGGTCCTGCCAGCGAACGGGGGGGGAGCGTCAGGTCTGTCTCTCCTATACCTTCAACTTCCTCGGGCTACACCGGGAAGAGCGAGGTACCTAGGAGTGATCGTGAGAGGTGCGCCGCTCACGATCCCGCCACGACGCCGCACGAACCAGGCATGGTCTTAGGACCAGCCAGGTCGTACGCGCAAGTGGTTGGAGGCGACCGTCAGGGGTCTGTTGCTGTTCCTCCTTCTGAAGGAGGAGGGTCTCGAGAGCTGCTCCTGTTGGAGGGACTGGACGGTCCTACTCCTCAGGATGCTGTGACTCCTGAGATCCAGAGGAACTTGCCCAGGTTATTCGCTGATTCGTCAGCACAACGACCTGGGGGAAGGATCGCCGCTACCACCATCTGAGCCCAAGTCCTGGCTCGAGTCCATTTTTTGGGCCCGGGAAGAGGGAACCCAAATTGACGGTGGGACTGCCGCGATCTGAGCTTGCAGACTCAGTCCTTGACCAGGTGGAGAATTTCGTCTCAGGACGAGAGGACTCACTTAAGTCAGGACGGTCTTCCAAGCTACTTCCTCCATCCTCTGCAGCGACAGCGGAAGTTCTACGTGCCATCAGTGGATCCAATACCGCCCAAACAGGTTTAACCCCGGAGCTAGCTAGGCTAACTCCAGGTGTGTCCCTGCAGCAGCTCCTGTCGGAGAACTTGTGGTTCTCGCAGCAGGAGGCACTGGGCCTGGAAGCTACCGCTATGGCGGCTTTCCAGGCAGTCTCTTGGTTGGATCTGTGGTCCCTCACAGTATCCAAGGTCGCGGCCGACGCCGGGGGCGCTGGCCCTCGAAGACGACCCCGACTTCAGGAGACTGTGCCAGTCTGGAGGTAGGGCCATCTCCTACCTCGACCCATCAGACGGCAAACCTGTGGGCCAACTTGGTTCTCCGTCGTAGGGACGCTGTCCTTACACGAGTAGCCAAGGGGGCCGGGCGTGAGGCGTAAATGGACTCCGTAAGGACCAATGAAGAGTTCCTGCTCTCTTTCTTTCCCCGGAGAGATGGTGGGGGACGCTGCGGTGGAAAGACGGCGCACTGATGACAGTGACCGATGGTTCACCAGGCAGTTACGAAGGTTTCTGGGCAACCTCGTACAACTGCGGCTAAGCCTAAGAGTTTAGCTAGCGCTTCCTCGGCTGCTAAGACGGCTGCTCCATCGAAGCCCCGAGGAAAGACTCTTCCTGCTTCAACTTCTGGTAAAGGAGGCCGTAACCAGCCCTCCTCCCAGCCCTCCTTTCCCCGAGGAGGTGCTGGGAAGAAGTCGAAGCGAGGTGGGAAACACTAGGGACGGCGTTCCCCCTCACCAGCTGCCGGAAGTGGGGGGGTGCCTGGCGAGCCATTGGGCAACTTGGCAGCGCTACGGTGCCGAGACCTGGATAGTAGACGTCCTTCGGGAGGGATATCTACTACCCTTCGAATCTCGGCCACCCCTCACCTCCAACCCGGTCCATCTGCAGACATATGTTCTGGGATCCTCAAAGGACGACGCTCTTCGGCAGGAGATCAAGACCATGCTGACCAAACGAGCTGTAGAAGTCGTAGTGGATCGGTCACCGGGCTTTTACAGCCGCCTTTTCTTAGTGGAAAAGGCATCGGGGGGCTGGCGCCCGGTGATAGATCTCTCTCCCCTGAACCGATTTGTTCGCCAGACTCGGTTCAAGATGGAGACGGCACGTTTCCGTGCTGGACTCCATCAGGGAGAACGACTTCATGCTTTCAGTGGACCTGAAGGATGCGTATTTTCAAATACCCATCCATCAGTCCTCCAGAAAGTACCTCCGCTTCATCTTCGACGGACGGTGTACCAATTCAGGGCACTTTGCTTCGGTCTCTCAACCGCCCCACAGGTGTTCACGAGAGTGTTCACGCTGGTGTCTGCTTGGGCCCATTCGCACGGGATACGTCTTCTGAGGTATCTCGACGATTGGCTGGTCCTGGCGAGCTCCCGCTCGCAGTTGCTGCAGGACAGGGATCGACTTCTAAAGTTTTGTCGCGATCTGGGGATCGTGATAAACTACGAGAAAGTCCCGATCTCGAACCCAAGCAGAAGATTGAAGTACCTGGGTATGCTGATCGATAGCGGTAGCAGCTCAAGTCCGCCCCGCAGACTTGAGGATCAGCAAATTCAGGGAGGCAGCCGGCCGGTTCCTGTCTCGGCAGGAACAGGCAGCTCAGCAATGGCAAGTCGTGATCGGCCACCTGTCGTCACTCGAGAAGTTAGTTCCTCACCCGGACGTCTTCACCTGCGGTCTCTTCAGTGGAGACAAAGGGAGAGTTGGTCACAGGTAAAGATCCACCTTACTTCCCCGTGTCCATCACGGAGAAGGAAAGAGGGCAGGACCTAGCCTGGTGGCTCGACGACAGGAACTCTTAAGAGGGGTGCCTCTACGCACTCCCCCCCCGGAGATGCTGCTGTTCTCAGACGCATCGACCGAGGGATGGGGCGCACACCTGGAGGAGTTGCTGGCTGCAGGTGTGTGGGACCATCACGACAAGCACCTTCACATCAATGTCCTAGAACTCAAGGCGGCGTTTTACGCTCTCCAAGAGTTCCAAGACCGCTTGATGGGACACTCAGTGGTGTTGATGTGCGACAACACCACAGTAGTGGCATACGTCAACAAGCAGGGGGCCTAGTGTCTCTCCCGCTACACCAGTTGACTGCGCAGGTGCACGAGTGGGCCACGGCTCACTCGATAGAGCTGTCAGCACGCTACATTCCAGGCAAGAGGAATGTAGTAGCAGACAAGCTCAGCCGTCGGGATCAGGTAATAGGGACCGAGTGGTCCCTACACCCAGAAGTGGCGGAAAGGCTCTTCAACCTGTGGGGGCGTCCGGTCATAGACCTGTTCGCCACCCGGCACAACAAAAAACTTCAAGTTTTTTGCTCTGCCGTGCCGGACCCATGGGCAGCTGCAGAGGACGCTCTCCAACACCCCTGGGACAACCTCTTTCGTCTACGCCTTTCCTCCCTTTTGTCCTGATTCGGAAAGTGATCAGCCGAGCGCTGGTCACTCCCAATCTCAGGATGATCCTGGTGGCTCCCAAACGACCTCAAGCCGTTTGGTATCCGGACCTGCTGGCTCTTCTTGCGGAAGAACCGAGAGAGATGCCCCACTGGCACAACCTTCTAGCCCAGCCACACGTAGAGCGGTACCACCGAGCAGTCCAGTCCCTACAACTTCACGGCTGGCTGTTATCCACCATCTCTTGCGAACGAGAGGCTTTTCTCGCAGCGCAGCAACAGAGATGGCTGGACACGTCAGACAGTCCTCTGCAGCTGTGTACCAGGGGAAGTGGGCCGTCTTCTGTGGTTGGTGTCGTAGACGGGGTCTATCTCCTCTCAGAGCCACTCTTCAGCAGGTAGCGGATTTCCTCGTGTTTCTTCGCCAGAGAGAAGCTCCTCTCAGTACCCACAGTTAAAGGATATAGAGCCGCCCTGGCGCTCGTCCTAAAACTGAGGGGACTGGACATCTCGAACTCGTTCGAGATCTCCTTGCTAATGAAGAGCTTCGAAAGGTCTTGCCCACCCAGGGAACTCAGGCCCCCTGAGTGGGATGTGACTCTCGTCCTTAGGAGTTTGACTCGAAGACCATTCGAGCCACTCCGAGAGTCGTCAGACAGGGATCTGACCCTCAAGACCCTCTTCTTGCTGTCCCTGGCATCGGCGAAGAGAGTAGGGGAACTTCATGGTCTGTCCTTCAATGTTAAACATTCCAGGGAGGGGCTGGGATCTGTGGACGCTCGATTTCGTCCCGAATTTCGTAGCTAAGAACTCAGAATCCGTCGATCCCTGACGACAGGTCGAGTCTTTCACGATCCCCTCCCTAATGGATTTCACCGACAACGATACGGATGAGATGCTGCTTTGTCCTGTGAGGGCGCTACGGCGCTATCTGAAGAAAACTCGACACCTCAGGCCTGAGTGTCGACGCCTCTTCGTTAGCACTGGGGTGACAAGAAAGAAGTATCCAAAGAAAACGCTTTCTTTCTGGCTGCGTGAGGTGATCAGGAGAGCGTACGAGGCTGATGGTAGTGACGACATCCGTACGCTCCGACCGAGAGCCCACGAAGTCAGAGGTATTGGACCCTCTTTGGCGTTCCGTAAGAACTTCTCCGTGGCGGGGGGGGGGGGGGACAGTGGTCCTGAAGGCAGGTGTCTGGGCCAACCAGACTACCTTCACGTCCTTCTACCTTCGGGATATTGCCCACAAGTCCTTGGAATACTTTTTCCTTGGGACCTGTGGTGGCTGCTCAACACGTTGTGTAAGCTTACCCAGCACCCGAGCAGGCAGAACAGCATCGATTCCTGGTGTGACTGTAGGAATGAATGGTTGAATGAGAGTGCGACTGGCTTCTCTTCTCCATCTTTCTCTCTCTCTACCTGTGGGCAGAGGGTTCACGGTCGTCACCATGCTGTGAAAGGAATCCGATGCAGGTAAGCTACTCGACCGAGCCCCAATCAATATTACCTTTAGTTAGGGATAGAAGCAAATATCCTCCACTCCCTCCAACAAGGGAAGGAGTGGATGCCTACTTGAGACAAACCCATAACTTTATGTTGGCTCCTGTACAGGAACAAGTTCTTGCAATGCTGGTACGAAGAGATACGCTTGCCTCTCTCTTAGTACTTGGCTCAGAGGTCTGACCATTGATCCTGCGGTGCACACCCCGATCAATCGGACAGAGGTTTGGATCCCTCCCTTGCTCTTACGACCAGGGAGGCATTCCAAGGTTGGACGAACACAGTCTGTTCACCAAAAAGACTCAGAATCCACCCACCAAGAAGTGAGTCTTCCTATTGTTAAAGGACCGAGGGTTTGTATTACGTATCGGAACAAATGACAATTTGTCGAAAATTGCATTTTTTCCTAACTATACAAACCTGAGGTCCTTTACATATAGTCCCACCTCATACCACCCCTCACTCTGCAACTTTTTGCATGGGCCTAAAGCAAAAGTGATTGTTCACCGCCCACGGGCGCGCGGCGCGCGCACGATCGGACAAACAGTTAACTACCGTTCTCCCCTTGTTCGAAGCTTACGACCGTCCCAGCTGCCGCTAGTTACCTTCTATTGTTAAGGACCTCAGGTTTGTATAGTTAGGAAAAATGCAATTTTCGACAAATTGTCATATCTGTAACATACACAAAAAGTAATGTAAATGTCAAACCGGCCCCTCTTTAGAAATATCCATCAGAATTAACTCTGTTCCAAGTAGTTTCAATGGATTTTGTTGGTCCATTTCCAAACACAACTAGAGGTAACCGTCAGATATTAGTTTTCATAGATTACTTGACTAGATATGTTGAGATCACTCCAGTCAGAAACAGAGAAGCAACTACTGTAGCAGAAGCTCTGAAATCTAGAATAATTACTAGACATTCATACCCTCAGACATTATTATCTGATAATGCAGGAGAATTTATTAGTGACATTTTAAAGAAATTATGTGAGTTTTATGAAATTAACAAGTGTCAGGTTACAGCTTATAAACCAAGCTCTAATGGAGCAGTTGAGAGAACAAATCGTAAAATAAAATAAAGCATGTACTGAAAATTTTAGTGACTCCACAGACTGAAGATTGGGACTTAAATTCACCATTAATAACACTGGGTAAATGAATCTATTGGGGAAACCCCACACTTTCTGTTATATGGCTATCAGAAAAGAATGCCAAATACCTTGTTAGATGATGCAACTCCACCCAGACATACTTATAATTATGAAGACTACGTTGCATGGAAAATAAGACGGACTTTCGAGACAGTAAAAGGTACAAGGGCTCGATTGAAGGAGTTACCGTATATACTCGAGTAACATGCGATCTCGCATATCATGCGACCCCAAATTTTCACTAATAAACAGTGGTTTTGTCATGTATCTCATGTATCATGCGAGTTCCTTTTCCGAGAGCGTCGGTTCATAAGGTTGGTGGTTTAGCGTGCTAATGCGGAGTCATTCAGATGTGTGCTGCTGCTTGTCAAGTTACGGTAATTTTCTTACTAATCTCGAGAATTGAATAGAAAATATCAAGATTAAAAAAGAATCCCAAGATAATAAAATAATTGTAAAAATAACACGCCTTGGAGTTCTCTCTCTCTCTCTCTCTCTCTCTCTCTCTCTCTCTCTCTCTCTCTCTCTCTCTCTCTCTCTCTCTCTCTCAGGAATAAATACTGTAATTTGAGTCTCACCAACGGGTATCAGTAAATGTGTAGACGTGTGCGTGTTTTAAAAAATGTGCAGTACACACACATTCCGATGTTTCAGTTTTGGAAATTTTCAGAATTTGGAAATGTGAGGTCAGATGCATAATCAAACAAACATCACTACTGCAGCAAAAAATGATATTGTTATGATACAATAAAGTTTTATACATACTTACCTGCAGATATATACTTAGCTTTAGACTCCGTCGTCCCGACAGAAATTCAAATTTCGCGCCACACGCTACAGGTAGGTCAGGTGATCTACCGTCCTGCCGCTGGGTGGCAGGATAGGAACCATTCCCGTTTTCTATCAGATTCTTTCTCTCTACCACCTGTCTCCTGCGGGAGGCTGGGTGGGCCATTAATCGTATATATCTGCAGGTAAGTATGTATAAAACTTTATTGTATCATAACAATATCATTTTTATACATTCAACTTACCTGTCAGATATATACTTAGCTGATTGGCACCCTCGGTGGTGGGTAAGAGACAGCTAAATACTGAAATAGACAGGTAAACAACATATGTTGTAGGTACAAATAAACCTTGGTTCCTACCTGATTAAGCGGAAGACTTCGTGGCTACTGCCCAGGAGTCTGCTTCGCTTCAAGAGCCTCAGCGAGATAGTGATCTATGGCTAAGAGATCTTGTTGGGTCTGCCAATGGGGTCTTATCCACTTACTCGACAGAGCTAAATGGCCTTGTTCAATGGGTGCTAATCCACTAATATGACAATACACCTGCTTTAAAAGCATATACGAGGAGCAAAAACGTACATCCCGACCACCTGATCCTAACACCTGTGTTAGTTCTAAAGATTGTAAGGAGTATCCCCAACTCCTGACAACAACCCAAAAACTCAACACCACTATATACACACACACACCAGTACCAAAAAAAAAATTTTTGTACACCCTTATTTGTCTGATATTCTTCAGTTCCTTCTGACAAAAAGCCACGGTCGCCTGTGCGACGCCTAGTGCCTTTGACAGTCGAAAACCAGGAACATCTCTAACTATAGGGTTTACGTACATACACAATAATTAAGGATCAGTTTTTGCTCCAAGTCCCAGCACCGTATCCGCTGACACAAACGGACCGAGAGAGAAGCACTTCTCATAAGTTACCCTGACATCCTTCAGGTAATGAGATGCAAAAACTGAATTGCATCTCCAATATGTCGCTTCGAGAATATTCTTCAACGAAATATTCCTTTGAAAGGCTAGAGACGTAGCAACCGCTCGAACTTCATGAGCTTTAACTCTAAGAAGTTTGAAGGAGTTATCTGGGCAATCATTGTGAGCCTCAGTAATTACACTTCTTACAAAGAAGGCTAAGGCGTTCTTAGACATGGGTCTTTTAGGATCTTTCACAGAACACCATAGACCCTGTTGACAACCTCCCAGCTGCTTCTTTTTACTCAGGTAAAATTTAAGAGCCCTTACCGGGCAAAGGGACCTCTCAATCTCTTTGCCTACTAGGTTCGACAGGCCCTTTACTTCAAAGCTCCTGGGCCAGGGCTTTGAAGGATTTTCATTTTTCGCCAGAAATAAAGTCTGGAACGAACAAATGGCAGCCTCTCCTTTAAAACCAACCCTAGAATCAAGAGCGTGTATCTCGCTCGTTCTTTTGGCTGTAGCGAGAGACAACAGGAATAAACATTTTCTCGTAATGTCTCTGAAGGAGGCAAGGTGTGGAGGTTCGAACCGCTTCGAGGTTAGAAATTTTAGGACTACGTCCAGATTCCAGCTCGGGGTTCTAGGAGTATTGATTTTTGAAGTCTCGAAAGACCGGATCAGATCATGAAGATCCTTATTATCAGCTATTTCTAGGCCTCTGTTCCTGAAAACAGCTGAAAAGCATACTCCTGTACCCTTTTATAGTGGATACGGAAAAGATGCGATTCCTCCCTTAAGAAAAGGAAATCTGCAATGTTGTTCACAGAGGTATTGGAGGAGGACAGCTTCTTCGATTTACAATATCTCCTAAAGACTTCCCACTTTGATTGATAGACCCGTATAGTTGACGGTCTACGGGCTCTAGTGATAGCCTTTGCAGCTTTTTGAGAAAAGCCTCTCACTCTGACGAGTCTTTCGATAGTCGAAAGGCAGTCAGAGCGAGAGCGGGGAGGTTTTGATGATACCTCTCGAAGTGGGGTTGTCTGAGCAGATCTGCTCTGTTTGGAAGAGATCTGGGGAAGTCCACCGTCCATTCCAGTAACCTCTGTGAACCAATCTTGAGCTGGCCAATATGGGGCTATTAGAGTCATCCGCATCCCCTTTGAGGCCACGAATTTTCTGATTACTTCGCCAGAATTTTGAATGGGGGAAAGGCGTATGTATCGAGGCCCGACCAATCTAGTAGAAGGCGTCGACAGCGGGAATGCTCTCGGATCTTCTACTGAAGAGCAGAAGATGTCTATCCTTTTGGAGAGGAAAACGTGGCAAACAGGTCTATGTGAGGTCTCCCCCATAGAGCCCAAAGATGTCAACAGACCTCTGAGTGGAGGGTCCACTCTGTGGGAAGGACCTGGTTCCTCCTGCTCAGTCCTGTCTGCTCTCACGTTCCTCTCTCCTTGGACAAATCTCGTGAGGAGGATGATGTTTCTCTCCTTTGCCCAAACTAAGAGATCCCTCGCCAGTTCGAAGAGGGAGAACGAATGAGTCCCGCCTTGCTTTCGAATGTATGCCAGAGCGGTGGTGTTGTCCGAGTTGACCTGGACCACCCCGTCTCTGACTCTTGATTCGAAGTACTTGAGGGCAAGGTGTATGGCTATCAATTCTTTGCAGTTGATGTGCCATGACATCTGCTCGTTCGTCCAGGTGCCTGACACTTCTCTTGTTCCTAGCGTCGCACCCCATCCCGTTTCCGAAGCGTCTGAATACAACACTTGGCTTGGGTTCGGCACGGATAAGGAAACTCCCTCGTTCTTTTTGAGAGGGGCTAACCACCATCTCAAGTGATTCTTTACCTCGAGAGGTATCTGGAACGAGTCCGAAAGTTGTCCTGTCTTCCAGTTCCATACTTTCTTTAAGAAGAACTGCAGGGGCGAGTATGAAGTCTCCCTAGGGAAGAACTGTTCCAGCGAGGAAAGAGTTCCTAGAAGGCTCAACCACTTCCCTCGCCGAAACTTTGTTCTCACCCTAAGAAGTTTGAGACTTTCATAAAGCCTCGTATGAGTCTTTCCCCCTGCGAAGGAAAAAAAACTCGAAAAATCACCCCGAGAATCCATCTGAATCCCCAGATAAACCAGGTTCTGGCTGGGGATCATCTGAGACTTCTTGAGGTTCACGAGTAATCCTAGAGATCGAATCAAGTCTAAGGTCGTTTTTAGGTCCTCCAAACACTGAGTTTCCGATCTGGCCCGGATTAGCCAGTCGTCTAAGGCAAAGGGAGATTTTTTATTCCTTTAAATGAAGCCACTTCGCTACATTCTTCATTAGGTTCATAAAAAACCTGAGGAGCTGTGGATAGGCCGAAACACAAGGCCCTGAACTGAAAAATCTTCCCCTTCATTACGAAACGAAGGTACTTCTTTGACGAGGGATGAATGGGAACATGGAAGTAGGTGTCTTGTAAGTCCAGGGAGACCATCCAATCTCCTGGACGAAGGGCCGACATCACCGATGCAGAAGTCTCCATATGGAACTTCTCTTTTTCTACAATTGGTTCAGGGCACTTACATCTAGAACCGGTCTCCACCCTCTGGAAGCCTTCGGGACTAGAAAAAGGTGGCTCCCTTGTTCCCACATTTCTTCTACCATCTGAAGGAGCGTGTTTCTCAGCACAGGGTCCTTGTAACGAGCTGACAGTTCGAGAGGAGTCGACGTCAGGGGAGGTCTGTCCCTGAAGGGGATGCGATATCCCTTTCTCAGAACCGACATCGACCAAGGGTCGGCTCCTCTCTTTGCCCAGGCTTCCGAGTATTCCAGTAGCCTGGCGCCCACAAGTGTTTGGAGGTTCTGTATGCTATTTTCCTTTCTTAAAGGAACGGAAGGCTGATCTTCCTCGCTTGTCGGAAGTCTTCTTTTTGAAGGAGGGTCGTGTCTTGGGACCTCCACGAAAGGGCTGTTGATACGGAAGTGAGACTTTTTTAGCAGCTGTCGTAACTGTTCTGTTCTTCTTTGCCGATTGGACAAGAAGGTCTTGCGTCGCCTTCTCAGTAAGTGAGTGTGATATTTCCTTCACTAACTGAGAAGGGAACAGATGTTCAGATAAAGGAGCGAACAGCAATGCAGTTCTCTGAGAAGGAGAAACAGCCTTGGTCAGAAAGAACCAAAAAACCGCTCTCTTCTTAAGTATCCCTGCTCCAAAGAGGGAAGATACTTCTCCAGAACCATCCTGGACCGCCTTATCAATACAGGCCAAAATGCTATGAAGCACTTCCGGGCTAAGACTTTCCGATTCTTGAGACTTCTTATAAACTTACCCCAAGGGACCAAATCTAAGAAATTAAAAACCTCCAGCACGTGGAAGAGACCCTTGAGGAGATGATCCAAATCAGACATGCTCCAAGTAGATCGTGCAGAGGATAAGGCTTGTCTCCTAGAAGAGTCTACCAGACTCGAGAAATCCGACTCTGCAGAAGCAGGAAGAGATAGGCCCATATTCTCTCCTGTTTCGTACCAAATGCCTCTTCTACCTGTCAGTCTGGAGGGAGGCATACAGAAGACAGTCTTTTCCTAGTTCTTTCTTGGAATTCATCCAAGAACCGAGAGGTTGGAGAGCCTTCTTCATTGAAATGGCCGGTTTCATTTTCAAGAAGGCAGAGACTTATATGGCTATTGCTCGAATAGAGAGACCGAGGCGAAGGAGGAGCGGCAGGGCTCAGCGATTCTCCGTATTCCTGGAGCAGAAGTGCGGATAAAATCTTATAATTAGACAGTCCTTTCATTAGCTGGGGCTTTGTCTTCCGAGATATCCTCTAGCTCGAGCCCAGCTGAAGGAGAACGATCCCTTGCAACGGACAAACACTCCGTAGGTCGCACCATATTCTGCATTAGGAGAGCCTCTATTCGGGGAAGGACTGGTGGAAAAAGACTCTCTACGCTCTTTGTAAGAGAGCTGGAAGTCCTTTCTATTCTCTTACATGATATCACCGATCTTTCCTTCTGAAGTCCCAAAGAGGAGAGGAACTCTTGGAAGGCGATTCTATCCTGGAAGGTTCCGCATGTCTGGAACGTTCCGCTTTTGTAGAAAGCTCTTCACGCTCGGAGAGTTCCTCTCGTGCGGAAAATTCCTCTGTCTGAAAGTCTCGCTCGTTTGGACTGATCCACTCTTCCGGAAAAAGATTCCCGTTTGGAAAGTCCCAAGTGTCTTGAAGGCGATCCGCACCTTGAAGTTCCCACTCGCTCGGAAGGATCCGAGCGCTTGGAAACTTCCGCTTGAGTGGAATGCTTGGAAAGTTCCGTGCGTCTGGAAGGTTCCGCCTGTGCGGAAGGTTCCGCGCGCCTGGAAAGTTTGGAACGTTCGGAATGTTCCACTCGCCTGGAAGATTCCGCGCAGCCTGGATTGTTCCGCGCGTCTGGATTGTTCCGCGCGTCTTATGGAAAGTTCTTCTACGGGTAAGGAGAGATCGGAACGTCCGCGATGTTCCGAGCGCTTGGAAGGAAACTCTTTGGTACGTTCTGTTAGCCGTAGAAGAATTCCGTGCGCTTGATCATTTCCGAGCGCCTAATAGACTCCTCACCTTTGGAAGGCGCCTCTTGCTCGGAAAAAATCCATGGAACGGTCCTTCAGTTCGTCTACTCCTTCGTTCCTGGACATTCTCTCTCTCTACCAGAAAGTTCTCCTTGCCTGGAAGGGGCTTCTGTCCTAACTGGCGTATCGCCAAGATGGTTTCTTCCGGGTCTGAGGATAACCACCTATCTATAGGAGCTCGTTGCTTGGGAGAAGATGGAACAATCTAGGAACCTCTCTTTTCGAGGAGGTACCTCTGAGAGCGCCGCGGACCTCTTTATAGGAAGGGAGTTATCTTTCCTACGAGGTTTCTTGGAAAGAACTCCAACCAATGAGGAGATCTGTTCCTGCACTTTTTGTAGGATCTGAGCAGTAGTCGCATCCCTGTCCGTGTCGGAACGAGGGGAGGGAGATCTGGAAGGTGTCTGAGATTCCCTTACAGCACTTGGAGTCAACAAGGTTCTCTTTTTTACTGAAGAAGCCTCTTCAGGAAAGTGTTCTGGACTCAAGTCAAGCGCCGTAGCTTTCCAGCTCCTCAATTCAAGGGGCGAGAAAGATTCGTGTCTTTCCACCCTCTTCTAGGTGAAGGCGACTCTGACGAAAAAACACTCACAAAGGATGCCTTTTCCTGTAGCGATCCCTGCAGTCTGGGGCGTAACAGAACCTGCCGAAGGGACGCCTGACCGGTGGGGAAACCTCTACAACCTTCGTACGGCTTTCGACATTCCTTCTCCTCTGGGCCAGGGAGCTTGGAAGAGGTCTAGACCTGGAAGCGTTGTAGAGCCGATCAGACGCCCCTTCCACAACACTGGGGACACTCACATCACTGTCCACTGTTTAATCACCACTCTTACCTTCTAATGCCGCCATTTTGACCTGCATTCTATGAAGGGTAGCCTTCAGATCCGCAATTTCCGCTGCTGAATCTGTAGGATTTAAAATGGGTGAAAGGGCAGAAATAGGGGGAGAAGGATTAATTAATGCATCATGGGGAGAAGCTAGAAAGCTAGAAACTAGTTCGCTAGACCTAGATCTACTTCGGCTTTTGGAAGCTTCCCTCAGCCTATCCTTTCTAGCTTCTTCATATAAGAAGTGAGATTCTTCCATTCTTCTGCACTCAGGTTCTCGCACTCCTTACAGGTGTTAGAAAAAGAACATTCATACTTTCTACAACGCCTGCATGCAGTGTGAGGATCTACCAAAGTTTTTGGCATTCTCACCCTGCAGCCCTCATTCACACACCTCACAACAACACTCGAGTCAGACATTCTTAGAAAAATCCAAAATCAAGTTCAAGAAACGGTCCACAAATAGCGTATGCCAGTACAACGATCCAGGTACGTCACCAAACGTCGGTCAAGAAGATCAATTGCGATGAAAAAAGAATTCCAGCCAGGAGGTACAACAACAATGTTGACAGTACCGGCGACAGAAAGAATCTGATAGAAAACGGGAATTGGTTCCTATTCCTGCCACCCAGCGGCAGGACGGTAGATCACCTGACCTACCTGTAGCGTGTGGCGCGAAATTTGAATTTCTGTCGGGACGACGGAGTCTAAAGCTAAGTATATATCTGACAGGTAAGTTGAATGTATAAAAACATTTTTTCCCTTTGTTTTTCATTATTGTTATTTATTAATTACAGTTTATTTAAATAAATATTAATATAATACTATTAAATGAATGTGAGATAATTAAGATCACCTATAATAAAATAGTGGGACAATTAATACCATATGTTCACTAATAGCTATTATTTTCAAAACAAACATTCTGTAAAACGCAAAAAATATATGTACATAACAATCCAAAATATAATAAATGTTTTTTTGCAGTTCAACTTGTGAATTTTAACAATAAGTATGACTATATAATATATTTCAGGATATCGATCTTGAAGTTGAAGAGTCGTAAAATTTTGAGGATTGTCCGGGAAAAGGATTTGTACTTTGTGATTACGTATCGCCACAAAACCATGTGGTATTTTTCATACCACTATACATTAAAGTTAAAATGATCATATTATATTGTTTTCACAAAGAAATAATTATATAAAGAAAATTATTGAGTAATTTTTGCCGTCAGCAGTCAGAAAATCACGAACATGGTAACGTTCAAACCTAGTGCCATCCACGGCATATGTCTATAAATAGAACAGAAGCAGAGGGTAGTCATTGGATAACAGATCTCCATGGCTACCAACCAACCAATCAGGTGTTAGTTATACTACTCTGAGAATTTCTTAGAATGAACGTTTACACACGCGAATCTAACGATGATGTGTGTGTTTTGCATACAATACGTAGTTTTAGTTTTTATTAGTGTAAGTATTTTACTGATTACATGAAGAATAGAATGATTCCTTCTCATTACTTTGAATGCAAAATGGTTTGAAGATTCTTCCGCAAAAAGAAAAGAAAAAAAATTTCTTTAGAAGATGATACCTATTTACTAATGCGGTTGACATAGCTTCAAAACAAAATTCAGCTCTTTAATCTCTGGAAAAATGTTAATCTTTCTGTCTGCTGGTCACACCCTTTATATCCCCGGCGACTAACAACAACAAAATTTGTTTGTTTGTTTTATCTTCCAAGATGTAGGTATTTATTACCTGTAGGTACAACACATTTTTTAACAGTATGCCCATACACACACACGCACACACATACAGTTGCGCGTGTGCTAATACCTATTGGTTTCAGAGACTCAAGTTAACACTTACAGTATAGTTGAGAGGGGAGAGAGAGAGTTCATCCTAGATGGCCTTGGTTCATCTCTCTATCTCTCGAGGAATGTCAAGATTTGTTCCCTGCTCTTTGTAAATTTAGTCCATGCGACTGACAGCAACAAAATTTTTTTTTTTTTTCTTTTCAGATATGAATTACCCGTACTGCACATTGTTTTTAAACAAGCATGAACACACTGCAATATACTCTTCTCTCTCTATCTCTCTCTCTCTCCCTCTCTCTCTCTTCTCTCTCTCGTCTCTCTCTCTCTCTCTCTCAGAAAAGATACCGTAAATTCAATTTATCAGTATCTTTTCCTGATAGACAGACAGAGTAAATATTTAGGACTCCAAGGCTTGGCATATGTCAATTATTTTATTATCTTGGGATTTTTGGTTAATCTTGGGATTTTCCATGGTCAACTCTTGGGATTAGTAAAAAAAATGCGATTATTTGAGTAGCAGTAGCAGCAGCTGCAGCGCACACCCAAATGAATCGGGTAAGCCTAGCACGCCAAACAATAGTATTTACAAAATGAGCTGAGCTCTCTGGCTGGCTGTTTTGGTCCTCCCACGTGTTTGATCGCATATCTGCCAAATTTATAACAACAACAGAGATAAAACCATTTCTCCCAAACAGATATCAAATATTATCTTTTCGTTACACAGAATTCTAAATAAATTACGTAGGTCACGATTGATAAAGTTTTTTTATGCAATAACAAGAAACGGAGTCAGATTTTCGATCACCATGGCATCTCATTTTGGTGTTGTTGCGAATATTTCAACCAGTTCCACGTGTGTTTAAATCCATACTGACTGTACAGTCTGGAGGCAGTTCTCCCTTCTACACATATCTTGGTTTATTTTTAATATCGTTAGGTATAGAATAAATTGTGGTGAGCAAGGAAATATGAAATAAAGCATAACAGAGTAAGTTTGAGGAGAGAGAAAATAAACAATCGTATACACACACATTCTCTCTCTCTCTCTCTCTCTCTCTCTCTCTCTCTCTCTCTCTCTCTCTCTCTCTCTGACAAAATAATAGATAGGAATCAATGACTGAATATTGCTTGAATGCGATATGGCAAGTTTTGGCCTGACTGAAGTGTGGAGTGACTTTGACACCGACTTATAAGTTATATTCCTGGTCATTTCACAGCCATGGATAGGCATCAACTTCACAGCCGAGAAAGGGCAATCGTATACAAAATAATTAGGTATGGAAAATACGAAATGCGGGCCTCATGTTGTCCCATAAAAAAAAGCTTTCGCTCAGACAGCTGAGGATTTAGGAGAGAGAGAGAGAGAGCAGGGCCGAATAGGAGGAGATTAAAAGTACCTGGGAATGAAAGCCCCTTATAATCTTATAATTATAGCCTCTGGGTTTGTCTCAAGGACATTCAAAGGTCTGTCAAACACGGGCAGTTGTTGTTTTGTAAAATTAGCATAAGGGCAGATCTTTAAAAGCCACGCCAGAGAGCTCTCGCCACGGTGACAAGACTATACCTTCCATATGAAGATGAAATGATCAAAGAGCTGGAAGATGACGAATATGACTGCGTTGATGGCGAAGATTTCAGAGCAGTATTTGATGATACGGACACGGAGAGCGACTTGGAGGATTTTAGTTTATTTAATTTTATGCATTTTTTTAATTTGATTAAATTTTCACTTAACTGCGTATCCTAAATAAAAATAATAGTTCCAGTAACAAATGTTTCTTTTACCGAGTAAAACAAAAAGTAAGAATTCCTTCGGTATTGTGCCTTAATCAACTGATTTGGAAATTATAGATGGTTAGTCTAGAACAGTTAAACATGCTGTATAAACCAAAATAATGCAAATGGCGCACGATCGCTCTTTTGTATTTTAAAATACAATAGTAATATGAGAATGCATACAATATTATTGGATATAGTGAAGTACAAGTAAAGCATAACTTATAAAAGATCATCTGTTTTCCTCCGGTAGTAACTATCGCGATCTGCCGATTTGGGAAAGCATAGACGGTACGCTAATTTTATCCCGCGTGTATGATGCGACCCCTTTAAAATTAGCTTCAAAATTAGGTTTCAAAAGTCGCATAATATGCGAGTATATACGGTACATCAAAAGTCTAGTATGTATTACAACCAGAAATCACAGTTCCAGATTTTAAAAATAGGGCAACAAGTATGTGCTTAATCATAAAGTTGAAGGACCTAATGTTAAAGTAAGTCCTAAATTCCAAGGTCCAATAGAGTAATAGAAAGGTTAAAGTTAAATAAATTAAGCTAATGCATGAATCAGCTTTAAATGAAACTGTTGCACATTGGAACCATATTAAAATAGTACATTCCGACATTTGGTCAGAAGAACAATTAAAGGGTTTAGAGTTAAAGGAGTCAAGTAGTAAGGAAAACAGTAACGTAAATGATTTCCACTTCATCAGCATTAGTGACTCCGAGATACAATTTAAGGAAAAGATAGGACCAAGTGCAACAGGTCAATAACATTGTTGTATAAGTTTTACTGCTTAGAATATATTTTACAGGAAATGGATTTCACTATGGCTCATGGTGAGTGATATCTGCATCTCCCTCTTGCAAATCAAGAAGGGAGCAATTTTAAAGGATCATGGCCAAGTGAAGATGATACACGACATCGCGGTTGTCACAATAAACATCACCACATAGACCATCAACACAACAACTGGCAGAATTACTGAGTAAAATCGAAAATGTCGTAACTACTAACCAGAATAATACAGTTTTGTTGAAACTTAGAGAGGATATCAGCCAGGTTTTACCTAAGAGAATTAAGAAGCGTTCACTCCTTCCATTTATAGGTACAGCCTTAAACACTTTGTTTGGTGTAGCTACTGATAGTGATGTTAGATAGGGGAGATTTTTTTTTTTTTTTTTTTTTTTTTTTAGGGCTTTGAATAAGAAAAATTAGAAATGTGGGCTGCAGAACGAGGTACCATCATGACTAAAGTCATTGATGAAACTAACAAGAACCAAGAATTGATTAGTTAAACTGAAGGACTTTGTTAACGATATAGCTCAGAATATTACAACAGAGATAAATGATCTAAACAGGTCACAATTTGTGAATCAGTTAATGTTTGAAACAGTCATTCCTCTTAAATTATAAGGAACTTTTGAATGCGGTCATGTTAGCCGCAAAGAACATTTTATCACCATACCTCATCAGTCCTAGTGAGTTAAACCATGTAATTGAAAAATGTATGTTAGATCATCACTTCAAACCGCTTGTGCGCGATGTCCTTACTTACTATAATTTAATAACTGTGAAAAGAGTTTCTGATCACATTGTATTGGTAATACCATTCAACAATGATGAAGTTAATAACTTGATATCCATTTACCCTTTTCCAATGCTAGTAAATAACAAGTCAATTGTTTTGAACCAAGACATAGTACATATTGCATTGCAACAAAATTCACTTCTGTTGGTGCAACTAAGTGACAAAGATTTTGATGATTGTATCATGCTTGAAGCCAATGAGTTTGTTTGTAATATACAGTTTTATGAGCCACTTAACAAATTGTATTGCATAGATGATTTGATTAATGACAGAAATGGTGAAAGAAAAATAACTAAGTATATCCCTTACAATCCTGATTTCAAAGCTCAAATTTTGTATGATGAAATGTATTCGTGTTTTCACAGAATCAAGTAACAGCTAAGGTCACTTGTAGGAGTAACCAATCTCAGTTAATGTTTAATAACATCAAATCCTTTGTGACATCTTGTGAAGTATGTAGTTATTTTGAATTATTTGTACTACAAGCCTACTGTTTTTGCTACTTGCACCTTAAAGTTATCTAGCCACATAAATCATTTTGAATATGTCAAAGATTTCAAATTGTCCAAACTTGAGTTAGATCATTTGACAAACTTTAAGCAGCTAATCCTTTTTTCCATGTATACAAGACTGACATTTCCCCCATTATGTCCATGGTAAATATTGTTTTGTTCATGAAACTTACCTGTCAGATATATATATAGCTGTATTTCTGACGTCCGACAGAATTTCAAAACTCGCGGCACACGTAGTGGGGCGGCCAGGTGGTAGTACCCATTCCCGCCGCTGGGAGGCGGATATCACGAACCATTCCCATTTTCTATTCATATTTTTTCTGTCGCCGGTGCTGCAAACAACTGTTTACAGTACCTCCGTCTAGGATTTTTGATTATCTCGCTTAATATTATCTGGATTGACTTTTGGTATCGACTTCTGGATTGTTGGATTGGCACGCGTAATAGTGGATTGGTTTTTGATTTTGGATTGGCTTTTCTGTGTACATGATGTCGGGATCAAGTACTGGAAGTTTCAGAGTGTGTGTGAGGAGTGAATGTAAGGTGAGGCTTCTTAAACCTTCAGTTGATCCTCACACAGTTTGTATGGATTGCAGGGGGCATGTTTGCTTGGTTGATGATCGGTGCAATGAATGTAAGGATTTGGATGATGATAAATGGAAGATGTATGAGACCTATCGACGTAAATTGGAGCGCGATAGAGTCAGGAGGTCTTCCTCCAAGGGCAGTTCTACTAAAGGTAAGGATAGTAACATTTCTCCTCCTCTAACACCAGTAGATTTTGCTCAACCTAATCCTGTTTGTTGCCTTCGGGCCCCATGCTGTGTCTGGAGAAGGTAACACCCTTTCTCTGATTCTGGAGTCTATTCGTGCTCTCGAATCTAAAGTTTTGGCCTAGAAACTGGGCCCTGTGAAAGTTTGTGTTAGTGCCCCTAGTGTTGTGGAGGGGGCGTCAGATCGGCCCCATAATGCCTCTAGGCCTAGACCTCCTATCGGACTCCCAGGACTCAGGGAGTGGGTATGTCGAAAAGCCGCAAGAGGGTTATGGGGGCTCCCACCGATCTGGCGTCCCTTCGGCAGGCCTTGTTGCTAAATCCCAGGCTGCCAAGGAGCGCGCACGAGCGCGTGTCCTGAAAGATTGCTTTTCGTCCTCCGAAGCGTCCTCCCCGCGCAAGGGGTGGAGCGCTCGGAGAGACTCGCGTCCGTTGAAAAGGACCTTTCGCTTTGAGGACGCTTCACGTCCTATGTCTCCTCTTTCGTCAGAGGGACGCTTATGACGCCTTTCCTCCTCAGAAGAGAGGAAGGCTTTCTACCGACGAGGACGGTTGGTTTTCCACGCACAGGCGTGTTCACATGAGAGGCAGATAGCTGTACCTGCTAGAAGGAAGGAGGCGTCCCCTCGCCCCTCGCCTTCTCGCAGGCTCAGTCCTGCCCCTTCTTATGCTCCTTCATCACCTACGAAGGATATCCTAGTGTCCCTTCAGGACCAGATTACGTCGCTGATGGCTCAGAGGACTCGCCCAGCAGCAGTCGAGCCTAAGCGTAGGAAGGACGTTCGGCTGCCCGTCAAGAGGACGAAGCAGCCTCATTCTCTCTCGTCTCGCTCGTCTCTCTCTCCTCCTCCGGATCGTCACCGTTCTCGTTCTCCGAGTAGATCTTTCGCTCTCTCAGGAGAGGACGCTCGCCAGGACGCTCGGCGTTCGAAGCAGGACGCTTTGCGCTCTCGGCAGGGAGCTGTTGAGGACGCTCGGCAGGACGCTCGGCGTTCTAAGCAGGACGCTTTGCGCTCTCTACAAGACGCTTTTGAGGACGCTCGGCAGGACGCTCGGCGTTCGAAGCAGGGTACGCTTTGAGTTATCGACAGGACGCCTTTGAGGACGCTCCGCATGGACGCTCGCCGTTCGAAGCAGGACGCTTTTCGAGCGAGGCAGGACGCTTTTGAGGACGCTCAGCAGGACGCTTGCTTGGCTAAGCAGGACGCTTTTGGCGCCTCTCGTCAGGAAGCTCGCTTCCTCTCGTAGGGACGTGTTGTTAAGACAGTTCCCGTTGCTTCTAAGGACGCTCCTTTTTCACAAGATGTCCGTCCTTCTAAGGATCGGACGTAAGGGCGATTCCGTACCTGTAGCGGGTGGACTTCCAACCAACAGAAGTCATTGTTCAGGATTGAGACTGCTGGACGTACTCCCTCTCCTGATGGGCGTTCTCCAGTTCCTCTTAGGGAGGAGGGGGAACTTAGTAGTCCAGGGAGTTCCGTCGAAGAAGAACAGCCGGTAGCTTCAGCTGTTTCGGACTACAAGGTTCTTGTTAAGCTGTTACGTTCAGCCTTCGGGGAGAAGTTCCAGCCGGCAGCCCTAGGTCTTCCTCCCTCTCAACTTTCGTCTTCCAAGACCGTTTAAGACCCCTGAATTCGTCGAGATGAAGACATCGCTTTATGTCTAGAAGGAAGGATCAGGGCAAGACCACTTTCGCCCATCCTCCCTCTAGACTCTCGCCGGGAAAGGAGAATTTGGTTATGAGACCAAGGAGGACGTGGGAGTAAGGTTCCTTCATCCGCTCTGGGTGACTTCTCCAGTTTAGTGGACGCTCAGAGGAGGTCTCTCTTATCGTCTGCTAAGGTGTCCTGGACTCCTGTGGAGACTGCCCACACTGAAGGGACTGCTTCGCACCCTAAATGTTTTTAATTTCCTAGACTGGTGTCTGGGAGTTTTAGACCTTCAGTCTAGAAGTCCTGATTCTCTCAGTCTGGGGGAGCTGTCCAGCGTGTTGTCATGTATGGACAAGGCCGTCAGGGATGGTTCGGAGGAGCTAGTTTCTCATTTTGGAACTGCTTTCCTGAAGAAAAGAGCACTTCTTTGCAACTTTACCGCTAAGTCGGTATCTCCCGCTCAGAAAGCTGAATTGCTCTTTGCTCTCTTTCGGACCATCTCTTCCCCCAGGCTATGGTAAAGGATCTTGCAAAGAGTTTGCAAGAAAAGGCACCCAGGACCTCTTGGTACAGTCTTCAAGACGTCCAGCAGTGCCTTCCACTTCGACATTCAGCAAACCCCCGAAGAAAGTCAAACCCTTTCGCGGGGGGCACCCCTCGAGAGCAGCTCTCGAGGGAGAGGTTTTTCGAGAGGAAGAGCTTCATTCAAACCCAAAACCAGCAAATGAAGATCTCGTCCTTCAGACGCCAGTCGGGGCCAGACTGGAATTCTTTGCGGAGCGGCTTGGAGGCAGAGAGGGGCGGATCCTTGGAGGACTCTCAAGATAGTAAAGCGGGGGTACAAGATCCCTTTTTACATCCTCCTCCTTTAACATCAACTCCCAGAGACCTCTCTCCGATCTTATCAGGGAGAGAAGAAAAGTATTCTTTTCGATCTGTTAGACCAGATGGTCGAAAAAGAGCGTGGAACAAGTCTTGGACCTAGAGTCACCGGGCTTCTACAACAGGATTTTCCTAGTGCCGAAGCAGTCGTCATTGGTGGCGCCCGGTCCTGGATGTGAGCAGGCTCAATCTTTTTGTAGAAAAGATCAAGTTCAAAATGGAGACGCCTCAGTCGGTGCTGGGAGCCTTGAGACCTGGCGACTGGATGGTGTCTCTGGACCGCAGGACGCGTACTTCCACGTCCCCGTCCACCCTCTTTCAAGGAAGTACCTGAGATTCGTCTTAGACAACAGGGTTTGGCAATTCAGAGCCCTCTGTTTCGGTCTCAGCACGGCGGCCCCCGATGGTTTTCACAATGATAATGAGGAATGTAGCGAAGTGGCTCCATTCGTCAGGGATCAGAATATCCCTATACCTCGACGATTGGCTGATCAGAGCGTCGTCGAGGCAGAAGTGTCTGAAGGACCTTCAGTTTACGTTAGCCCTAGCAAAGTCTCTGGGTCTTTTGGTCAACTCCGAAAAGTCGCATCTGACCCCGACACAGTCCATCGTGTATCTGGGGATTCAGATGGATTCAGTGGCTTTTCGGGCGTTTCCATCCCAGGAACGTCAGCGACTGGGGTTAGAGAAAGTCGCAGCCTTCCTAGAGAGAGAAGCTTGTTCGGTGAGGAGTGGATGAGCTGCTGGGCACCATTTCCTCGCTAGAAAAGTTTGTCTCGCTGGGAAGACTGCACCTCAGGCCTCTTCAATTTTTCCTTGCGGAAGAATGGACGTCGAAAGAGGACCTGAATGCGATCCTAAGGATCTCCAACAAGGTAAAAGTCCACTTAAGATGGTGGCTCGACCCTCAGAAGTTACGAGAGGGCTTCTCCTTAAATCTTCTGAGCCCCGACCTAGTGTTGTTCTCAGACGCTTCCATTTCCGGTTGGGAGCAACACTAGGGGGGGAGGAAGTGTCAGGTCTGCCTGGAGAGGGGAACAGGTAGCCTGGCACATCAATGTAAAGGAACTGGCAGCGATATTCCTGTCGCTGCAGTTCTTCGAAGACAAACTGTCAAGCAAGGTTGTTCAGGTCAACTCAGACAGTACCACAGCCCTTGCGTATCTAAAGAATCAGGGAGGAACTCACTCCAGATCCCATTTTTCTCCTGGCGAAGGAAGTTCTGCTATGGGGCAGACGCAAGGCGCATCAAGACTCCTGACAAAGATTCGTGGCAGGGGTTCAGAATGTCAGGGCGGACCTTCTCAGTCGCCGAAATCAGATTCTACCAACAGAATGGACCTTGCACCAGGAAGTCTGTCAACAATTATGGAAATTGTGGGGACGTCCTCTAGTAGACCTGTTCGCTACATCAAGGACGAAGAGGCTTCCTCTGTATGCTCCCCGGTTCTGATCCAGGGGCAATTGCAGTGGACGCGTTGCTCTGGAACTGGACAGACCTGGATCTTTACGCCTTTCCCCCATTCAAAATCATGGGGGACGTAATGAGGAAGTTCGCAGCTTCAGAAGGGACAAGGTTGACTCTGATTGCCCCAATGTGGCCAGCAAGAGAGTGGTTTCACAGAGGTCATGACATTCCTTGTGGACTTCCCAAGAAAGTTGCCCTGGAGGAGAGATCTACTCAGACAGCCTCACTTCAAAAGGTTTCACCAAAACCTCTCCGCTCTGGATCTGACTGCGTTCAGACTATCGAAAAGTTGGCCAGAGCGAGAGGCTTTTCAAAGGCAGCTGCGAGAGCAATCGCTAATGCTCGAAGAGCCTCTTCAAGAGCTGTCTACCAATCTAAGTGGTCCTCCTTCAGGCATGGTGCAAGAAGGAAGGAATTTCCTCTTCCACGACCTCTGTGAATCAGATAGCAGATTTCTTACTCTATCTAAGAAATGTGCAGAAATTGGCAGTTCACCTACAATCAAGGGTTATAGGAGTATGTTGTCTGCCGTTTTTCGCCACAGAGGACTGGACCTCTCCGACAATAAGGATCTGCACGATCTCTTAAGGTCGTTCGAAACCACCAAGATTCCACAGGCACGACCGCCCTCATGGAATCTAGATGTGGTGTTGAAACATCTGATGCTAAGTCCCTTTGAGCCTCTCCATGAAGCTTCTCTAAGGGACTTGACGAGAAAAACGCTTTCCTAGCTTCTCTGGCGACGGCGAAGAGAGTTAGTGAAATCCAAGCGTTCAGTAGCCTAGTGGGCTTCAAGGGAGACAGCGCTGTCCTGCTCGTTGAACCCATCTTTCTTGGCTAAGAACGAGAACCCGTCTAATCCTTGGCCAAAGAGCTTTGAAATCGGCAAATGAATATCGAGTCTCGTGGGTCAAGAACCAGAGAGAGCCCTGTGCCCTGTCAGGGCTCTCAAGTTCTATGTGAATAGGACTAAAGAGATAAGAGGTCCCTCAGGTAATCTCTGGTGCTCGGTGAAGAGACCAGATTTGCCGTTGTCGAAGAATGCTGTTGCTTTCTTCTTGAGGGACGTCATTAAAGAGGCTCATTCATCTTGCCAGAAGACTGATATGAGCCTCTTTAAAGTGAAAGCTCACGAGGTCAGAGCCGTAGCTACTTCTCTTGCCTTCCAAAGGAATATGTCTATCAGAGATATTCTTGATAGCACCTTCTGGAGGAGCAATTCCGTATTCGCTCACATTACCTCCGGGATGTGAGAACGATTTACGAGAACTGTAGTTCTTTGGGGCCTTACATTTCGGCAGACACAGTTTTGGGGGCTGAAGGTGGCTCTCTCCCTATCCCTTAGCTTAGTTAGGTTAGTTTATTGTGTTTTTGGTTGATGTGAGATCTTCTGTGGAAATCTCCCATTCCTTAGTGTTAATGTCAGGGGTTTTTTGGTTAGTTGGTCAGGTGGTGGTCGGTTGCTGTGTTACTGCCATATGTTTGGCTAGATGGTCTTGTCACATTGTGGTCACGTCCCCGTTGACAGAGCATCCAGAGTGCACCAGCAACTACAGGTCCAAACCTGGCCTGGCAAACTCTGATAAAAGCATAAGCAGGCTTTAAGTGACAGTAATCACAGAGTCTACTTTGCTATCAGGTAAGGAACCAATAAGTTAATCTTTTATTTAATTTAAGTTTCCTAAAAATCCTAGTCTGTCTCTAACCACCCCCATCCGAAGGTGGGATTCAGCTATATATATCTGACAGGTAAGTTTTCATGAACAAAATGTTATTGTTATAATACAATTAAGTTTGTTCATACTTACCTGGCAGATATATATAATTAGAGTGCCCACCCTCCTCCCCTCAGGAGACAAGGGTCATGAATAAATATGAATAGAAAATGGGAATGGTTCCTGATATCCGCCTCAGCAGCGGCGGGAATGGGTACTACCACCTGGCCGCCCCACTACGTGTGCCGCGAGTTTTGAAATTCTGTCGGACGTCAGAAATACAGCTATATATATATCTGCCAGGTAATATGAACAAACTTAATTGTATTATAACAATAACATTTTGTTAGTGCTCACCATATTAGCTTTCACGTGTATTGTCAGAGTGTTAGTTGTTAACAAGCTCAACACCATTAAGGCTTTACTAAATAATTTGCCTTCAAGTAACTGATATTCTAACATTGTTGTATATATTGCCATTATGATTACTTTCAACATTGTATTTTTTATATATAAGTGTTTTGATAATTTTAGGCATTGAGGTCACTGCCATGTAGGTGGCCAAGTGTTGTTAGGAAATAACAGGAGTCTGTCTATAAATATTTAGGGACAATTAGATTGGAAAATCCACTGGTAGAAATAGATGATTGAGTGAGGGTAGAGTAAT
>NC_061108.1:36047444-36224944 GCF_015104395.2 Macrobrachium nipponense
AAATGAATCTTAATGCACGAGCCATAGTAGTCAAGATCCCCTTAGGAGGTTAGTGCCATAAGTGCACGTCACATAGGGTAAAATACCGAATGGGCAACTGGCGGCCACCTCTACCATAGCGCGACCATCTTCCCGTAAATAGGAAATTATTACCTTAATTTTTAACTTAGGAGAAAAAAATTACTCCAAGAGGAAAGCAGAGATCTCTTGGTGTTGCTTCGACGGACGTTGACTCTTGACTAATGTCTATCCTGGGTTACAGGACGTGTTAAAGTACTTTTTTGGGAAGGTGGTCACACTACGGTAGAGGCCGACCATTCGGTATTTTACTGTTGCACTGTTTGCATTACTAAAGGGTGTTTGCTGGTTCCTTCTACCTGCAGTCGCACTCACAATTTAGCGTTATATTTACCTACATTCCTGCTTCCTCTCATCAGTCTTGCATTCTGTTGTCATGAATGTGATGTAGGGTTTTTTGGAAATACTGCTGCAGTTACATGCAAGTGGGATTGTCTACACCTGAGCAGTAGAATTGACTCGTCTGCATTTTGTCAGCTTAGGCCACGCCCCCTTTACACCATGGATGTGCCCTGACTGCAGGATTGTTGTAATTCTAATTTGATTGAAATGTAATTATTTACACATTTTTCAGGTAATTGGAAATGTATCTTCTTTATTTCTATTTAATATCAATTTTAGTTGCAATTTGATAATAGGACTGGTAATTATAATTGTAACTGTAAATGACATAGAGCACAATGTAATTACTCAAAGCCTGACTGAAGGAAATTTGTCTGCTAAACGGAAGAAGACTAAAGTTATGAGTGCCCTGCGGAAATATTTCTTGGAAAGCAATGAAAATGTACAAATTTCCTTATGTTTTTCCGATTTGTTCTAATTTTATGGGGTATGACTGCTTCGAGATTAGCTGCACTCAACGTAAGCGACTTTCTTTAAGTCAGTACTTGGTAGGGGTAATATCAAGGTAGGACTAAAAGTAGGCGTAGTATTGCTGCAGATGTGCATGATAATAGTGTAGGCTCTTCTTCATTCTTGCTCACGGATGTGAAAGATCTTGCTGTGTTATCAGACCTTGCAGTATTACCAGATCTCACTGTCTCACAGTTTTACCAGATCCGTGCGAGAGTTGAATAATTCGGTCAGACTCAGACCTGTTGCATCATCGGACTGTGAGGTAGGCAAAACAGTGAGATCAGGTGTATCTTTCAATGATTTGAGCTCTATTCTTGGTAACTATATAAATATTGTAGATAGTCAGATCAAAGATTTAACTGATGTTGTTGGGGATTTGGCAAATCATGTTAATTCCAGCTCCCCTGGTCCTGTTTTGGCTTTGTCTGTCTGTGATCCCGTCACAACACAGTTGGTGCATTCATTACCACACCATTCCACAGGTAGTGGAAATGTTCTGACTGGAGTGCACAGGACCATGGTTTCTAGAGTCTCCCTTCCCCATGATATTCAGCTAGATAGGGATAGTGATGTGGATCTTGAAGGTGATTGGGAAGATTTTTGTGGGCGTAGGTCGGGCAGTTGTGTTAATTAGATTTCGTTCCAGGGCGCCCGATCATGTAGGGAAACAACCGACTGGACTAACGAATCCAGTTTCCACCGCTTGTAAAGCCACCCTTCAAAAAAGTACTTTAACACGTCCTGACACCGGAGGGAGATGGGTATCAGTCACGAGTTGTTGGTGGCGAGAGCAGGAGCTGGAGACCTCTGTTCTCCTTTCGAAGTACATATTTTCTCCAAGGTTAGAAATTAAGGTCATATTTGAAGATTAAACAGAGGTTAATGAAAGTCTGGCTGTACGCAGTGCACACATACCTCCATGACACTTAAAAAAGTATTTATAATGCGTCCTGACACCGGAGATGGTCATCAGTCACGAGTTGTTGTTGGTGAGAGACGGAGCTTAAAACCTCTACTCTCCTTTCGAAGTAAGTATTTCCTCCAAAGTTACAAATTAAGGCCAAATTTAAAGCTTTAAACAGAGGTAATGAAAACGGTGGCCAACGCAGTGCAAACTTCACCAAAACGCTTTTGAAATTTTTACTTACGATTAAATAGCTTAGAAGATTGACGCCATCTCGATGTTTGCGGAGTCGCTTGTGTCAACAAACTTCCCATTTCCTGCGATAAATCAGCACACCACTTGTACCCATAGACCCTGGGGCACTTTCATCACAACAATCGGAAAACAGTCCCTGGCCACAATGGTTTTAAGGAAACTACTGTTTTGGTAGAAGACGACGACGAAGCGTGCAATAGATAATTATTTAAATAAATAGTAAAACATCAATATTTTACATATTTGTGATGATTAATTTGAAAATATTCGTTATTGAAAAAGTAACTCGATTCCTGACTCAAATTTAAGCAATTATTTTTCAGAATTAGAACGTTTTTTTAAGCCTTGTATTATGACACCACGACATCTTGACTTTCGTACCTATTGTAAATTAATTGCTATACTCAATTTTCTTGCAGAACAGTTTACCAGTTATTCATGCAGATTGTTATCAGCTATTCGCGTAATTGTTATAATCGTAATGCTCATATATTTCTTTATTATTTACTTTTTGGATATATGAAGATGTTTTACTGCCGTAGTATGACGCAATCGCTTTCGCTCCCTGGGCCTCTGTCTGTTTTTGCACCATAAGAAATTAATGGGGCCGAATTTGTAATGACCAGAAAGTTGTTAAAAGAGGAAAGTTAGCATTGAGGAGCATATATTTTGATTGAGAAAAATACAAATTTATACAATAGCTAGCTTGTAAAAAATACTTGATTGCAAAAATCTTGATCGACAACTGAGCAGCATACCTACTATAGGTTTCAGAGACAGCGCAAGCACGTTTTTTGGCAATATTTCTGTAACGAACACTCTTATTAGAACAAGATTTCGCTATAGTGTATTACACCCAGTGCCGTAATTCATAAGGGTATCGTGAATCACTAATCGTAAAGAATAACGACACTTGTCCTTGTACCAAGAGACAAAAACTCCATTATCCAGAAATGGATGCGAACACAGCAGTAAAAAGCTCCACCTACCCTCTCCCCTCACCTCCACTGCCACCACTGTCCTTCCTTCCTTCACCTTCCCTTCTCTCTCTCTCTCTGTTGCCAATTGGTATGTGTTCACCCTCCAAACTGGGTGTAAGACTTACACAAAACATGGAAATTGGTGAAATTAGCCTATGTATTGGAAGTATATATACATTAATATTAAAGCAATTTTATCATTATTGCATTACTATGACAACTAGAATTCATGGAAACAGTTTATGATAATGCATCGGCTCCACTAATGTGGCAACGATGAATTTTTGCCATTCTTAGCATGCAAACATTAAAGATTACATTTATTTCTGGCGTAAAGTTATTAAAAAAATCAAAATACTAATATAGACTTAAATCAATGAAAAGTGCTAGCAATATATATATATATATATAATCCACTAATTGTCGTCTGCTCCGCGATGGTTTTCGGCAGCCAGATGTACGACAAGGTTAGAAACATTGGATTGTATCTACTTTAGAAATATCTGTAATTTTTCTGGCTAATTTGGTTGCAAAAAAACATTTTGAAGTAACAAAGTAAAGTTAAACTAAATAATGAGTAAAGTAAACAATTAAGGGAATAAAGCTTCGCACATCATAAACAGTGCAGTCGTCTGCTGCTCGTAACTGTGTTTGTGGAGTGAGCGCTTAGGAACCAGGAACAGCAACGTGGTTCAAGTGCAATTTGGAGTGGATTAAGACCAATAATGTGTATAATTACAATCAAATAACCACTGTGGAGTTTCAGTTGTGATGTCAGTAAGGATAAAACCACCAATTACAAGGTAAAAATGAATTCAGTTCAAACCATGACCCTAGGAATAATAAGTTTCATACTTTCACTAATATAGGCAACAAAATGTTGTTTTATTGTGCTGATTACAGCTGCAACCTTGAGTAAGATCAATAAACGTTACATATATACGCTAACATTGTTCAAATGAGTGCTGGGAAAGATGGTGGATTGTCCGTGATTAGACCAGCCGGCCTGACGATAGCCGCCATATTGGATTTCAAAACTTCCTTAAAAACATATTTTACGAAGAGCGTCACATGCTTATTTTAGTTCGTATGGGGCTTTCATATATCACATTATGTTGACGAAACTTCAATCTTTTGAATTGTATGCTTAGAGTTGTAATTGTATTCTTGTTTCACCAATTAAATATCGAGTGAATAAGACCCGGCCAGCGTGATGATGGTGGATTGTCTGTGATTGTTTACCCTAACACCTACAATTTAGAAGATTGACGTCATCTCGATGTTTGCGGAATCGCTTGTGTCAATAAACTTTACATTCCATGTTCTAAATCCGCACACCACTGATACACATAGACGTTGGGGTACTTTCTTTACAAAAATCGTAAACAGTGACCCACCCACGACTTATCCAAGGAAACTACTATCTTTTGGTAGAAGAAGAAGTGTGCACTAGATAATGATTTAAATAAATACTTAAACGGCAGCATAAGTTCATGAATTGCATAAGTTTTTTACATATTCATGATTGTTAATTTGAAAATATTCGTTGTTGAAAAAGTAACTAGATTAGTGACTCGAATATCAACAGTTTTGCTGTGAACGGTACCTACGGCGTTCTTCGCACTCTTCTATTGTTTATCGGTGTTGCCAATTGGTATGTGTTTACCCTCCAAACTGGGTATAAGACTTATACAAAACATAAGACTTACACAAAACCAGGGAAATCAGTGAAATTAGCATATCTATTTGTAGTATAGTATAAATATTAGAGCAATTTTATCATTATTGCATTACTATGACAACTAGAATTCATGGAAACAGTTTGTAAATGCATTGGCGTATGTGTGAAGCTCCACTAGATTGGCAACGATGAGTCATTTTGCCGTCTGCTCGTATCTACTTCAGAAATATCTGTAATTTTTCGGGGTTAATTTGGTTGCCAAAAATGGGTAATAGACATGAATTTAATAAACATTTTGAAGTAACAAAATGTTGTTTTATTGTGCTGATTACAACTGGAATCTAGAGTAAGATCAATAAACGTTACATATATACGCTAACATTGTTCAAATGAGTGCTAGGAAGGCTGGGAAAGATGGTGGTTCCGCTGCGCTTACGACCGGTACCTCACGCGGGTGCCGCCATATTGGATTTAAAAAACTGCCTTGAAAACATATTTTATGAAGACCTCACATGCTTAATTTAGTTCGTATGGGGCTTTCATATATCACATTATGTTGATGAAACTAAAACCTTTTGAATGGTATGCTTAAGATGTAATTGTATTCTTGTTTCACCAATTAAATATCAAGTGAATAAGGCTGATCCACGTTATGACAATGGATCCACTGCGGTGTTTCCCCCTTATTCCATGGGATGGGTGAGCTCCTAGATCTATAGAGGAATTATCTCCTATGCAGATTTTTGGGTTGCATGGGGTTAAGTGATAATCTGGCTCATCTTGTATGCTTGATGGTAGGGGGAATCATCCTCCTAGACCAATTACTGTTCATTGTGACTTGGGGGATAGTTTGGTTTCTAGTGGGGCTAATAACCTAAAAGTTGGGACTAGTTTCGGGAATGTTAAAGAGAGCAGATCACATCCAGGCGTTAGGTTTTCCCCTAATGTGAAGAATAGTGTTGCTATTGGTAGGGAGAGGAAGAATGTTTTTGGCAGGGTGAAGTCGTCTTCCGTAGAAGGCCTGGTGCTATAGCCAGTAGAGTAAGGTCTCAGTTTGGGTCGCAGCGGGCCGAGTTGTCCTCACAGCCTTCGGTTGCTGCTACTTTGTTAGCTGGGGTGGAGGAGTCTCTGGAGGTGATTGTTTCGGACGGGGAAGGGGTTGATCAGGACTCAGTTCCTGCCTTACCGAGTATTGCAGAGATTGCTGAGAATTTTTCCAATAAGACTTGCAGTTCTGGGGAAGGAGAGACAGCCTCAGTGGGAATGTACAGGGGCGTGCAGCAGTTAGTTATAGAACTTTTCCTTGAGGCTAGAGGTCTTTCGGTTCAGGCTAAATGGTGTTCTTCAGGTCAGGCATCCAGGTTTGTTAAATGTTGGAGGAAGCACCACCTTTTCCCCTTCCTCAGTGGAATCTTCATGAGATTGTTGAAACACCAGGAGACATTGCTAATGATAGAGCAATTGCCAAGGATTTAGAGGGTAAGCCAGCTACTATTCCTATCTCTACTTAGACATTCAGGAAGAAATATTTGTTTCAAGTTCATGTTCCACTCAGACCTTCAACGAGAATATGACCAATGTATTATCTACTTCTGGCATTACTTTCACATGTAGTTAAGCTGAGTAAGAATAAGCCTACCATTGTCATTCATCAACCCTCTGGCTCTCGGAAGCCCCAAACTTCGAAGATGAAGCAGGTTTTGCAGTTCAAGTCTGAGGGACCCTCGCAAGAAATTTAATTCACAGGGTTTAGGTGTTGGTAGGGGTAATTTTTCTGCCTCTTCTGGTGGGCAACAGTCTGCTTCGCTTGGTAGGGGGCAAAATTTTGGGAAATAGGGGCCATCTCTTTCGCAGGGAGCAATAGGGGGTGCGATTAGGAGAGTATTGGAAACTTTGGGAGTCTTTAGGAGCAGAAGAATGGCTCATCCAAGTCTTCAAGGAAGGGTATATGGTTCCCTTGGTGTCCATTTCTCTGCTGTCGAACACGCCTATCCATTTCGACAGTTATTCTCCCACTTAGACCAAAGGGAGCTAAAGGAGCAGTGGAACCGGCTCCACTTCCATCAAAAGGTTACTACAGTCTGATGTACATTGTAAGGAACGCAACGGGGGGTTCTTTGCAGCGTGTCTTCGGCCCCTAACTGCAACCCCTTTCGTTCCTTGAACACTTTCATATTCTCTTTCTTCATCTTACTCTCCACCCTCTCCTAACAAGTGCTTCATAGTGCAACAGTGAGGTTCTCCTCCTGTTACACCTATCAACCCTTTTACTGTCAGTTAAAATTTCAGTGCTGAATGGCTTTATAGGTCCTCCATATTCAATTCAATTCAATGCAACGGGGGTTGGAGACCTGTTATAGATCTCTCTCATCTCAACAGGCATGTCCTCAGAACCTCATTCAAGATGGAGACACCCAGATCGGTTCTTCTTGCAATCCATCAGGATGACTGTATGTTCTCCGTCGACCTCGAGTATACATTTCTTCTGGTCCCAATTCACCCTCAGTTAAATCATCTTCTTAGGTTTTGTTGGGATGGGAAGGTGACAGTTCTGGACGATGTGGTTTGGCCTGTCCACAGCCTCTCAGGTATTTACTTGGTTGATGGCCCCAGTATCAGACCACCTTCACTCTCAAGGCATTCAAATACTCAGGTACTTGGACGAGTGGCTAATTCTTGTAAGCAGTCTAAAAGAAGCTCTCTGTGCAAAGGAGATCGTTTCAAGTTTATATTCCTAGTTAGGTTTAACAATCAATCTCAACAAGTCAGATCTTATTACGAAGCCTTTCCGAAACAGAAACGAATACATACATTTCTAACTAGTATAGGAAAGTTTTTGGGTCAAGAAAGTACCTCAGTATCTCTGTGGCTTCATCCATTGGGGTATCTGAATTCGTTAATAGCATTAGTCACCTTGGGGAGACGTCAGGTTCCGGCATTGCATCAAATGTTTTACAGAAATTGGCAAGGAGAGGACAGGTTATCAGAACTCCATAGGACTTAGAGATAAGGGAGAATCTTCAATGGATTACAATCTCAAGTTTCCCAAATCTAATGTTGTCATGTGATGCCCCAGATCAGGGCTGGGGACCAGTAGTAAGGAGGTTGTATGTGGCAGGGAGATTTGCTTAGCAATATCATACCCGAGAAAAAGTAGTGGCATCAAATCGCAGGCTCTAAATTGCCTGACTCAAAGTCCATCAGGTCACACTGCTTCCTCAATTTGTGATGGAGAGCTAGTTCATAGTTGCAGATGCCCCCAGCAGATCAGATCAGATTATCAGCACAGTGGATGCTAGCACAAGAGGCGGTAGATCACCTGGTTCGCAGGGTCATGCTTATAGCTCCATGGTGCCCCAGAAGGAGTGGTGGGTAGGTCTCTGGGAGATGTCAGCAGAAGTACCAGTGAGGTTGCCTGTCACACAGGACCTCCTGAGGCAGCCCCATTGGCACAGATTTTATCTCAACCCCCAAGTGCTTCATCCAGTTGCTTGGAGACTATCTAGCATTTTGCTCAAGAAAGGGGCACGATTGTGCAGTGGCCCGACAAGTCTCCGGACTAGATTATATACCACAAACTACCAGCGTAAGTGGAGAGTATACTGCACTTGGTGTTGGAATAGTAGACACACAGTATCAGTTCCCACAGTGTCACAGGTAGCTGATTTTCTGCTTCATTTGAGACATAAGAGGTATTCAGTCTCTACTATCAAGGGTTACAAGGCGATGTTAGCATCAGTTTTTAGATTCTGGTACTATAAGGATGTATTCAAGAATCCTATGCTCTCTGATCTTCTTCGTTTATTTGAGGTAGAAGTCCCTAGGAAATCCCTTCACCAGCCCCAATGAGACTTAGATGAGGTCTTGACGGCATTACTGGCACCACCTTATGAACCTCGTGGATCGGCTGATTTAAGGTCTTTGATGAAGAAGACCCTTTTCCTTTTGGTACTATCCATGCTAAAAGACTTGGTGAGCTTCATGCTCTTTCATCAGTTGTGGCAATGAAGGGAGAATTGAATTGAATTTATAAAATTTGTGGCCATTTGCCACGCGCCGGAGCCAAAAACCATTCAGCGCAATGAAGGGAGAAGATATTTGCCAGAATTTAGGGCAAAAACTGAGACTGAATCCATACCTCTTTCAAGGGAATATGTTGTGCATCCATTAGCTGCCTTTGTTGGTGGTCAAGAGCCAGGCAAGTCTTTTATGTCCAGTGAGGGCATTGAGGTACTACTTGGATAGGGTTAAATCAATAGAGCAGAGAGCTAGATCTCTATTCTTCTCTCTGCAAAAGTGTGGTGGTTGACGGTCAAGAATGTGAGGCAACTGGTCCATGGACATGTTTCTCATTCGCCTTCCAAAGACCAGGACCTTGGGAATCAGTCTCCTTCAGGAAGTTTGCTTTGGCCTTGTTCCCTATCTTGAGACCATACTCGTGTGTCACATGGCCGTGTACTTGACTTGTTGCATGTCCATGTACACGATTTGTCCTGCGAACGTGTGTGTGGTTCGCCGCACGAGTGCATACATGGTCTGGCTCAAGACCATGTACGGTCTCTTTGCTTGGCTGTGTTCGGAGCTCTCTGTTTCAGGATCTTTGGTAGTAAGGGACTCCACTCTAACCAGTGGGAGGCATGATGCTGGCTTCCTAGGGAAGCCTCTCCAGTGCTGTTAGGGAAGGACAAGGATCCTTCCTAGCCTTCTTCTTTGCGTCATCGGTCTCCTTTGCCAGAACCAGAGGAGGGAGAGAGCCAGGAGTTTCTGTCTTTCTCAGAGGTTATTGATCTCATATGTGAGTTGAACAATCTTGCATGTAGAATGCAGGCTCAGTCTTCTGACCCCTATGGGTATAGAGGCCTTGCTAGGTCCAAGGCAAGATACTAGAGCTTCGTTTGAGCTTCCCTTGTCGGGGCATGCTCAGTCTATCCTGCAGCGTGTTAACTAATGCCTTGGTTTCGGACAGAGATGGCTTTCTGCGCTCCAATAGGTCCTCAAAGTTCCTTCCTCCTCCTCTTGTGCAGCATAGGAAGTATTATTCCACCAATGTGGTTCAGCTGATGCCCCATCACCTTAATTGAGACGTGATCCATCTTAAGCCTGATTTGACCCTGGATCAGTTTAGGTCTGAAGGTCCATCATTTTCTTCACAAGAGGCCTTGACTATGGAGGCTACTGCTTCTACCATTTTCCCAACTGAGTCCTGGTTGGACTTGTAGTCCACTGTGGTAGCTAGGATAGCGTCGGATCCAGCTGAAGGAGGTTCAGTCAGTTCTTCTCCTTTGTCAGGCTACTGCAGTCTGGGGCCAAGGCCACTTCGCATCAAAGCCATCTTAGTGGGACTTTGTGGGCCAAGCTCCTCCTGGCTAGGAGGGATGCAGCCTTGTCAAAGGTGGTGGGGTCAGTAGATTCAGAGTCCTTGTTGTCACTCTGAAAGAGGGATCTCCTTGAGTCGCAGCTTCTAATCCCAAGAACTCATTTAGAAGACGCAGTCGACCGGTGGGAAGCAGATACCAAAGATAGGCTAGTACATCAGGCGGTATCTAAATCAGAGGCTCATTCTCGTCCTCCTCCTCCCCCTCCATAACAGCAGACAAAATGGTCTCCTCCTGTTAAGTCTACCAAGCGTTTGACTCGCCCCTACAAGGCTGGGAGGGGCTCTAGAGGAAGGGGGCAAAAGCAGTCGTAAGTAGAGTTGGCACCTCTCCCTCTCCGTTGCCACAGGTAGGGGGATGCCTGGCGGGCCCAAAAGGCAGTCACATGAAGTGGAGAAGTGGGTAGTAGATGTCTTTCAGGTGGGGTATCTACCACCCTTTGACTTCTCTCCCCCTCTCTCAGACAGACCCCTTCTCAATCTGCTCACAGCTCCCCAAAGTACTTGGCTCTTCAGGAGGAAGTATTGAAGATGCTGGACAAGGATGTAGTGGAAGAAGGCTACAGGCGACTGGAGACCAGTGATAGACCTTTCCACACTGAATCACTTTGTAAGGAAGACAAGGTTGAGGATGGAGATGCCCTGGGCAGTTTTGGCAGCAATATAAGTAACAATTCACGACCACTTTCCAAGAATGAGATGTCCTTTTTGCTGAGAGAGGTAATATCAGGGGCTTAGTCAGATAGGCAGAATATGCAGCCTTCTTCTAGGGACAATGGTTCACTTAGTATCAGGTGTTATTCTACTCTAATGCTTCAATGCCTTCAGTTTTAAGTGCTGCTACATGGAGAGTGAATATTGTGTTTGCGTGTCATTATTTAAGAGATGTACAATATGTATGATTCTGTAAAATTGCTTGGTCCCATTGTTACTGCTGGTGATGTGATAACCTAATCATCCACCCTCTCCATGTTCCTTTTACCTAGAATAAGAGAGGTATGTATGGTCAGGTGAGTTTGGTTCATATGTAAGATTAGACATGAAAGCTGTGTGAATGAGTCTCTTTCATCATCCAACTTGTATGCTGGTGTAGAAAATGCATAAGAAGCTGTATGATTGGGATGTTGGTGAATGGAGGTCTGATACTTGCCAGTTCACATGACATATCAGTCATTACCACCTACTTTAACTCAAAGACTAGGGGATTGTGCTCGCAGAGCCTGAGGAAAGGCATGAGAGTGTGGTGGTCTGACTGGGGGTAGAGCTTAATAAGCCACCTTAGGCAGAAAAACTGACATAATGACTAACTGACAATCGGCCATAATTTTCTTCAACATTGCAAGCCTGCATTGTCAAGTTTGGTAAGTCACTTTTAAGATGCATTTGAATGTTTAGGTTATAGTTTTATAACAAAGCGTGTTTGAGTGCCATTAATTGCATACCACCATCCAATTTTCAATATTGGGAATCATGCAAATATTAGTTCTGTAGGTTAGTATGAAATAAATGAATCAGGGGCAAACAAGGCAACCAGTTTGGGAGGAGAGCAACAGCAATTACTCTCCAAGACAGTCAAAGAAAGACGATCAAGTCAGAGGGTATATGCCTGGTCTGTGACCAACTTCCACCTCATATACGCAGGAGTTGCCAGATGCCACAGAGTCCTTGCTTTACAATCTTTGATTGTTTTTTAGCCGGTTTCCAGCTGGTGGAAGAAGATTATCCTATTGTTAAGAACAATGGTTTATTAGCTTTGAAAAATACAAATAGATTAAAAATGTCATTTTTCAATTTAAAATAAATTTTTTAATACTTACCTGCAGAACTAATAGACACCCTCCCTCCCCAACAAGTTTTCTTATTTGGCCAGTCGATGCACTTCCTTAAAGAAGGAATGGCTTGGTGATGAAGGGAGCTCCATCGCTCCCCCAACAGAGGTTGGCCAAATCAGGTTGTTGTGACTTTATAACAACCTAGAGACCATTTGGCTTGCTGCCTGTTATTTTCGGCGTAAAATCCGCATAGTATACTATATGTATTTAAGGATATATGTGGCTGTGTTATGTGTAGTAGACATATATATGCAGTATTTTAATGTGTATTGAATGTTTAGGATTCAGTGTAGGTTTGTTGTCCAGTTAATGGGCATAAAGGTACATGCAAATATGTATTAGTTCTGGGTAAGTATTCAAAAATTAATTCAAAATTGAAAATTCATTTTTAATGGTAACAATGATGTGTTCTGAATTTCTTTGGAGAGAAACTTTGGGAAAATTGTTAAGCAGTGTGACAATCTCCCACTACATGGTACAAAGTTGATGATCTTAACCCTCTTACGCCGACTGGACGTATTTTACGTCAACATTTTTTGTCTCCCGTGTGCCGACTGGACGTATTTTACGTCGACTTACAAGAGTTTTTTTTTAAATTCGCGGAAAAATACTTATAGGCCTACCAGCCTAAAACTTTTGAATCACGCGCCTTGGGAGATGCTGAGAGTTCACGGATCAAGGTGTTGTTTTGTTTACAATCGTTACACAGGCGGGCAAGCGCGAATTTCTTTCTTGCTGCACTAAAAAGTATCTGTGACACATCTCGGAAATTATTTCGTCAATTTGACATAATTTATTTTGTACCATTGTGAATTAGCCTGTTACAATTTGATATAATTTTTGTACCATTGTAAATTAGCCGTTACATGAGTATTATATATGAAAATGTGCGCATTTTTATGTAGAATACAACAATAAAATACTCATGATTGTAGCTTTTATCAGTTTTGAGATATTTTCATATAAATAACGATAATTGCCAAAATTTCAACCTTCGGTCAACTTTGACTACCGAAATGGTTGAAAAACGCAATTGTAAGCTAAAACGCTTATATTCTAGTAATATTCAATCATTTACCTTAATTTTGCAACTAATTGGAAGTCTCTAGCACAATATTTCGATTTATGGTGAATTTATGAAAAAACTTTTTCCTTACGTCCGCGCGGTAACTCTTCCGAAAAAAATCATAAATGCGATTGTGGTAATGTTTGCACCATTTTAAAATTAGCCGTTATATAAAGTTTTATATATGGAAATGTGCGCAATTTCATGCACAATACAACAAAAACAACCCATGGTTGTAGCTTTTATCAGTTTTGAGATATTTTCATATAAATAACGATAATTGCCAAAATTTCAACCTTCGGTCAACTTTGACTCTACCGAAATGGTCGAAAAACGCAATTGTAAGCTAAAAAGCTTATATTCTAGTAATATTCAAGCATTTACCTTCATTTTGCAACAAATTGGAAGTCTCTAGCACAATATTTCAATTTATGGTGAATTTATGAAAAAAATAACATTTTCTTTATGTCCGCGCGGTAACTCTTCCGAAAAAATCATACGTGCGATTGTGGTAATGTTTGCACCATTTTAAATTAGCCGTTACATAAAGTTTTATATATGAAAATGTGCGCAATTCCATGTAGAATACAACAAAAAATAATTGAAGGTTGTAGCTTTTTTAATTTTCGAAATATATGCATATAAATCACGATAAATAGAAAAAAACCACGTTCGGTCAACTTTGACTCTACCGAAATTGTCGAAAAACGCAATTGTAAGCTAAAACTCTTACAGTCTAGTAATATTCAGTCATTTATCTTCATCTTGAAACAAATTCGAAGTCTCTAGCAAAAGATTTAGATTTATGGTGAATTTAAAAAAAAATCTTTCCTTCCCTCCGCGCGCGGATTCTCCGCCACAAATCTCCGAAATACGTACGTCCCATTCTCGGAATATTTGCTCCGTTTCATATTAGGCATTTCATAGTTTTATATATGAAAATGTGCGCAATTTCATGTAGAATAAAACGAAAAATATTTGAAGGTTGTAGCTTTTCTTATTTCCGAAATAATTGCAAATAAAAATATATATATAAAAAAATTTGACATTCGGTCAACTTTAACTCATCAGATATGGTCGAAAACTGCAATTGTAAGCTAATACTCTTACAGTATAGTAATATTCAATTATTTGTCTTCATTTTGAAAGAAATTGGAAGTCTCTAGGACAATATTTAGATTATGGTGAATTTTTTTTGAAAAAAATATTTGTTTACGTCTGCGCGTTACGAATTCATGCATTATTTTGTGATAATATTTTCTCTGTGTTGCTTTTATCGTTTTACAATGTGCTATATACCAAAATGATTGCAATTTAGTGTACATTACAACGAAAAAAAAGTAACTTATCTTTAACGGTTTTGCGCACAGCGCGATTTGAATACAATTATATATGAAATTTCGTTTTTGCGCTATCATATATCGCATTATTTATATATAATGATAATTTTTTTCATTTCTGATGGTTGCATACTAAACTTCAGGCAATGACAAAAAAGGAGCCAAAAATTAACTCTTAATCTTGAAAACTAAGCGCGCTGTGATTTTTTGAAAAAAATATTTTTTCCGCTTCCGCGCTCACTCCGAAACCCCTCCGGCACACGGGAGACAATTTTTTATTTACCGCTCCGGCGTAAGAGGGTTAATTTCTTATGTGTCCTAGGTTTTGAACTTAACCTGCAAGTATTCTTAGGAAAGTAAATCCAAAGATAATTTTAACTAAGTAGCTAAAAATTGGTTAAAGAAGCAGGTGGAAACATCTGGGAATCACTGCAGTCTTGAAAAACATGTTTCAAATGTACTGAAATAAAATTAGAGTTCTCTTGTTTATTATAGAAGCTCATATTTACACAAAATTAATTTCCTTTCCTCATTAAATAAGTACAATGTTAAGAGTTCAGAAAATATAATACAGTTTTGAGAATGTCACAGGAAATTACAATGTCAAGTAAAAATACACAGGTTTAGAGAAAAACCACTTTCACAGGCAGAAAAAAATTATTTCATGAACAGTTGAAGAGTAAGTAGAACAGCTGATTTTATTTCAATTTCACATAATATATACAAACATTTCACAGTAATAAATGTGTAAGGCACAGACTTGCTTAACATCATGCATAAAATGCAATTTTTTAATTCAAAATTTGTATTTACAATTAGGATGCTTGTTCATTCCTAAATTATTACGCAGGGTGTTCTAAAAGAATTCCTTAAAAATCTAGTGAAAAAAAATTTCATGTAAATACATAAACTGATCCATCTTGAAAGATCATGTAACTCTGCAATGTTACGATCCACCTCCAGGACAATTACGACGATCGTGGCCCTCTTCACCACAGGCACCACACTTCCGTTTCCTACCTGCGGCACCTGTGTTTCTTTGTCTTGTGCCTCCTCTACCACCTCCAAATCCTGAAAAGTGTGTGAATGTTAATTATCGCCTCAAAATTCATACAACTCTGCATGCCAGGGAGTCAAGAATGACAAATTTTTTAAGTAATTTGTATTTTTCCTAACATACAAACCTGAGGTCTTTTACACAGGGGATTTACTTTCAGTGCAAGCTGCAGCCAGCCATATAAGTAAACACAAGGTGGATATTGGTAGTTGGCTACCTTTTGGTACAAATTCACTTTGCCTTTTGCCCCATGAAGCAGAATGAAGGGTGGCTAGAGGCAGCACATTTATGTAAAGACCTCAGGTTTGTATGTTAGGAAAAATATAAATTACTTAGAAATTTTTCATTTGTTCCTACATGTATACAAACCTTTGGTCTTCATGTGGGGGAGACTTACTTCTTGGGAGGATTCTGAACTGACTGGTACTTTGCCTTACCTGGGGGCTCTTCCCTGTTCATGTAAGAACAAAGGAAGGAGCCCCATGCCTCTGTAAAGTTGCACCAGTGGGGAGTCTCCCCATTTAGTAGACCTCTCAGTTAGGTACGTCTTGGGAAAGAGGAACGTTGTGGCAGACAAACTGAGCCATTGGGGTCAGGCACTGGGGACGGAATGGTCACTTCCATCTGTTGGGAAGGCCCACGGTAAGTTCAACAGAAAACTAGAGGATTTTTATTCGGTCATTCCAGATCCCCAAGTCGTAGCAGAGGACACCCTTCAACATCCCAGGGACAACCTGGAAACACACCTTTCCCCCACTTTTGCCTAATCTGTCAAGTGATCAACAGTGATGATCTCTCATCAGAACCTCAGGATGACCCTAGTGGCTCCCTTTTGGCCATGCACAAAATGGTTTCCTCATCTCCTAACATTGTTGACCAAAGCTCTGAGAGTTTCCTCCATGGCACAACATTCTTTGCCAACCACATACGTATAGAGAGATTTCACCAATCAGTGTGGACCCTATCTCTTCACAGCTGGAGACTGTCAAGTATCTCTTGCAAATGAAAGGTTTTTCTTCCAGAGCAGTGCCAGAGATGTCAGGTTACCTCAGAAGGTCATCTTCAGTCATGTATCAAAGAAAACGAACAGTCTACTGCGATTGGTGTTGTCAGCGAGGTTTCTCTCCAACCAGAACTTCTATTCAATAAGTAGTGGATTTCCTCCTCATCTTTCTTTGTAGGGAGAAACTAATCTTAATTTCTGTCATCAAGGGTTACTAGCTGCTCTAAGACTAGTTCTTTGTTTAAAAAATGTAGGTCTCTTTTCACCATGAGAAATTTCTATACCTCTCGAGAGTTTTTAGCACTCCTGTTCTCAAGAAATCTCAAACCTCCTAATTGCGACATGACCATGGTGCTCAGCAGTCTTGCACACCCTCCATATGAACTCTTGTGAGGCTTAACAGTCAAGAATTTAACCCTCAAGACAGTTTTCTTACTGGCCTTGGCTTCTTCAAAGAGGATCATTGAATTACTTGGACTCTAAAATTGTTAAACATACGAGGGGTTGGAGGTCCGTAGCCTTTGAATTTGTCCCAAAAGTTGTGGATGAAACTCAAAATCTCTATTCATGAAGACAGATTCAAGTCTTTCTAGATCCCCTCTCTCCAGGATTTAGTTGGTGATGACCCAGATGAATTGCTGTTATCCCCCATCGGGGAATTACGCAAATATCAAACCTGATAGCCTAAGACATTTTGTTAGCACAGGCCAGAACCAGAAAGAAGTGTACAAGAATACTATCTCATTATTGTTATGTGAAGTGATTTGACAAACTTAAACCTCCGCTTCACATTCAGATGCTGATACTTGATTATATATCAGTTTAGTCAGTTATTTAATTTTTATTGTTATTGTTATTTTCTGCAAAGTCAAAATATGGTGGATATCCAATGTATGGGAAGCATATGGTTGATTTTAGGTGTCTATTGATGTATTGAAGTTGTGCTGTGACATCATAGAAGATGGCCGCGGCATCAGGTGGAAGGTAAACAATAACAGAGTGGAGTAGGAGACATGTGCAAGGGTTCTTTGGTTGGTAAGAGAAAGAGCTGTCTGATAAGAGTTTTTGGGTTGTAAGTCTTGTTGTGGTGTTGTTCAAAGGTGTAAGCTGGAATATACTGGGACCTGAGAGCGTGAACAGTTGGGTAGATTGTACATTTGTGTTCAAACTGGTAACAGAGCATGGTTGATTAAAGATGGTTGGATCAGATAATGAGCAAAGGGATTTTAGATGGAGAAGGGAATGTCGTGAGATTTAGCAGAATACAAGAAGAGTACAAAGGATGGAGAGGTCAAGTCAAAGATTGGCTATTGTTTGGAGACGATGTAAAATACCTGGTGATAGAGATAAGAATGAGCTTAAAAGGGAAAGTCCAAGAAATAGTGGAAGGAATACATAGAGATGAACTTAAGGGTACAGAGGGTCCAAAGATAATCTTATCTAAAAGACATGCTAATGGAGAATTACAGTAGAATAAAAAAACTATATTCAAATGGAAGAGAATTGAGTGAAAAGACGAGGGACTTTTTAATTAGGTACGAAAAGGCAGCATCAGAGTGCGACAGAGCAATGAGGTAAAGCATGCTTGAAGTAGTCAAGGGTTTTCATGTATTGGAACAAGCAAATCTCATGGAACATCAAAAACAGATGGTATAAGCAGCTTGTGGTCAAGGAAAGTTAGAATATGAAACAGTGTCGCAAATAATGAAAAGACTATTTGAGGGATTAGGTAATAAAGAGGAGTAGGAATGGTGGGGGTCAGAGGGCAATGCGAGTCCTGGGAGAGGGAGGGAAAACCAGAGATATCGGGGAAGATGGAACAGAGGTAGAGGTGGGAGAAATCCTAAAAACAAAGAATAGAAAGTAACATTATGTGCAATATGCAGCTCAGAATGACATTGGGCTAGGGACTGTCCTCTGAATTTTCAAAATAGAAAGAAACAGAAACAAAACAAGAAGAAAATAAGCAGAAAACAAACTGGGCCAGAGGAAGAAGTTTATGTAGGAGAGGTTAATAAAATAGAGGAAGAGTCATGGGAAGTGGTTGATGCAATTTTAGATACAGGATGTAAATCGACAGTTTGGGGAGAATTTTGACCAGCACACATTGTCATGGTTTGAGTCAGGAGGAGTTGAGGAGAATGAAGGATAATAGCACAGAGTCTAATAAAGTGTTTAATTTTGGTGAACTCTTATATAAGTCAAAAGGAGTACATAATGGAAATACCAGTGATATTAAAAAACAAGGTTCTATTAGAAGGCAGAAATTCAGCAGGGTGATATACCATGGCCAATAGGTAAGCAAGCCATAAGCAAAATTGGTATGAACATAAATTTGAAAGAAAATTGTCATAATAGAAGTATTAAGGGGAATGAAAGAAAAGTTAGGAGAAGACAAACAGGGTCATATAAGAGTACCAATTAGGAGGAGGAAGTTAGAGGAATTATTGCTGGAGGGTTGGAAGGGAAAGAGTCAGGGAAATTATGACGAAGAAATTATTTTTCCACGGTTGTGATTGATGGTATACGTTTACTGGAGTTTCATCCTTGTTGCCGATGCACAATAATGATCATTAGCAGCTTGAACAGGTTTCTCAGCTTCAGCTACAACTAGGTTTAAATTTAACAGTATATTTCCCTATTGATCTTTGATCTATAGTGAATAAAGTTATTACATTAAGGTATCTCAGTCCTGTTCTACATAATGTCACTTATAACAACTACGGTTACAATAGTACGATGGTTGAAATACAAGCCAAACAGATGTTGTGGTTACCCAATTCAGTTGAGCTTATAAAAAAAAGTAGTTTCTCGTTTGGTTGTTCATGGCTATACACGTTTACGCAACGAGTATAACATTAAAACCATACTTTCATCATTCTCTTTTGCTGTTTTTGAACTTATTTAACTAGAAGATGGGATAAAGTTAGGCTATTGTAATTTGATCTCTGGTAAAATCAGATTATCGTAAGACGAATTAGCGTAACTTGAACACTATGGCTACCTGTACACTGTATAAAACATTATCATATCTTTACATACTCTAGACACCCAAAGGATTAAAGGTAGACTTGTTTTACTTTACAGTACAGGTGGCCCTCAGTTAGCAGCAGGGGTTCCGTTCCTGGCCGCCGTCGCTAAGTGATTTTCACTAAGCGATTTTAAAGCCTACGGCCACCGCACACCTTCTTTCGAAACTCTAGACCAGTCAAAGGCGCTGTAATCCCACAATGGCGCAATAAGTAAAATTATATTTATGCAGTATAGTACTATAGAATTTACTGTAAAGTACATTATAGCATTGTAAATACTGTAAAGTGGAAAAAAGCCTAGCTTTAATCCTTTGGGTGTCTAAAGTATGTAAAGATATAATAGTTTATACAGTGTACAGGTAGCTGTCGTGTTCAAGTTACGATCATTAGTCTTACGATAGTCCGATTTTATGAGAGATCAAATTACAATAGCCTAACTTTATCCATCTTCTAGTTACATAAGTTCAATAACAGCAAAAGAGAATGATGAAAGTATAGTTTTAATGTTATACTCGTTGCATGAACGTGTACAGCCATGAACAACCGAACAAGAAACTATTTTTTTTTTCTAAGTACAACCGAACTGGATAACATCCGTTTGGCTTGTATTTCAGTCATCGTACTACAGTACACTATTACCGTAGTTGTTATAAATGGCGTTATGTATAGAATAGAACTGAGATATCTTAATGTAATAACTTTATTCGCTATAGATCAAAGATCAATCGGGAAATATACTGTTAAATTTAAACCTAGTTATAACTGAAGCTGAGAAAACTGTTCAAGCTGTTAATGACTATTATCGTACATCGGCAACAAGGATAAAACTGCAGTAAACGTATGCCATCAAACACAACCGAAGATAAAATTGGGATAAAATCATTTTAATCAAAACTACTGTGCTTGAAAGAACACATTTTACTGTTGGTTTCACGCCGACATAAGATAAATAACGTAAAGTTCGCATTACAACGATATAAAGGATTATTGCGAACGGAATCACGTAATTTTTTACGCAATAAACATGCCGCCAACGTAATCTGTTAACGAAAACAAAGTAGTTCACATTCACAACAAGACATATTCAAAAAATATTTCCACCTAAAAACACACTGTATGAGGAAAAATAACTTTGTCTCATATAAGTCAAGTATCTAGATATTCGTTTATGCTAACTAGAAGCAAGAGAATTCGCTCAGAATTGCGTTATGGTGAAACAAACTTGTATTCATCAGCTGATTTCAAACCACAACATTGGCCGCTCCGCGGAATACTGGCTTAATGACGTAGTATTTTATAATACAGTAGTACCTCGAGATACGATATTAATCCGTTCCGAGGCGCCCTTCGTATCATGAAGTTTTCGTATCTTGGACCACATTTTGCATGTAAAATGGCTAATATGTTCCAAGCCCTCCAAAACCACCCCAGTAAATTATATTTCCAGGTCTAAAACACATGTTCTAGGGTTACGATGGCGATCCGACGGAAGAAATATGACTCCAAAAAGGCAAAATACTGTACATACTTGAGTAATATTCAACTGCATGTAATGTTCAACCCCATTTTTACTGCATATATTAGGACTTTAGCATATGTCCCTTAGCAATAAGCCTAGCCTATGTTAGCGGTTGCTACTTTAGCCTAGTCTATGATTCTGACATCTAAACCTAAGAGCTAAAAGCTTAGAATTTGCCAATAAAATGTATAAATAATCAGTATGTACTCATTTCAAATAATTATTAATTAATCATTAATTAAATACACAAACAAAAAAAACCTTCCAATCGATTGTTTACATTCAGCTCTTACCCGTCTTACGAGTTACGAGTACCGAACAAATGCCAAACAATCATTTTTCCTAGCACACAGTAAGCCATAAATTTTCATTAGTATCTCTCTTCAACTAATGAAACTACCAAACAGTATAATAACCATTCATTTCTATTCTTTATTCTATCTTTACCTAATGGAGATACCGAGTTACTGACAGCTATAATGAAACATAAGTATACGTAACGTAATAATAAAACAGAAGAAGAATTCTAAAAAATACGTATTTGTTGGCAGTCTGATTTATTTTATATTTTATGATATCTAATTAACATTTTTTTTTATTAAATGTATTGCATGTACTCATTTCAAATAATTATTAAGTAACCATTAACTATAATAAACAAACAAAAAAAAGCTTCCAAACTTCTGTTTACATCCAGCACTTACGAGTATCGAACGATCGCCAAGCAATCACTTTACACAGTAAGCCATAAATTTTCATTATCTCTCTTCAACTACTGAAACTACCAAGCAGTATAATAACCATTCATTTCTATTCTTTGTTCTATCTTTACCTAATGTTTTTTTTTTATTAAATGTATTGCATGAATAAGTTTTTCAATTTACAGCATCCTTTTACCAATAGAATACTAAAGCACAAGGGGTAGATGCTGACCAATAGGAGAGCAGGACCTTATGGGGTGACTAGCATCAGGAACCAATGGGAGAGCAGGAGGATGGTGGCGAGTTTACTCAGTTGGCGGCGCGGGAGTTTTAAAATTGTTCTTGGTGGTCCGGGCGAATCTCGGGACTTTACAGCAACAACCTTTCGTATCTTGAAAACTTTTCGTATGTAGAGCTGTAAAATTTTTTGTATTTGCTTTCGTATCTCGAGTTTTTCGTAAGTTGAGCCTTTCGTATGTCGAGGTACCACTGTACAATAATATGAGAATATACATACAATATTCTTGGATACAGAAATAAATGTATAACTTTTTAAAGGATTTATGGAAAAGATGCATAAATAATAAAATAACACCATGCATTTTTCGAAACAGTGGCTGACAAGAACGAACATGAAAAAACATCCTCTGACAACCTGGAGTGTAGTTACAAAGGCTGCCTTAATTTGTATCTTATTTATGTACAAAAATGAAAATATATTTTCATACACATTTTAAACATAAAAGCATAAACATTTAAAAAATCGACACATCGAACGCTAAATTTGCACTCTTTGTAACTCAATATTTTCGGAAGACCGGCAGACGGTGGCATACAAGAACAAACGTGAAAAAACATCGTAGTCGATAACTTGAAGGGCAGTTTCAAAAGCTGCCTTTTTATCATATTTCTGCACAGAAATAAAAATACCTTATTCGTAATACATAGTCATACACATTTTAAACATAAAAGCATAAACATTTATAAAATCGACACATCGATCGCTAATTTGCACTTTTTTTAAATCAATATTTTCGGAAGAGCGGCAGGCGGCGGATTACAAGAAAGAACATGAAAAAACATCGTATTTGATAACGTGAAGGGCAGTTTCAAAAGCTGCCTTTGTATCATATTTCTGTGCAGAAATAAAAATACCTTACACGTAATACATTTTCATACACATTTTAAACAAAAGCATGAACATTTATAAATCGACACATCCATAGCTAGATTTCCACTTAAGTAACTATATTTTTGGCATAGAACAGCGTCAGAGGCATATATTTTACCCTAATACCTACGTAATAACTCTCCATAAAATTTGTTAATATAATTTGCATAACCTTTATGGTCTGAATAGCATTTCTACAAATGTATGAACTCGTTAGACAACGGCGGTGTTAACTGAAAATCGTGCTGTAAAAGTACCTTTAAAATGCCGTATTTTTTTTAATGAATATTTTTGACGACAGCCGTAAAACCGATTCGCCGTTGACCGATTGCGCCATTAACCGCAGGCCGCCTGTATTTATAAGACTATAATGTACTGTACAGTACTACTGTATAGTAAATTCTATACTACTGTACTACATAAATATAATTTTACTTCTTGTGCCATTGCAGGATTTTGGCGCCGTTTGACTGGCCTAGGGGGCTGTTAACTGGTCTAGTACTCCGAACGTGTAAGGCGGCTGTAGACTTTAAAATCACTTGGTGATGAAAATTGCTCAGTGTCGGCGGCCAGGAACAGAACCCCTGCCGCTAACATAAGGCTGCATGTATTTCCTCATAGACCGGACTGGGCACAAGAGGAGGTCCCTGGGGTCCTCCGACTTCGGTAAGGCCAGGATTGAGAATTCCACGAACCTATCATCCAAAACCGAGGGGTTCTGGGTCTTCACCACGAAGGAGGGTACAAATCTAAAGATGAGATCCTTCCACCCTTTTGAGTGAGAGACCATGCAGTTCTCCCACCCATTTGGAGGAGGCTAAGGCCAGTAGAAAAACCATTTTGAGTCAGCTCCCTGTCCAGGATGTCCTTGAGAGGCTCAAACGGAGGCTTCCTCGGGGCGTCTAGAACTCTTGCCACGTCCCACTGAGGGGCCCTCACGGCGCTGGGGGGGCACTCTTGTTTGAAGCACCTAATGAGCATCAAGAGGTGTCTGGAGTTCCCCAGATCCATCCCCTTCAGGAAGAAGACTTGGCCCAGCGCTGCCCGGACTTTCTTCAGGGTTGCTATGGAGAGACCCTTGTCGAGCCTCAGGTGAACCAGGAACTCTGCTATGTGAGGAACCTTGCCCTGCAGGGGTTCAAGGCCTCGCTCCTTGCACCATGCACTGAACACCTTCCACTTGGCCTGGTAGATGGCCACGGACAACTTCCTCAGGTACCCCGACATCTGCAAAGCCACCCTATTGGAGAAGCCTTTCTTGCTCAGAAGGCGCTCGATAGCCTCCACCTGTGAAGGGATAGGGTGTCAGACTTTCATGGTACCTCTCAAAGTGGGGCAGTCTTAGCAGGTCCGGCCTGTGGAGGAGCTCCCAAGGCCCTAGGACGGTTAGCTCCAGAGGGTCAGGGAACCAGTCCTTGTCCGGCCAAATGGGGGCCACCAAGGCCATGAACGTGCCCTTGAGTTCTTCAGTCGGTTGAGAACCTGTCTGAGTAACCCAAGGGGGGGGGGGGGGGGGGGGGGGGGGGGGGGGATGCGTAAAAGTCCAGGCCGTCCCATTAGTGTTGGAATGCATCTTTTCAGGCTGCTGCCGGATCGGGAACCAGGGAGCAGAAAACCGGAAGTTTGGCGTTCCGGCTTGTCGTGAACAGGTCCATGGAGGGAGAGCCCCACATCCCAATTAGCTCCGCCGCCACTACAGGGTGTAGAAACCACTCTGCCCCTAGTACCTGACCTTGCCTGCTGAGCCCGTTGGCTATCACGTTCCTTTTCCCCAAAATGAATCTTGCCGTCAGGGGGGAGGTTCCTATGCCTTCTGTCCACTCCAGGATGGTTTCCACCAGATCACAAAGGTAGCGCGACTTCAGCCCCCCTTGCTTCCTGATGTATGCCACCACCGTGGCGTTATCACACTTGATCGCCACCGTTCTCCCTTAACAATGATTTGAAGGCCTGTAGAGCCTTTTGAATGGCCAGTAACTCCAACTTGTTGATGTGGAGCTGCTGTTCCTGCTCTGACCACGTCCCCCCTTCATTATTGATTGAAGGTGAGCCCCCCAACCCTCCTTTGATGCATCCATAAACAGGAGCATCTCCGGAGGGACGTCCAAGAGGGGCACTCCCTGGCAGCAGTTTGCTCCATCCAACCACCAATGGAGTGCTTCTTTCGTGGCCTGTGAGGGGGAGAAAAGTTTCTGAAGGTGCTCCACCTCCGACGCCCATCCCTCCTTCAGGTTCCGCTGGATGACCCTCAGCTTTAGTCTGCCTTGGGGTACCAGCTTCTGCAGGGAGATGCGATGGCCTAGCAGCTCTGCCAATCCCTTACTGGCTGGGGGGGACTGTCTAGGAAGGGACATGCCACTCTCTGGAGGTTGGATAACCGATCCTCTGACGGGAAGGCCCTGGCCCTCACAGTGTCCAGGTTCATCCCTAGGTAGACCATTCTGGTAGGCACTAGATGGGACTTCTCCCAATGCAGGACGATGCCCAGTCTCCCACAGAGGGCCAGAAGCTCGTCCCGCTGCTCCTCCAAGCGCTCCCTTGAGGAAAGGAGCAACCAGTCGTCCAGGTACCACAGGAGACGGATCCCCCTCCTGTGAGCCCAGGTCGGCACAAGGGTCCTGAACTGTAAGGTGTTGCCTTCCCACCTGATGCGAAGGTACTTCCTGCTGAAGGGGTGCACTGGGATTTGAAATTATGCGTCCTTGAGGTCCAGGGACATCATGAAGTCCCCTTCCCTCAGGGCTGCTAGGACAGATCTTGGGGGGTCTATCTTGAAGGTGTCTTGAGAACGAAGGTATTCAAGACAGACAGGTCTATGACTAGTCTCCATCGCCCCGAGGCCTTCGCCACCAGGAAGACACGACTGAAGAATCCCAAGGAGTGGACCACTACCTGCTGGAGGGCTCCCTTCTCTAGTAGAGACAGACCCTCTAGTCGAAGGGCCTCCCCGTGACAGGGGTCCCGAGGCTGGAACGCCCCGCTGTCGGGCTCCCCTGTCGGGAGGCTTCTCGTCTAAGAAGAAGATCAGGTAATCGTCCCTGAGGACCTGAACAGACCATGGATCGGCCCCGAGATCCAGTTCCGCCAATGACTCAAGAGGCAACCCCCATCTGTGACGACTGGCAGGGTAGGGGGCCTCGACTCCTACTTCCTCCTGCGGAAGCGGCCATTCCAGCCCCTCCGGGAGGCGGCAGGTCTGACTCTGAAAGAGGCGGAGGGTGCGGAAGGGACTATGGAGGGATGTGACCCTTGCGCTCCACAACCTCCCAAGGATGATTCTAGGTTGTTGAAGGAGGATACCCTGTACCACTGCTGTTGTCTAGATTTGGAGGGCTCCTGCCCCTGCACTGAGCCGGCTGCCTCAAGGAAGAGGCCCTATACACGATGGAGTCCTGGCTGGCCTTCCTTCAACGCTCCAGGGACTCCTCCACCAACTGCTCCAGGAAGAGGGACTCGCCTGACATTGGGGGCGTTCCTCATGACCTTGGCTCCCCTATCAGGCAAGCTCCTCGGAAGCTTAGCTAAGACGCCATCCCTCCTTAGGATCCAGTTGGCCCACTGGGTTAACAGCTGGGTCGTTAGGAAGCCCATGGATCTTCCTCCTGACAGGACCAGTTCCTTGAACTGGGCCAGCTCTACCTCATCCTGAAGGTCGTGGTCCATGGCGAAACGAGCTACCACCCCGGACCACAGGTTGAGCCAAGAAGCGACACTGATTGAGGTCCATGCTGTGGCCTCCATAGCCGTGGCCTCCTGCTGGGAAAAAGAGACTGGACCCACCAGGAGTTTCTCTTCCGAGAGTCCTAGGGTAAGGGAGGTAAGGGCTCCTCCTACCAACTTGGGAGCCAGGGACATGCCCTCCAGGGCGTATAACTTCCTCTGTCACGCCTTGGCAGAGGGGATGAGTTTTAGGGACTCATGGGATCTCAGCAAGTTCTTGGAGCCTGCTATCACCAGGTCAACCTGGGCCAGGGCCTGCACCGTTTAAGCGGCCTGGGGCAGGGTCAGGGAGGGCTTGGACTCCAGCTGCCCCCCAAAGAGAAGATCCACGCAAGAGATCTCTCGGCATCCAAGGGGGGGGGCTGGTTCTGCCAGGTGGTTCTTGCCCCTGATGATCCCTAGTACCCGCCTAAAGATGAACCCCTCATCAGCGGGGCCTTGCCCCCTCCAAAGCTCTCTGGAGACCTTCCTGTAAGAAAGCCTCGTCCTCGTAGTCCTCCAAAGGCACAGAGGGGAGAGGGGCAGCCAGCTCCGACTGGCAGCCTCAGACGGGAACTGAAGCTCCCCCGGGGGGGGAAGGCACTGCCTGACCCAGAGGGGCCGTCATGGGACACCATCCGGACAGGGGACAAACCCTGACCAAGGTACGGGGTGGCAAAGTGCTCCGCCCGGGGAGCGGAGGCTCGAGACTGATGGGAGCCAAATGGCCCACGGGAACTGGGACAGGATCTACCGAGACCCCAGAAGGACTAACCCGGGGCCGAGTGGAGCACCCCGCTCAAGGAGCCATCGTGGGGGCGATGAACTCTCGTGCTGGCCTCAGGGACCTAACGGTTGGGGAGCGGTGGCGCCTGCAGCGGGACCCGTCTTGGTGGCTGCTGTTCCTATTCTGACCTCTGCAATCACGGCTACGATGGGTAGAGTAGGAGAAGCAGTCTGGGGGAGGAGGAGGACGAGCATGCTCAACTCCTCCTGCAGTGGCGGCTCTTCTTGGTTCTACATCTTCTATGGGAGGCCTTACATGGGACACTCAATGAGGACCTGTCCTCTGACGAATGGTATCTCCTCTTGTCCCTCCTACAGCGACTCCTGGCCCAGGGTGAGAGGGTAGGATGGCTGGAACGGGCCGGGAGGAGCGCTCGCCAGGGGAACACTGCCCAGAAACCCTGCTCCACCCAAACACCCCGCAGCCCCAGCCAGAGAAGAGGAGGGGTCCCAGAACAAGAACACCTCTCAAGGGGACCTGCCGGGGGTTCAGGGGGGTCCCCAACCATGGACTGGAGGCAACCCCTACTGACTCTGTCGGTTTCCGACACTCCTTCCGAGGAGACCCCCCAATTTCTGGGGAGGTTGCAGGGACAGCAGAGGAGGAAGAGGACAGGCCCATGAGCACTCCCGTGTGTGCGGAAGGAGCACCACGCTTCGGAATGGGACAAGCTGCTGCGGGATGGGAATCCTTCGCCGAGCACAGCGCAGCCCCCAGGGCATCCATCGACAGGACACCCTGAAGACCGCAACGGGACCAACATTCCTTCAGGAACGTGGAGTCCCCAGACGGCACAACCTGTGGAGTTAGAAGAGACTCCTCAGGCCCCGCATTGGGTGGGGGCCTGGCAATGAACTCACCTAGATCCTCTCGCTGGGAGGGGACGGGAAGATTCCAGAAGCGGAGTCAGCGATTCCTGTAGGGGCGCTGGAGAAGGAGTAGGACTACAGGGTCCACGGCTACTGCTCCTACTATGTGCAACCTCCAATGCACCCTTCTTGGAGGGGGACCTGTGCTTCTTCTTCCACTTGGTGGAAGCCAGGTCCCACTGGTGATCCGCCCATGAAACACTCATCACACGTGGCATCCCGAGAACAAGGGCAAGGTGTGGGGGTCTATCTTCACAGGCGAAAGAAAGGCTCCACACGCCCTACCCTCAGGACCGGGCAACGACATTGCGATGCTTTCATGCCCTTACAGACGCACACACACACAATGGAGGGAAAAAGTAACACACACTGAAAGGGACAAACAAAAAAAACGGGCCGGTAACTGGACGACAAACTAACACATGAACGCGACGGCTACCAGGAAAGGACTGGAGTCCAGGTCAAGAGGTTGCATGGCCTTTGACCCCCAGGGCATTTACCTGGCCTGGGAGTGGAGGAATAACTGGTTTTTTCTGGTCGGTGCCAGATTGACAATCCAGGTTTCTCTTATGAGAGTACTTTGAGGCGTCGGAACAATTACCGATTTTATGCTACAAAGGACATTAAGTAGAATAGGACTGATATATTTTTACATTACTATATCCTCATTTGCTGTGGAGAAAAGATCGGCATGGGCATATACTGCTAAAATTAAGCTGCTAGTTGTAGCTGAATTGAGGAAAGAATGTTCATCTGCTAATGACTATTATTGTGCATCAGCAACATGGATAAAACTCTGTAAACAAAATTTGAGAGAAATGTGTTTTAATCAAAACTATTTGGCATGAAAGAACACATTACAGGCAGTCCCTGGGTTACGGCGGGTTCGGCTTACGACGTTCCAAGGTTACAACACTTTTCAATTATATTTATCAGAAATTATTTCAAGGTTTACGACGCATGTTTTTCAATATACATTTATCAGAAATTATTTCCAGGTTTACGACGCCTACAATGCTGATCTGGCACAAGAAATATGACACCAAAATGCAAAATAATCATTATTTGAAGGTTTTTTTGATGAAAAATGCAATAAGAATGCAGTTGACATAGTTTTGAATGCACCCAAAGCATTAAAAGTAAGGTTTTCTTAGGATTTTTGATGATGCTCTGGCTTACGTATTAAGAACGGAACCCCGTCGTAACCCGGGGGACTGCCAGTATGCTGTATTCACTCTGATAAAATATAAATATGTAAAGCTTGTAGTATTCTGATGAAATCAAGTGAAAATATCAAACGCAATCTGTTGATTTTTTACACAATAAACATGCCCTCAGCAACATCTACTAACGAAAAAAAAACATAAATTTTGTTTACACCAATATGTATTCAAGGATATTTTGACTTGAAAAGACTTTGTATAACATAAAATAACCTTGTCCTACATCAATAGAGTATCTTGAGATTCATTTACACTAACTAGAAGCAAGAAAATCGCTCTGATTTGAGTTCAATACAGCAAAATAAACTTATCTTGCAATTGTCCTAAGCTGATTTCCAAACCAAAACACTGACTGCTGTTTGTATTTTATCATACCACAATATGATATAATACAAACTTGAAAAGACTTTGTATAACATAAAATAACCTTGTCCTACATCAATAGAGTATCTTGAGATTCATTTACACTAACTAGAAGCGAGAAAATCGCTCTGTTTGAGTTCAATATAGCAAAATAAACTTATCTTGCAATTGTCCTATGCTGATTCCCAAACCAAAACACTGATTGCTGTTTGTATTTTATCATACGACACTAGTGTGAATATTACATGCACTAATTTTATACCTCATGTATGATGCGGCCCCCATACAATTAGCTCCAAAATTAGGTCTTCAAAAGTCGCATGATATGCGAGTGTATGCAGTATTTTATTTTGTAAAATTATAATTACAGCTTGCACAATATAGAAACAGATAAAAACTAAATTAAGTAACAAATTCTGAGTATATTTATTGTAAAAATATTCACGTAAATTTACTGAGATCGAAGATGCAATAACTTATTTGGATTATACATGTTTTTTCTAATATTTCTTTGCAAAATTACAATTATAAATGACATACTATCATAAAAAAATGAACTAAAACTAACAGCAAGCCCTGGGTGTATTTATGAGCAAATATATAAAAAGATGTCATGTGAGAAAGGCAATACATGCTCCCTTGAAGTAAAGTACACAACTACCTCATGAGACAACTACAATTGGCGAGCTGGGGCAGACCATTTGTAAATTTATGGGCTATTTAAGTAATGGAACCTCTTTCCCACCCGATTTCTCCAAATTGACAACATGTAATATTGATACTCACCAAGATATCCGTTCATTAGTGTTAATCCACTTCTGTTTACCTGCTGGTCAAAACCTTTATAGTCCATGTGTATGACAATTTTTTTTTTTTTGTCTTCCAAAGATGTTACCTGTACTGCACATTTTTCAAAACATTATGAACACACACATACAGTGTGCATATGTACCAATATCTATTGATTAAAGAGACTCAAATTAGCAGTAAGTTTTCCTGAGAGAGAAATTATTTAGGCCTAAGGCTGGGCATATGATCAATTATTTTATTATCTTGGGATTTTTTTATTAATATTGAGATTTTCTAAGGTCAGTTCTTGGGATTTAGTAAAAAAAAAAAAATAATCTAAGTAGCAGCATACACCCAAATGACAGAGGTCAGGCATTAGCATGCCAAACTACCAACCTTATGAACTGACGCTCTACTCTCCACAAAATTTTTTCGGTTTTTAGAATTTCGGATAAAGGATTGTGTACATATGGTTTTTTTATACCTAGTGCTGTGAAGGGGCCCAAATTTCAAGTGTTACTGAAAAGATTGTGCATTAGTTATGTAATACCGTAGTTTTAAGAAATCAAGTTTTTGTGTAAACCTTCTGCATTTCTTGCTTCATTCACCAACCATAGTTTCTATCTCAGGAAAACCCAACACAACTACCAATATCCACCTTGATTTTAGTTAAATGGTTGACCCCAACTTGCACTGAAAGTACGAGGGTTGTCCGTAAAAGACAGTTCCCAAAGATTTTTCACAATGAAAAACATGATTATTGGCATTGAATAATACATTTTTGGAAAGCTTAGACTTTTTCCTACTTTTCGACATAATCGCCATTGAGATCAATGCCTTTTTGCATGCGGTGTACCATCTTCTTTATGCCTGAATCGTAGAACTCTCCCGCCGCTCCACGAAGGTAGTTTAAACCTCTTCTTTCAGCTCCTCTCCAGTTCTGAAATGTGTTATGGACGTCTGTCTTTGAATTCTCTGCACATTGGCGCTTGTATTGTACGCTAATACACTTTTCTCCACAGACTTCACACAGTTGGGAATGAATGTCCACCAGTGCAGTGTATTTTGCACACACAAAACGAATCAGAGCGTAATTCGTACCTGGCGGGAGAAGCGAGTGGGACCTCCATCTCTACTGGCTGCCAAGCCAAGTCTGAGCATCACAGACAGCTCACCGGTAGGGGGACTGGGAGAGGGGGACCAAGCTACACGCCAGTGTCACTGGATCCTGCATAACAGCGTTCCTTGCAACTGGAACTCCTTGAAAACCTTATTATACGGACAACCCAAGTAAATCCCTCATGTAAAGACTGAAGGTTTGTATATGTGTAGGAACAAATAATCAACTGTACGTATAACTAACAGCATGATACAGTAAATGTACACCCAGTCACCTGAATGAGATAAAATAAATTCGATACTTATTCTAATTTTAACCTCCTGAAATCATTCTTGTGAACAGAATGTCAGTTCTGTCCATTTATGTGTGTCACTAAGAAGGGTTCTATGTGAAACCAAAAGAACTCAGAATTCATGAAAAATAATAGTAAAAGCCCGAATATTGCTTTTATACTGAACTAAATTATGAATCATGAGGAAATTTGCCACTACATCTTACCAGTGTTAGTAGAGTAATTACCATAACCACTCTGTTGATCACCCTCTACTTCATCAGCCCACTTAAAAAATCTGCACTGAACATTACGTTCTTTCATACACCCATAAAATTCACGTCCTTTATTTGGTCCTTCTTTCTGGACAGTTAATCTGAAAAAAAATTAATACATCATCAGTAAACAAATTTTTTACTGTAGCACAACTGTAAATAAAGGCCAAGAATTATTTATGAACAATTTTCAAAAACAAGGGACTATCTTTATTCAGTGCTAAAGATGTCTGAATCTGCAATTTAAAAGGGAGCATTTCAGTGTGCATTTTCACACTAAATATTGTACTCTCATGTATTGTAGTGTAAAAGGCAGGAAAGCACCAGAACTTTACAGGTGGAGTAGTTGTTCCCTCTAATGATCAATGTAGTGAAAAAGGGAAAAAAAATTTTTTTTGTCATGCCAACCAACACATGTCAGTTGGCAACTTGGACACAAGCATTTGAAGTATCAAGATTCAAGGGAATTATGGCTTCATTAACTCATGAATTATAAAATAATTAAAATACAATGAAAAAATGTAAATTGTATTGTACTGAAGTAATTTTTGTTACTGCTATGTGATAGTACTTTGTAATAGTTTAAATTTCTTTAATCTGCTGTTTAATGGGTAGAAAATATATGTTGTTTTGCATTAATCTACATAATCATAGTAAAATGACAAATTTTCAATTATTTTGTATTTTTCATAGCTAACAAGCCTGAGGTCTTAACATTAGGATAAATATTCAGGTAGCTGGAAATCAGTCAAAAACAATAAAAAATTGGATATGCAAGGAATCTGTGGCATCTGGCATCTAAAGCCTAGATAAGGTGGACCACACTTGAACCCTGTGACGCATTTAGTCTTTCTTCCAAGTCAGGATAATGAGGGGCGGCTAGAGGTGGCAGTCAAAGTTAAGACCTAAGGTTTGTTTGCTATGAAAAATACAAATTGTTGAAAATTTTTCACTTGTTCATATGCGTAACAAACCTTCTATCTTAACATTAGGATAGACTCACACTTTGAGGGAGGTATGAGAATCCTGAACCAACTGGAGGTTTGGCACACCTAATCATTCTTCTTAGAAGTGAGAACACTAAAGAAGAGGAACTAAAGAAGAGGACCTAAGCCTCTGAGACATTACATACATGGGTATCTGAAACTTAGTCCACTGGGTAAACAATGTAACATGTCCAGGTTCATGGCATACATGGAAGTTCAAGTAACAAACCATGGCTGCCACAAGCAGTCTTTGTCACCAGTCCTCATTCCTCTATAAGTTGTATGGAACACAAAAAATGCTGTAACATTGTAGCAATTGAACTCACCTGCATCAAGCCAGTTCCAGCGTATGATATGTCTATTCTTCAAATCCCCCGTAGGTATTGAAGAAAGGAAAAAAGGAGAAGAAAGAGACCAGTAATCTCACTCATTCTCTTTTCCTCACTCTCCTCTTGAGCAAGAAATGAACTGTGCCACCAAGGGTAGTGGATGAGCTACACAACTTGCTGAGCAGCCACCAACAGTCCCAAGGAAAAAGTGTCCAAGGATCTGTGAGGAATATCCATTAAGGAGAAGGAAGTGAAAGTGGTTTGCTGAAGCCAAGAACCAGTATTCAAAATCCAAGGAACAGACAAGTTCTTCTTAAAATGCCCAAGAGGAACTTATTCCTCTGATGTTATGTGCTCTTGCATGCAACGTATTGGTGACAGAACTTGATGATGAGGAGTAGGCTTGCCTATCACCTCACATAGCCAAAATGAAATGGTATTCTTACACATTTCTTTCTTGGCTTGGCCCATGCTAACAAAAAGCCAACAATACCCAGTTCTTAGGTGGCAAGTCCTTTTTAGATAACAAAGCAGCATTCTAACAGGACAAAACAGTAACTCCTGAGGAGCACTGTTGACAAATTCATTCAGGAAAGGAATGAAAAGAGAAAAAGAGGCAAATCTGTTATTGTGACCCGAGGGATTTTGGGTCTTAGCCACGAATTGCAGGACACATTCAAAGGCTACGGACCCCCAACCCCCAGGGGAGCTCTCCAACTCTTTTTGAGGAAGCCAAAGCCATAGAGAAAACTTTTCACAGTCAGTTCCCTGTCTGACAATCAACATAGGGATTCGAATGTAGCTAGAGTCAGACTATTCAGAACCAGATTAAAGTTCCACATAAGAGGTTTATTATGAGTTCCCTAAGTGAACAAGACTGCTAAAAGCTCCTGAACAACTTAAAGAGATCTCCCAGGATGACGTGATGTTCGTCTTCCAGACGTAGAACTAATGCCAAGCATCCCTGTAGCCTTTGATTGTAGACACAGACGTTTCTCTGTTCTGAGAAAGATCAGAAAGTCCAGTATCTGCTGAACAGAAGCTCTGAGTGGAGAGAAACCCTGTTGATGACACCCATCACAGTAGATGGCCCCCTTGCCCTCGTACACTGCTGACGAAGATCTCCTGAGGTAGCTGGACATCTGAGCCACTGCCCTGCAAGCAAGACCTCTAGCTCGCAAGAGATACTGGAGTCTCCAGCTGTGAAGAGATAAGGACCATACCGATTGGTGGTACCTCTCCACATAAGGTTGGCAGAGAAAGTTGTGCTAAGGGGTAATCTCTCTCGGCACTGCTGACAGAAGAGATAGAAGATCTGGGAACCACTCTGCTTGGGGCCACAAAGGAGCTACTAGGGTCATCCTGAGATTCTTGGAACACATCACTCTGTTCAGGAAATGGCGGATCAGGCAGAACGGAGGGCTTAGTACACTTCTAGGCTGCCCCAAGGATACTAAAAGGCACCCTATACTGCAGTGAACAGCTCTGGGACTACTGAACAGTAGATCTCTAGCTTCCTGTTGAAGCACATAGCACAAAGGTCTAACATGGGTCTTCCCCATTGATGGAATAGCCTGTCCGGTATGTCCTGATGCAGAGACCACTCTGTACCTAACTTTATTCTGACGGCATAGCTTGTCAACCACCACATTCCTCTTGCCCAGAATGTACTTGGCAATGAGCTCCACCAAGTTGTTGATTGGCCACTGGTGCAATTCGACTGTCAATGAATGAAGTTGGCAAGACACCAGCCCCCTGTTTTTTCACATACGCTACCACTGTGGTGTTGTCTGACATCAAAGTGACAGAGTTCCCCACCACCCTCTACTGAAACACCTAAAGACCCAGGAAGGCGGCTTTCAACTCTAAAATGTTGATATGGAGTTGCTTGTGCTGAGAGCTCCACTCCCCGAGGTTAGGAGTCTTCCAGAAGAGCACCCTAACCTTCTTCAGTCTTGACTGCAGAGATTGAATGTGAAGACACCCATGAGGGGCCACCTTCTCTAGAGAAGACAAGAGACCCAGAAGAACCTGTCACTGGTGGACTGGTTGTTCCCCCTTCAAAAGGAATTTCTCTAACCTATGGTGTGATGGAAAAACCCTCGAAATTGCTTACTGTATTTATCACCTTCCCACGTAAAGAATCCTCCAGATTTATCACTATACCTAGGCTCTGACAAAACTTGAGAAGACGGTCCCTGTCCCGAACCAGTCTTTCCCGGGAACTTGCAAAGACCAACCAATTGTCAAGATACCTCAACAGGCGAATCCCAAGTATGAGCCCACATCGAGTCAAGTTTCTTGTGAACATCTGGAGAGCTGTTGTCAACCCGAAGCACAGGATCTTGAACGGGAATACCTGCTCCCCAAGACTTAAATGGAGGAACCTCATGGACAAAGGGTGGATAGGGATCTGGAAGCAGGCATCCTTTAATTCTATATACAGCATGAAGTCGCTCTCTCTCATGGCTGCCAAGACTGTCTGGGGTGTCTCCATCCTGAACTTCATCTTCCTGATGAAGTAGCTTAGTGTTGAAAGATCTGTCACTGGCCTCCAATCGCTAGTGGCCTTCAGCACAAAGAAGACTACTGTAGAACACCGCTGAAGGATGTACAGGCAGTCCCCGGTTATCAGCAATCTGGATTTATGGTGCTTGTCTAGCAATGAATTCCCGTTATCAGCACTGATAATAGAGTATCAGCACTGATACATACCTAACAGAGATGCCATTAACCGGTTATTGATGCCGATAAGCACCAAAAGTTATCAATTTTTGGTTACTGGCGATTTCACTTATCATCAAGCCATCAGAACAAAACCCCCGCCGATAACCGGGGACCTGCTGTACTTCCCTTTCCACTGCACCCTTGTCCATCACCTCACTTCCTCCTGGAGAGATAAGTGCTTCGGGCAGCCTTGGATGGACATCAAGTGTAGGAAAGCATGATCGAAAAGAGGAGGAGGGAGTCTAGCAGAAGTAGGCTCCCTCCCAAAGGACATCTACTACTGACAATTCCGCTCTGTGCAATTGCCACTTGGCCCAATGGCTTGGGCCAAATGGCATCCCTCACTGCATAGTGGGCCTGAATGAGGTATTTAGGGACAAAAATACTTTTAATGCAGAAATTGATCTTATTTGGATGGGTATCAGTAGAGATTTTGAGCATAAAAATCTGTAAGGATCTTTTATTATTTCTTTATTTTATTGTTTGTTACAGTAATGTTTCGATAGCTAGGAGAATATCAATTAGAAATAGCGTAAATATAAGAGAAAAAGAAATGAGAGAGAACCATTAATAGACAAATGATAGACAGAGAAAGAGAGAGAGAGAGAATGAATAATAGAGAAATGAGACAGACAAAGAGAGAGAGAGAGAAAGTAACGATTAGGAAGTATCAAGAATTTGTAGTCAAAACACATGCCGGAATAATCATAGCGCAATCATTAAAAACTGCCTACCCTTCTCATCTGTGACCTGACCTTTCAACTCTCCACCAGAACCTTTAGACTTTCAGTGATTTCAGTAGTCCCACTCACGAAGGATGGATTAAGTCAATTAATCACACCCAAGGGACGTCGTTAAATAATCTTCAACCAATTACTACAACTACAAGGCAGAACAGAAGAAATTACCCATCTATTGAGGGGCTGGACACTTTCCTTTGAAGAACCTTCAAGAAAGCTGGCTTGAAGAGAGAAAAGAGCCGAGAGCCTCACCAGCTTGGGTTAAGCAGATTCCAGAAAGGCTCATAGTAGTACTTCGATTCGTAGTCACACTACTTAACTTATTTATTTTCTGTACTATTTTTATTAGTGTGTTAATGAAGTAAGAAAACTGCACTGTCACTTCCCAAGCCTCATGAAACTCTTAACAACTAACAATATACAAAGCAAGAAATGACAACGCAAATATAAAACTAATTCCAATAAGAAGCAACAAAACGTAAGAAGCAACAAAACGTTACTATGACAAACAATAAAATAAAGAAATAATAAAAGATTTTTACATGTGGTGGCAGCAGTGGGATACGATATCACGCCTCCTGAAAGTATTAAAAAGCGGTAATTTTCAGCGCTAATCGGCAGCGATAACCAGTTAATGGCATCGCTGTTAGGTATGTATCAGTGCTGATAACTGGAATTCAGTGCTAGACAAGCACCATAAACCCAGATTGCTGATAACCGGGACTGCCTGTACATCCTTCAGCTGTGTTCTACAGTAATTTCCCTTGTGCCAAAGGCCACTCGATTGGAGGCCAGTGATAGATCTTTAAACGCTAAACAACTTCATCAAGAAGACGAGGTTCAGGATGGTGACACCCCAAACAGTCTTGGCAGCCATGAGAGAGATCACACTATATATTAAGGAAATATGAGAAATGGTGGAGACTAAAGCAATATACATCCTTATTTGAAAATATTTTATGGATTTCCCAAAAAAATGCAGTAACTTTACCAAAAGTTCAATAATCAAACTGTTTAATTTAAGAATTTAAGGTACAATTCATATAAAGTATATCAAAATTTATGCAAATAACAAGAAGTACTAGAATAGATTCTGAAGAAGTCACGCAAGTATGAAAGCCCCAAGTGAGCATGAGTGACATTGTATGTCTCAGGTTATTTTGTGCCCTTCAGTTTATTTACCAGAATCTTCAACAATTAGAAGTCAAGCAACATTTGCCAGATCTTTCTTTGATACATACATTTTCTGGTTCCTCAAGAATGTTACTAAGGGATATGAAGAGCAGAATAGCTGTCGCATTAAATCTTCATTAGTTTTGTGTGATATTTTATGGCAAAATGACTGAACTTCTTGAAATCTTTATTCTTAGCTTCCTGTGCCTCTTCGGAGTAAAATCCAATTAGAAGGCTGAACTGCTCTATTACAGTAGCTCCATGAATAAGAACCCTATGCAAGCTCAGGCATATAATAACAATGATATTCTTCCACATAAATTTTGGCCATGGTTATGCAAAAGGATTTAAATGCTGTGACATTAATATCCAGTCCAGATGATAATGTACACAAGATGATGTGTAAAATCTTCAACAAATCTATCCTAAGTCCAAGAACTTCACTTGATGTTTCAGCAAGTTGGAAAAACCTAACGGTATTTCCATCGCATATCTATCACTAACCCTGTTTGATCATGGAAGGCTTTTTGTATTCTGCATTTCTGTTCCTGAACCTTTGCTTTTTCTTTTGTTGTTGCTTGCCATTTTTTATAGGTATTTTGTGGGCTATAAAAGTATTGGCATCTCTTTCCCACACGATTCTTTCCAAATCGATGGCGCATAATACTGTTTATCTACAGGATCAATCCGTCCACCACCCCAAACCTGTTATTACTACTCCCGAAGATCAATCCGTTAAGGGTTAAATATTGCTCTTCTTACACTAAGTCTTTTGAAGTTTCCTTAATGAATTTGAACCTTAATGGTCTACAATACAATGGAGAGGAAGGTTTACTATTTCTCACACAACTACTTCCTCATTTTTTTCTGTAACACCACTCAGCTGTAGAGGTACTATGCATATAACAAAAAAACAGGATTCAGACATAAAATCCCATTCCTCATTATCACTTCGTACTTGCTTATAAATGCTTTGACCTGTTATGCCATCAAATCCCACCTTGCATAATAATTTTAATTGCTCCATCTCCAAATCTACTTCCTTCTCATAAGCTTCTGAGATTATCCTTCTTGTATGATCTATCAGATCTTATAAGGACACTGCTGTAGAATAGTTGGTAACTAGCCATGCTTCAGGAGGAGAAAATAATAATTTTTCTTTTGCAGAACGAACATTGTTATATGAAGGAAAGAGTTTTGATTTTTTATCAATTGCTTCATTCCTCAGATTTTGATAGCTTTTGTTTTAAAGCCAATAGTCTAAAATTAATGCCAGGGCTTCATTTGCAGAGAGTGTTCTGTATTATTTCCCGATGAGGTTGAAGGACTCTCAGTGGAAACTTGGGGTAAAGCTTTGGCCAATCTTGGTTGACCTTTTCTAAAACATCTAGATGTAGCAAAAGCAAGTCTATAGGAGATACATTAACAAGTTTAGCACTTTTTCTTCTTTTTGTTTTATCTAATGAACCCTGAAAACTCTGTGCAAAGTCGTCCTCGAGATTTCACACAAGGTTCATTAACCCTTAAACGCCGAGCCACTATTTACCAAAGTGTCTCTCGTATGCCGGCAGCGTTCGGGAGTTAGTTCCGAAGTGGAAAAAGTTTTTTTCAAAAAATCACAGCACGCTTAGTTTTTAAGATTAAGTGTTCATTTTTGGCTCCTTTTTTTTTGTCATTGCCTGAAATTTAGTATGCAACCATCAGAAATGAAAAAAATATCATTATCATATATAAATATTGCAATATATGACAGCAAAAAAAAAATTTCACATATAATTGTATACAAATTGCGCTGTGAGCAAAAAGTTTAAAGCTAATGAGTTAATTTTTTTCATTGTGTTGTACACTAAATTGCAATGATTTTGGTATATAACAAATTGTAAAACATTCAAAGCCCCACATAGAAAATATTATCACAAAATTATGCATGAATTCATAATGCGTGGACGTAAAAAGTTTTTTTTTTCAAAAATTCACCATAAATCAAAATATTGTGCTAGAGTTTTCCAATTTGTTGCAAAATGAAGGTAAATGATTGAATATTACTAGAATGTAAGAGTTTTAGCTTACAATTGCGTTTTTCAACCATTTTGGTCGAGTCAAAGTTGACCAAAGGTTGAAATTTTGGCACTTATCGTGATTTATATGAAAATATTTCAAAACTAATAAAAGCTACAACTATCAGTTATTTATTTTTGTATTCTACATGAAATTGGATACATTTTCATTTATAAAGCTTTATGTAATGGCTAATATAAAACTGTGCAAAAATTACGACAAACTGACGAAAGAATTTCTGACATTTTGGCAGTTACCGCACGCAGACGTAAGGAAAAAGTGATTTTCAAAAATTAACCATAAATCGAAATATTGTGCTAGAGTTTTCCAATTTATTGTAAAATGAAGGTAAATGATTGAATATCACTAGAATGTACGAGTTTTAGCTTACAATTGCGTTTTTCGACCATTTTGGTCGCGTCAATGTTGACCAAAGGTTGAAATTTTGGCACTTGGGATTTAGTATATGAAAATATTTCAAAACTGATAAAAGCTACAACCATGGGCTGTTTTTTTGTTGTATTCTACATGAAATTGCACACATTTTCATATATAGTACTTTATATAATGGCTAATATAAAATGGTGCAAACATTACGACACTGTGACGAAATAATTTCTCAGATTTTCGGCCGAGTTACTGCACACGGACATAAGGAAAAAGTTTTTAAAAAATTCAGCATAAATCAAAATATTGTGCTAGAGACTTCCAATATGTTGCAAAATGAAGGTAAATGATTGAATATTACCAAAATATAAGAGTTTTAGCTTACAATTGCGTTTTTCGACCATTTTGGTTGAGTCAAAGTTGAACGAAGGTTGAAATTTTGGCACATATCATGATTTATATGAAAATATTTCAAAACTAGTAAAAGCTACAACCATGAGTTGTATTTTTTTGTATTTTACATGAAATTGCACACATTTTCATATATAAAAATTTATGCAACGGCTAATATAAAATGGTGCAAACATTACGACAAACTGACAAAAGAATTTCTGAGATTTTCGGCAGAGTTACCGCATGCGGATGTAAGGAAAAAGTGTTTTTCAAAAATTCACCATAAATCGAAATATTGTGCTAGAGACTTCCAATTTGTTGCAAAATTTAGGTAAATGATTGAACATTACTAGAATGTAAGAGTTTTAGCTTACAATTGCATTTTTCGACCATTTCGGACGAGTCAAAGATGACCGAAGGTTGAAATTTTGGCACATCGTGATTTTTATTAAAATATTTCAAAACTGATTAAAGCTACAACCATGAGTTATTTTTAGTTGTATTGAACATGAAATTGTGCACATTTTCATATATAAAACTTTATTTAACTGCTAATATAAAACGGTGCCAAAATTACGACAAAGTGACAAAAGAATTTCTGAGATTTTCGGACGTGTTACTGCGCGCGAACGTAAGGAAGTGTTTTTCAAAAATTCACCATAAATCGAAATATTGTGCTAAAGACTTCCAATCTGTTGCAAAATAAAGGTAAATAATTGAATATTACTAGAATGTAAGAGTTTTAGCTTACAATTGCGTTTTTCAACCATTTTGGTAGAGTCAAAGTTGACCGAAGGTTGAAATTTTGGCACTTATCGTGATTTATATGAAAATATTTCAAAACTGATAAAAGCTACAACCATGGGTTGTTTTTGGTTGTATTCTACATGAAATTGCACAGATTTTCATATATAAAACTTTATGTAAGGGCTAATATAAAATGGTGCAAAAATTATGACAAAGTGACAAAAGAATTTCTGAGATTTTCAGCCGAGTTACCGCACGGACGTGAGGAAAAAGTGTTTTCAAAAATTCACCATAAATCGAAATATAGTGCTAGAGACTTCCAATTTGTTGCAAAATGAAGGTAAATGATTGAATATTACTAGAATGTAAGAGTTTTAGCTTTCAATTGTGTTTTCCGACCATTTCAGTCACGTCAAAATTGACCCAAGGTTGAAATTTTGGCACTTGTCGTGATTTATATAAAAATATTTCAAAACTGATAAAAGCTACAACCATGTTGTATTCTACTTGAAATTGCGCACATTTTCATGTATAAAACTCTATGTAACGGCTAATATAAAATGGTGCAAAAATTACGACAAAGTGACGAAAGAATTTCTGGTGCTTTTTAGTGCGAGAAGAAAAATTTGCGCATGTGCGCCTGGGTAACGCTTGTAAACAAAACAACAGCTTGATCCGTGAACTCCCAGCATCCCTCAAGGCGTGTGATTTCAAATTTTTTGCAAACTAAGCCTATAACTATTTTTCCGCGAATATTTAAAAAACTTTTTGTAGTCAATGTACCGTATGTCCGATTAGCACCCGACAGACAATTTTAGTCGACGTATAATACGTCCAAAAGGCATTTAAGGTTTAACCTTTACTGTCAGTAGGGTTTCTGCCAAAGGAATCTTTGTATAAGTTGTCAATAATTTGGTGGAAACCTTTACTGAGAAGCTTGCTTTTTTCCATTACATTCATTACTACTGTATGAGTAAAGCCATGCTGACTTCCATTAGGATAAAAATAACGTCCTGAACATAAATCAATATATTAGGTTAACAAAAAAAAATATTATTTCTTTTGTTGGTTTAAATCAGCCTTGTTTACTTTTAAGTTAACTTTTTGCTGAGTATGTTTACTCTTGTGTCATCATAAGTTAAGTAGCTTTACGATCGTTTCTCGGTGTTTTTGCTCCTCCTCCTCCTCCTCCTTAATGTATTAGTGAACTATCGTTTAAACAATTGTTTTCTTCCTTTGCTTTGAGTGTTTATAAACACCAAAAAGGTGATGTGTGGACGTGGTGGACCGGTCAATGGCAGTTCGGGTCTTGACAAGCTTTCACCAAGACTGTTTCCAATCGCAGCATTTATATTTGATATTTTGACTTAATGCTGAAGAGGTTCGTCCTGTGTCATGAGCAAACTAAGACATAAAAACCTTTTCTTTCATGAGTTACTGGTTTCCATTTTCTGTATTTGCTTCATGGATGGTCTCTCTCTTTCACCCACTCTTCCTTACTAGCTAAAAATCTGTCAGCATATTTGTTGGTTTCATGAACACAAATATCTATACAGTAATATCATTAGTTACAAATAAAGAAAAGTATTCAATAGGCTTTGCATTGCAGTTTGGAATCCCTAAAAGAACCTACATTTCTTTGGGTAAAAACAATCAATCCTACATTCAATGCCTTCAGGTGGATAAACACATGCCCAGGATGAAGCAACAGGTTCAATGTCAAGATCGTCTTTATAAAGGTCACTATCACTGATATAATCATCACTGTCATGCTCACTATGGTTATCAAAATCATCAGCACTTGTTTCTGAATCACTATGATAATCAATATTAGCCATTATAAAACAAACAAACACTTATTTTTGCATTAAAAACAAAGATAACTTTTATCACCCGGGCAAAGAACAAAAAACTAGCTTGATATGCCACACCAACCCCACCTCCAGCTGCACATACTCAAATTATAAAATTTTTGGCAACTTTGCTTATTAAACGATCACTGGTTGGCTACAGTAGCCAGTGATGTTGAAAAAAGGTAGAGCTAAAGCCACACCTTTAAGGGAGGAAGGAGGAAAACTACATCCATAATATAGACACTTGCAAGTTGATGCAATGTATGCATGCATTACATGGACAGGTTGTCCTTAACCCTTAAACGCTGAAGCGGTAAAAATAAAAAACTCCGACGAATTCCGGAGCCGGTTTTGAGTGAGCGCGGAAGCGGAAAAAATAATTTTTTCAAAAAATCACAGCGCGCTTAGTTTTGAAGATTAAGTGTTCATTTTTGGCTCCTTTTTTTTGTCATTGCCTGAAGTTTAGTATGCAATCATCAGAAAGGAAAAATAATATCATTATCATATGTAAATAATGCGATATATGGTAGCGAAAAAAAAAAATTCATAAATAATTGTATTAAAATCACGCTGTGCAAAAAACGGTAAAAGCTAACGAGTTTCTTTTTTTTCGTTGTATTGTACACTAAATTGCAATCATTTTGATATATAATACATTGTAAAACAATAAAAGCAACACCGGGAAAATATTATCACAAAATTATGTACGAATTTGTAACGTGCGGACGTAAAAAAATATTTTTTTCAAAAATTCACCGTAAATCTCAATATTGTTCTAGAGACTTCCAATTTGTTTCAAAATGAAGGTAAATGATTGAATATTACTAAAATGTAATAGTTTTAGCTTACAATTGCGTTTTCCGACCATTTCGGTAGAGTCAAAGTTGACCGAACGTGGTTTTTTTTCTATTTATCGTGATTTATATGCAAATATTTCGGAAATGAGAAAAGCTACAAACTTCAATTATTTTTCGTTGTATTCTACATAAAATTGTGCACATTTTCATATATAAAACTTTATGTAACGGCTAATTTAAAATGGTGCAAACATTACCACAATCGCACGTATGATTTTTTCGGAAGAGTTACCGCGCAGACGTAAGGAAAATTTTATTTTTTTCATAAATTCACCATAAATCGAAATATTGTGCTAGAGACTTCCAATTTGTTACAAAATGAAGTTAAATGATTGAATATTACTAAAATATAAGAGTTTTAGCTTACAATTGCGTTTTTCGATCATTTCGGTAGAGTCAAAATTGACCGAAGGTTGAAAATTTGTCACTTATCATTTTTTATATGAAAATATTTCAAAACTGATAAAAGCTATAACCATGGGTTGTTTTTAGTTGTATTGTGCATGAAATTGCGCACATTTTCATATATAAAACTTTATGTAACGGCTAATTTAAAAATGGTGCAAAAATTACCACAATCGCATGTATGATTGTTTTCGGAAGAGTTACCGCGCGGACATAAGGAAAATGTTTTTTCATAAATTCACCATAAATCGAAATATTGTGCTAGAGACTTCCAATTTGTTGCAAAATTAAGGTAAATAGTTGAATATTACTACAATATAAGCGTTTTAGCTTACAATTGCGTTTTTCGACCATTTCGGTAGAGTCAAAGTTGACCGAAGGTTGAAATTTTGGCACTTATCGTTAGAGTCAAAGTTGGACGAAGGTGAAAATTGGTCACTTATTGTTATTTATATGGAAATATTTCAAAAAACTGATAAAAGTTACTATCATGACTATTTTTTTGTTGTATTTTAAATGAAATTGCGCACATTTTCATATATAATACTTCATGTAACGGATAATTTAAAATGGTGCAAAAATTATGTCAAAGTGACGAAATAATTTTTGAGATGTGTCACTGATACTTTTTAGTGCGATAAGAAAGAAATTCACGCTTGCGCGCCTGCGTAACGATTGTAAACAAAACAACACCTTGATCCGTGAACTCCCAGCATCCCCCAAGGCGCGTGATTCAAAAGTTTTCGGCTGGTAGGCCTATAAGTATTTTTCCGCAAATTTAAAAAAAAACTTTTTTGAGCCAACGTATGGTACGTCCATTCGGAAATCGGGGGAGATTTTGACTTGACGTTTAATACGTCCATTCTGCGTTTAAGGGTTAATGGGTTAAGAAACATAAATCTGTTAATAACTGGTTTGGGGGTTCAGCATCACAAGTTTCATGGACTCTAACAATAGTTAGGTAATTATAATATCAACTTCCTGCTTAGAATTCATAACTGCCTCATCAAAACTAATGACAAATATAGCTGCATGAAATAATTACAAATGTGCATCCCAAAAAATGTAAAACCACAAAGCATCTCCACTTAATTAGACTATAACCTGGCATACAACAAAATTAATCACAAACCTTTTAGCTGGAATACCACAGTTACATTGAACACTGTCCTCATAAGTTGATCCACCACCAAATCCTGCAAATACAACACCAAAATCTTGAAACAGTTGCTAAAGTTCAAAGTAAATTTAAATATATAATACTTATTTGGCTATTACTGACTGTCATTAAACTATTCAAATTAAAGTAATTGATGAGAACACTCAAGTTACCTAAAAGTATAATGGGAACAAGTGCTCTTGGAACAAGACCAACATTTGTTACAGTTTTATTACTAATCAATAGGGCTATGATCTCACTCGATGTGGGACCACCTTGATGTGGTGAGGGGCTCTTGAACCCCAGGTATTAGTTCCCAGGTATGAGTCCATTTATTTGGAGTAATATTGTGGAATTTTCTACTTTTTGTAAAATTTATTGAACCTGACAAACAGGAAAAGATGTCATAGCTGGAAATGGGTTTATATCCAGAGCTAATTAGTGAGAACTGTGGTGGGACCATCAACTGCCAGATAATGTTGGGACCTGAGAGTCTTCAGGCAGAACTATTCTGCAGGATTGGTCCAAGGATTCCAGGGGGGTCTGGTTCTGGGTATAGGACTCTCAGCATTCTATCCAGTTTGCCCATAATGTGATTAGGGTGGGGATGATCGTATTCTTGTAATACTCTGTCCTATCAAGCAGGTTTAGCTTACACTTGGGCCACTCTAATCATGTTGTGCCATCCTGTGGGGTAGGGTAGGGACGCAGACATTTGGGAGTATGTTTCTCACTTGTGCCATTGGTGGAAGAATAAACTCCATGAGAGGCTGATGGTATCTTTTTAAGGTTTTCAGGTTTATTTATCTTTTTCCCTCCCCCCTCAAATCTTTATGTCTAGCAGTTGTAAGGATTCGAGTAACCCTGGGCCCTATGATGGACCTCTTCTGGCACAGATGACAACCTCTGCACCCACTATGGAGATTCAAAATTCTTCAAATGTTGATGACTTCTCCAAAAGTAAATTGATAAAGCAGTAATAAAAAATCTGATCCCCCCTCCTGACTTCCCCTCCACTGTGTGGATGGATGGATGGATTATGGAATTTAGGGCATAGCCCAAGCACTGGGACCTATAAGATCATTCAGCGGTGAAATAAAAGTATGGCTAGATGGAAAAATGAGAAATGAAATTAAAATTATAAAATGATGACAATCCTGCACTTGAACAGGAATGTGCATCAGCAAAGGCCATTTTACTCTCCCCCCAGCATTCCGATCATCCAAAGTTATGAAAGATCGTTTTGGCCAGGGGGGGCCCCTCCAGTGTGTGACAGATTTGAGAATGCTCCAGTCAATTGTGATTTTTAAATGATCCCAACAGCTTTGAAATCATTTGGAAGTGGTGCAGAAATAAGGATGATCTTTACTGATAGTGAATCTAAATGGGAAACTTGGGTTACCTTTAGAAGTCATGATGAGGCTCTAAAGGATAGTAGTATGATAAGTGCCATATAAATCGGTCAAGCTACAGTATGAGGAGCCTTAACAGACAAAGTCCCCAAAGACTTGGATATTCATTTACCATCTAAATGGGCTCAAGATAATTCAGAGAAAGCAGATTGCAGAAGTGAAAACTCCTAAACATCCTATGTGACTGGTAGCTTCAGCCAAGGAGGAAAATTATAACTACTACAAATTTTGCAGGTTTCTTCAGAAAAAAGTGGAAGGAATAAAGTGGTGATATTTCTCATTTTGGGAAGAACACCATTCTTATTCATGGCAAGTCCACAACCTAAGCATATATGCTGACCATGTTGGACATTAAAAGTGATGAAATGATTATGAAGATCAAACCCCATTTAAGCTTTAGTTATGGGAGAGGAGTACTATTTGATAAAGACCTATATGACATGACAAAAATTCTAGAAATGAGCCACACTTTGGTTTGGAGAGTGAAAAAGGCAGCTATTGCTAACATGATCATTTTAACCTTTGTAGACTTAAATACCTTTTCGTGTCATATTTGAAAATAAAAGGTACGAGTATGTCCTTTCTAGCAAAGACAAATGCAATGCTGTCATTGTTTTCAGTTTGGTCACTCATCAAAAAATAGCGAAAATGCTAAAATATTTATAAATTGCTCTGGTGTCCATCATGATGATGAACGCAACAGAAGCGCAAAATGTGTGAATTGTCAACTGGAACATAAATCCAATGGCAAAAACGTAAATAGTATACAAATTTGAACTGTCGGCACTAAATAATGCCAATACAGAGTATATAAGTATTGGTTTTGCAAAAAGACAATTAGGACAACAACCTAGGAGTTATGCTCAAGTTCTTCAGCCACTACCCCTTTCCACTACTAGGGATGCAGTGGCAGCAACCTCTAATGTAGCAGGTGCACCAACTCCTGTGGTAGTGGCCCAGCCATCTGGGTCAGGTGGTCGGCCTGTTGAGGCCTTAGCGTAAGCCTCCAAGGAGGATAAGATGGCACTCAACCAAGCCACCTTGGAATTATTTGATTTGATGGTGACTGAGGAGCAAAAGCATCAAAGAGACATTCCCCTTCATCCTCTCCTCCATCAAATCCAATTAAACTTGCATCACTTAGTATTAGATATGAAGTACTAAGCTCGATACAAGAACCCCAGCTTGAATTCAATTTGACAAGAAAGGGAAACAAAATGGCACTATTAAATTAACAGGATAAACCAAATCTGTCACAACCAGTCCTTTCCAAATCATCTCTTGAATATGCTCATAAACAGAAGTGTAAATGAGAAGGCTCCATCCAAGGGCCTTCCACCAAGCCCAAAAAATAGTTTTCATGTCAATGCTGCAATGGAACTGTAGAGGTCTCAGGGCCCAAAGCGAACAGTTGAAGGTATGTACTGTTCCATGACCATAAACCAGGCATTGTGTGTCTCCAGGAAACTAAGCTTGGAAGCACGCCATATATTCCTGGATTAAATTACAGCATATATAATTCTCCCCCACTAATAGATAGGGCTAAGGGAGGTGCCGCAATTATTGTGCGTAAGTCATTGTAACACTCCCTGCTATCAATTATGTAATACTTATCTCCAAGCTGTAGCAGTAGCTTTCATTTTAGACAAGTAGATTACAGTCTGCTCCATCAACCTTCCTCCTGATTTGTATTTCACTTATAACGATATTCATTTACTGATCAATCAGCTTTCTACTCCGTTCCTCCTCCTTGGAGATTTTAATGGTCACAACCCAATCTTGGGTGGGAACATAGCAGATGCAAAGGGTACGATATTGGAGTGTATTGTGGATGGTCATGATAGCACTCTACTTAATAATGGAGCCATGATGTATCATAATAGCTACTCCAATACCTACTCAGCTATTGATCTGAGGATTTGCTCATCTAGTGTTTATATGGATTATGAATGGTCAGTTAATGAATATCCAAATGAGAGACCCAATTCATTTAAAATCAGTTAAGAATCAGCCATCTGAGTCACCTCCTAAATGGAAGGTAGATGAAGCAGACTGGAAGAAATTTAGCAAGTCTGCTCTCATGGAGAAGAATGTAAAATAATTTCCATCCATTTTAGAGGCATATAATTATTTTAATGACACTACATACCATCAACAGTGCAATTGCCTATATTCCAACGATGAAACGAAAGCCCTCTACACCAGCAGTTCCTTGGTGGAACAAAACCTGCATTAGTATGAGAAAGATCACTAGAAAATGTTATAAAAAGTATAGGGGAAGTGGAACCACACAAGTCAAAAGTTATTTACCAACATGATGTAGCAAAACAATTTGGAAGAAAATTAAAAAACTAAATGCCAAGTTTGTCCCTGAACCTCTGCCTGCCCTTAAGATAAACGGACCTAATTACCCAACCAGATAGGGTCACAGAAAAATTAGAACATTTCTCAAGAATACTAAGTAGTGAGAACTATTCTTGAGAATTCTGAGACATTAGAAATCCTCAGATTTCTCTTGATTTAAGTGGAAATAATTTTGAATCATAAAATTCACACTGTAGGAACTCAAAGATGGCTTGCAGAATACCAAAGCATCAGCCCCTGGTGAAGATTAAATACTTTATGAAATGCTGAAACATCACCCAAAAAAGTAAACAACATTTCTTCTAAATATAATAAATGAAATCTGAAAAACTGGTATTATTCCTAAGAGCTGGAAAATTATCATTAATCATCCCTATGAAGAAACCAAACAAGGATCCCTCTTTACCCAGCAGCTACAGACCAATAGCTCTACCAGTTGTGTTTGTAAGCTGATGGAAAAGATGATTAAAACCAGATTTGTATGGCACTTAGAAACAAATAAGTTGCTTCCTCTATTCCAGTTTGGCTTTAGGAAAACTAGATCTACTTTGGATCCCTTGCTCAGGTTCTCAAACCAAATACATTAAGGTTTTGCTAAACAGAGCCAAACAATAATTTCCTTTGATTTGGAAAAGGCATATGACACCACATGGCGCTTTGATATCATAAAAAAGTTGTATAAGATGGGCATTAAAGAAAAAATGATCAGATATGTAAATTCGTTTTTATCAGAAAGATATATTAAGATCAGAGTGGGAAATCATGTATCGCGATCTTTCTTACAAGAAGAGGGAGTTTCTCAGGGTAGTGTCCTTAGGGCCACCCTCTTTGCTATTGCCATTAATGATGTATTAGAAAATATACCATCACCAGTAGAAGGATCTCTATTTGTAGATGATTTAGCTCTGTACTGCACAGGCTATGATGCAGTTTCTACTAGCAGGTTCATGCAAAGAGCCATCAATAAAGTTAGCAAGTGGGCTAATGAGCAAGGATTTTGATTTTCCAAATAAAAAACTGTCACTGTTCGGTTCTGCATGCGCCAATACTATGGAAACCATTCCAACTTTTACCTTAAATGGAACTATTTTACCCTACTCCACTGAAGTAAAATTTTTAGGAATGGTCTTGGATGAAAAGCTCACTTGGAATAATCAAATTGGCAGTTAAAAGTGAAGAGATCACTTAATATTTTAAAAGTATCTAATTTTGATTGGGGTGCTGATAAGAAATCGCTGTTAAGGCTTTACAATGCAGTATCTTTATCTAAGTTAGACTACAGTATTTAAACGCCACTATCTGAAGAACTTGGAGGCCCTTAAATATTCGGCATTGGCTGCAGGGAGCATTGTCTCCCCTGAGATTGCCTAGTTTTTATGACTCCATATTTGTATTCTATTATTTTGCTATTATTCTTCCTTTTGTTACTCTCACCTACCTGCCTCGCTTGTATTCCCTGCCTTTCTGCCTTGTGTCCCAGTCTGGATTGCTCATCAACCCACTCCTGGACATGTACATAGTTCATAATTATTTGTTTTTTGTGTACGTTACCTGTTGTTTGTCCTAGGGTAGTATAGATTTGGTCATATTTGATATTTGATACTTTTTTACCATTTGTAACTTGCTATGCTTACATTGGTTATTAAAACATAATTTTAAGACAAAGTTTTTTATTTTTCATTTTATGTCTAAAATTTGTTTTACCAAGCTTGTATGGCCAATTCTCTGATACTATTTCACCGGCCGACACAGGCTGAACCCAGAAAAGGGATTTTGACGGAGGAAAAATCTACTTCTGGGGGAAGACCTGTGTCGCCCGGTGAACCCATCCGTCTCTTCTCCTGGTCCCCCGCCCTTTAGCTGGCCCAAGCTTGGGTGCGTAATTAAGGAATGATGCGTTTGGGCAGGAGTAGTAGTAGTAGCGAGCAGAAGGTAGACATTGTAACGGCTCCTATCTAGAGAGGGGTTTTGAGTGGAAACTTCTAATTGGCAGAGATTCTGTGGTAGTGGCTTCCACTCGCCCTTGTGCCATACCGACACCCTATATGGGTGAGCGAGCTGAAGGTAGTAACTTCAGCATTCCATATAGCTTTTTTCTCTGGTATATTTAGCATCTATTTATACCTAGAAATGTGTGCTACAGGAACATTTCACCAGGCAACACAGGTCTTCCCCCAGATATAGATTTTTCCTTTGTCAAAATCCCTTAATAATACCTATTCAATGGTATATTTGATGTAGGATGATACATTTAAGTATTCATTTGGTATTTGTACTTTCAAGATAGGCAGATATAAGCATTTTTAGAGGGGAGTTCTAACTGTTTGCAGGGGTGTCTAGTACCCATTACCCGCGAATACAGGGTAACACTGTATTGTTTAAAATACATAAAACTACCTACCTGAGTCAACCCTCCTGCTATTCCAAGAAGAGTTTTGAGTAAATGAAAGGTTACTACTTCCTCTGCCTTGTCCAAAATTGTTTCCCCTTCCACTACTGCTGGCCCCTACTCCGCCATCATCTCCTACATTATCACCTTCATCTGCCCAGAGGAAAAAGTTGCAACCTGTTCCTTGTGGTTTAGCACACTTATAAAACTGACGACCTGTAATAAAAAAAATCACTTTTGGTATTATTTAATTAGAAAATCAAAACAATTTATGGTTACATACTAATTCATAATATTATATTAAAATGATTACTAGACATATCACTACTATCATATAACTCACACCCTGAATGTCAATAACTTGAAAATATCAAACATCAGAAGTCAACAAGGTTTGAGTCAACTCCACTACTCCCATAATAGTAGATTTTCTTCTTTTTCTCTTACATGCTGTCTGTTTCCATCAAGTGAAAAAGGTTAGCCTTCGCATTGATATTTCAGCCTGCTGGACTAGATGTGAGCTCTTCAGGTGAATGGAAGAGAATGGAATATAGAATTATATGGCCAAAAGCGAAGCGCTGGGACCTAGAGGTCACTCAGCGCTGTAAGGGAAATTAAGAGTAGAAAGGTCTGAAAGGTGTAACAGAAGGAAAAACTTGCATTTGCACTGCAAACCCAATGTTAGGAGAGGGTGGATAGCAAGATGGGAGATAATATAAATGGAGGTACAGTACAAGGAATGAAAAAGGGTTGCAGCTAGGGGCTATAAGGACACTACAAAGAACCTTAAGTAATGCCTATAGTGCACTGCATGAAGTGCAACAATAGCACTACCCCGTATAGGGGGTGAGTGGAGGAGACTCACAATTCCCAAAAAGTTCTTTGAGGATACCTTAAAATAGTCCCTTTGTCTTTGTACAGTAATTGGGGAAACAGTACCTTAATATTTAATATGCATTGACAAATAAATACATTCTATGATATTATGCTGTGTTTAATATTAATATCAGAAAAGTAGTAAATCATATTTTTATCATAAAAATGTATTTAGTCAAGAAACTAACATCAAAATACACTAATTAGTGAATATTTCTCAACACAAATGTGTGCAAATTGCAGAATTTTTCACAAATAATTTGGAGATATGTTGCATAGAAAAATCCACTAATCAGAGAGTCAGTGAATTGCAAGACAGCGAATAGCAGGGATTGACCATACATACGTGAAAAGTGAGGGAGGTGATTCACACATACCAGATATTCCAGGTGGCGCATTAACCATTTGACTACCTTCCCTTAGCATGTTTGAAAAGATTTCTGAATATGGAGCATTTATATAACTAATGGGTTTTTATGCAAAAAAAAAAAAATGGTTTTGTGTTACAAAATTCATCATTTTCCATATACTACTGTAAACAGAAAGCCTCACCTGTATTAGGTCCTTCTTTTCGAACTGTGAGTAGTATTGCATCCTCATTACAGGTACATACAATAGCATTCTCCCTTTCTGTATTCCCACTTCCATTCCAAGAGGGACGAGAATAACTTGTAGAATGTCCCACATTGTTGTTTACACTTCTGTTATTATTTGTGTTTTGAGTTCCCGCTCCAGAAAATGCAAATGAATTTGGATTATTATATGAATTATTATAACTTTGACTGTGTGTTTGGCTGTTGGTTGCAGTATTTTGTCTATAATCATTAGGATGAGATGAATTTTGAGTTCTGTTGTTAAAGGATGAATTTACAGTATTATTACTGTTATTACGACCAAACACAATACGTGTCTGATTACGATTGGAAAGGGTATTTTGTTGTGAGGAATATCCACTATCATTTGATGAATTTGTTGCTCTTGGTCGCTCCTGTGTTCCTGAAATATATATAGAAAAGTTAGTTTTCAAACAATATAAACCCATACCATAATAGTTCATCACTAGCAACACTGTAATATACAGAAATTTTGTTTAAGTCCAAAGATGCTTCAATTGAAAAATTCCCATGGGTATTAAAATGAATAACAGACAAACTAAAATGTACTATAATTAATTGCACTCATGTCAATTAAAAACAGCATTTAATCTAATATACAAACAACAACACTTTCAGTATGGATCTCCTTGAGAAGGAGCCATTTGATCTTTTGCTTGAATGCCGACTCGCTCATTGTCACGGAGATATAAGCTAACTTTGACAGTAGGTAAGATGTATCCCAAGTAATTAGTGAGTAGACAACTAAACAGCAGACCAGCATTGTTGATCTGCAGAATTTGAATTAAGCTACTTGCTGTGCTTTGCACTGCAGTCTCCATAAATATAAAATGCAGCGTTTGAATCCTGTAACCGAGCCATACTAAGCCTCTCGGAAAGTCATAGTATATCGAATCATCAATATTGTAGTACTAAACTCTTAAAATGAAGAACTTCATGGCAAATGCACTCCAAATTTTTCAGACAATAAATAGGTCATCCAGACCTAGTGTAAACCTCACACTTTGTGCATGTGGGATGTTACAATGATAAATAAAGTCAGAGCCATCAAATTCTGGATTAAAAATTCAACCACTGATTAGATACTACCTACTTCTAGTAACTCGGATTAAAACATCAAATCATAGTTATGGGCACAACTCTGGGGATCAGAAAAATGTGACCTTACACTTCAAATATTTGAGCACTGCAATTTTTATTATGGTAATAAGTAGCAAGTATGGGGTTAAGCTCAATGTCTCCTAAAAGATTGAACAAGCTGCAAACTATGCGCACAACCCTCAAGAGTGCTTGTACAGAATTCAAACATCTACAAAGAAGGTAAATTTGTCATTTACCGGTCTTTGGTTGTCCTGTTTTCTGTTACATCAAATAAATTGCAAGATTATTGGTATAATATGATGTTAGTTTCAGGCTAGAATTGGGACAGGTTGTTCTGCTACCATGAAAGCTTCCAAGCAGTATGTCCCATCAACTATGGATCATATCTTGTAAATATAACCAGCAAATACCATTGGATATATTCTAAGTCCTACAATGAAAACAATGAAAACAGCATTGACCTCCAAATTATTTTTTAAAAATTTAAGTTACTCTAGCTTGAGAGATTTTGCCATCTGTCATGCTTGCATAAGTTTTAATTATTACTCTCCTGAGCCAATTGGAGATTGTATTTCTTATGTGTTGTTTCCAGTCTGCAGTTCTTTGAAAATACAAAAATGTGGTAACTGGACATTGAGGATTATCATAAGTTCTGAAGCAAGATTTTTAGGCAACAGAATGGTGAAAGATGCTGTAATAAAATTGCTGATCTTGAGAAGTTTGAATCTTTGCAAGAAAAGCACGCAGCAAAAATAAACAAACACTATTCCAGCCTTTTGTGTGAGTTGTTCTATCTGATCTAAAACAAAGTTTCTTGAAATGCAGCAATGCTGCAAATGCCAACAGCTAGACTGTCTTCAATGTAAACACAAAAGGGGGCCTTTTCTTGAGATCCAGATGATCATCTTGCTAAACTTTTCCAACACAGGAGACAGTTCCTATCTCAGATATTGAATCAATTCTTTAGGTAGGTGTCTCTGGATATGTGTTTTAGAACTGAGACAGCAGAAAATCTATCTTTTGCACCAACATCTGACAATCTGTTGATGACTATAATCATCATTTAAAATTAATTTTCCACAAATTGTAAAAAAAAAAAAAAGCATCATAACAATGAAACTTGAACATGGCACATTAAAGATGCTTGCTGCTGTTATGGAGACATATATTATTTATGACAAAATTTTAAAAAAGTGCCATAAATTCTTATTCCATTCACCACTTAGGTATACTATATTTTATTTTATTAATGTGCTTTATGGTATCACACATGCTCAAGTAGTAATGGCTTTCATATCACTAGAGGGGCAATTTAATATACATTTATACTATGTCAACAGAAATTGTTCACCTCTTTTCTCTGATTTATCAAGAGTTTATTTTTAATAAAAGTAAAAAAAATTTCACTATGGTTAACTTTTACTCATGATATCGAAGTTTTTAATTTTTTTGCCATTTCTGAAACATCATAATAAACTTTTAACTCTTTACCTCTGCAATGACACCAAATTTATTAATGTAGTATTAAGTATACAGTTGCAGAGTGATCACAGAATACAGGCAATCCCCGCTTATTGGCAGCATTAGCAGTGTTTAGGTATCATAATGCTTGTCTAACAACGTTGTTAACCAGATTTTTGTTGCTGGTAAGCAGTTTATTGATGTGGGTAGGTGGTTTATCGGTAATCAATGGCCAAGGGTATTGTGCATGTGTATTCTACTCCGTATATGCCCAGTGTGAATGGTTTAGCTGAAAGGACTGTTAGAATGATGACTGAAATTTTGCAAATGATGAGTAAATGCAACAATGGGATATGTATGTAGGACATGCAGTGTGGGTATATAACGCCACACTTCAGAAGAGTATAGGTACGTCACCAGCACAATACCGGTACGTCTCCTCGTAAATATGTGTTGAATTTTGAAAGGACTGTTAGGTCGCGGTTGGGTCTGTCAGAGAGTGATCAGGATTTGTGAAACAAAGCAAATGAAGGGTTTGAAAGTTTTAAGATTGGGGATAAAGTGTTAAAAGAGGTGGTTGAAATAGGAAGAATGAATGTGAATAAGGTAAGGGAGAAATTTAAAGGGCCTTTTGAGATTTTGGAAGTGGGCCCGAGTGGATGAGTTATGTTTTGGGGAAAATGTGAGTAGGTGGGAGGATGAATGAGGTTAGGGCACACCATAACCAGCTCTGGAAATGGAGGGAAGTACCACAGTATGTTCAGGAGAATGCAATGAGTGAATGGTTGAGGGTAAATAAGTATGAGCCAAGTGTCAGTGAACAAATGGGTCTGGGAGATCGGCAGTTAGTGTTGGTGAAGTACTGAAGAGAGCAGAAGAGTGTAGAGAAAGGGAATGATGGAAGAAGTGTGAACAGCATGATAAGGGTGTTAGTGTTGGGGTGCAAACGGTTGATAAAGCGTGTAATTGGATGACTTTGAGGGAATGAATGATACTTATAGTGTATGTGGGTTTGAGTTGACAGTGATAAGTGAGGCCACAGTGGGAAGGAAACTGAGTAGTAAGGAGGTAGTTGATAGGATGGATAAATCTTTGCAAGAGTTTGACAGAAGTATGGATGAACTGAGTGGTCTGGTAGCAGAAATAGGGTAGATATTGGTACCAGAGTTAGATGTCAATGAAGTAGTGAATGAGATTTGGGAGGATAGTAGTGAGGGAGATAATGGGAATTTGACTGAAAGTGGTTTGGAAGAAGTGAATGGCAATGTAACGGAAGAGAATGTATGAGGGTCCTCAAACAAGATCCAGGGGGCCTGCATCCGAGCATCCTTGGGTGTTGCGAGTGTAAGGAGACATCAAATGTAATGGGGGAGGTAATATGGAGGAGTTAGAAGGTAGTTTAATTTGACAACGCCTTTGAGGGTTGCGTGAAAGAGAGAGAGAGAGAGAGAGAAAAAAATTGGTGGAGGGATAAATGGGAGTGGTTTGATGGCAGGCACAAGCGTACGGGTATTGTCTGTTGTGATCACTGAAGAAGTCAGTGGCGAGAGTCTGCTATGGTGAGTCGTGATAGTCAGTCATTGATTTGGTTTGGCAGTAGTCTTATCCATTGATGGACAGTTGATATTGTGTGATTTGATTGATTTTGATATTGTAAAGTGTTGTGCGAGTGTCTGTCTGGTTGTGGTGAAGTTGAAGAGGTTGGTTGTACTGGTTGTGCATTTTGGTGGCTGTGAGTTGGCGGTTGGAGACAGTGTTGGTGTTGGGGGTCTGTTGTGTGGGGTTTGAGTTGTTGTGTGGTTGTTGTGTTGTTTTGAGCTGTTGGTGTTCGTCTGCGCAGTGATTTGTCGGGTGGTTAAGTTGTTGTATGGTTGTAGTTCTCAGTTGGTCGTTTTGTGTTGTAATTCTCAGCCGTGGTTGTGTCTCGACTAGCCTAGACTAAATCCAGCAGACAGCACAGCACCTAGCCCTGCAGCCAGCCATTGACGGTGAGTACATGAATGTGAGTGTTTTGTTTGTCTGTTGGTGAACCAATTGTCCTATCGGTAAATAGTAACATAAAGGGGAAAGTGTGGCTGGGGGAACATTGCGAGCCAGTACGACTAAAGTACCTGTGGGGAGATCTTGTGGCTTCGCTTGTGATCCTGCCACACTGCAGGTAGGATATTTACTACCATTCAACTTCTCTCCCCCCCCTCTCGGACAGATCCTTTTTCAGTCAGATGCTCGCAATTCCCCAAAGCTCTTAGCTCTTTGGGAGGAAGTGTTGAAAATTCTGGACAAGGGTGCAATATAGGAAGTAATGCGTCCTTCTCCAGGGTTTTACAGTCACATTTACCAGGCACCAAGAGCAACAGGCGACTGGAGACCAGTAAACAACCTTTCCACCTTCGATCATTTTGGCAGGAAGACAAGGTTCAAGATGGAGATACCTCGGACAGTGTTAGCAGCAATGAGGGACAACAACTTGCTGTTGACAGATCTAAAGAATGCTTACTTCCAGATCCCTATTCATCCTTCATCCAGAAAGTTTCTTCGCTTCACTCAGGGAGAGCGGGTATCCCAGTTCAAGGTCCTGTGCTTTGGGTTGACAATGTCCCCTCAGATGTTTACAAAGGTATTCATCCTCGTCTCGACGTGGGCTCACGCTCAAGAGATTGCGTGTTGAGATACTTCGACGACTGGCTGGTCTTAGCAAGCTCCAGGGAGAAACTGCTACAGGACAGAGATTGTCTGCTTTGGTTTTGTTGGGTGCTAGGCATTGTTATAAACCTAGAGAAGTCAAATCTTGTTCCCAGCCAGAAAGTTCTTTATCTAGGTATGGTTATAGATACAGCAGTGTCGAGAGTTTTTCCATCAGAACAGAGGTTGGAGAAGTTGGAGTTAGTGGCACACAAGTTCCTATAATAACCAGAACAGCCAGCTCACCAGTGGCAAGTTCTTCTGGGGATTTTGTCTTCTCTGGAGAAGCTGGTCCCTCATGGTCATCTTTATTTTCGGTCTCTGCACTGGAGATTGAAAGACTTCTGGTCCCCAGCAGGAGATTCCCCTCTTCAGAGAGTTCTTCCGTCCGAAGAGGTGAGGTAAGACCTTCGTTGGTGGTTGGACGACCAGAATATCTTGGTGGGTGTCCCTCTGCTATGGAACAAGCTGCTACACATCAACATTTTGGAGCTGAAGGCAGATTTTCTGGGTCTGAGAGTTTTGGGAGAAGGTAGAGGGTCATTTGGTAGTTCTGATGTCCGACAACAACAGGGTGGTCGCTCATGTGAACAAACAGGGGCGTCTAGTATCTTGTCACCTCCATTCGTTAACAGTTGAGTTACACCAGTGGGCGTTCAACAACTTGGTGGAGCTCTTGGCCAGATACATTCCAGGCAAGAAGAATGTGGTCGCCGACAGGCTGAGTCGTCGGAACCAAATCCTGGGCACGGAGTGGTCTCTGCATCAAATTGTGGCAGACAGGCTTTTTCAGGTTTGGGGAAGGGCTATGTTAGACCTCTTTTCAACCTGCTTCAACAGAAAACTGGAAGTTTACTGTTAGGTGGTCCCAGATACTCTAGCTCTGGAAAAGGACACCTTCCAATACCCTTGGGACAACCTTGAGGTATACGCCTTCCCTCTATTTTGCCTGATCCGTCAAAACTATCAAGTATCTCCTCTGAGCAAGAGGTTTTTCTCAGTAAACAGCGAGACATATGTCCAGTTATCTCAGGAAGTCCTCTTCAGCAGTTTACCAAGGGAAATGGGCAATCTGCTGCGATTGATGTCGTTGACCGGGTTTCTCTCCATTCAAAACCTCTGTTCAGCGTATAGCAGATTTTTTTGTCTTTCTCAGGGACGAGAAAGGCCTTTCAGTTTCTGCTATCAGGGCCTACAGAGCAGCATTGAGTTTGGTGTTACGTATGAAAGGCGTAGACTTCTCTTCATCCTGGGAAATCTTGTTGTTCAGGGGTTTCGAGCAGACTTGTTCTCCAAGGCAACTCAAGCCTCTGACATAGGATGTTTCGCTGGTCCTGAGAAGTTTCACTAGAGCTCCTTGTGAGCCCTTGCGTCGATCATCGGACAGAAATTTAACGCTAAAGACAGTTTTCCTTTTGGCCTTGGCTTCTTCGAAGAGAGTGGGGGAGCTTCAAGGCCTAAGTTACGATGTGAAACATACCAGGGGTTCGGGATCTGTGACCTTCAAGCTTGTCCTGGACTTTGTGGCCAATACCCAGAATCCTTCAGTGCATGACAACAGATTTGCCTCTTTTTCCATGTCATCTTTGAATGACTTCTTAGACAATGACCCACAAGAGCTCTTGTTATGTCCTGTTAGTGCCCTGCAATGCTATCTTAAAAGGACTCGACATCTCAGACCTGGGTGTCGTAGGCTTTTTGTTGGCAGTGGTCGATCCAAGAAAGAAGTTTTCAGGAACACTATTTCTTTTTGGATACGTGAGGCGATCAAGCGGGCTTATTCGTCTCTTGATGGTTCTGTCACTGAGTCTGTGCAGGCTAGAGCACATGATGTCAGAGGTATAAGTTTTCCCTGGCATTTAAGAAAAAATTTGCTGTTAATAGGATTTTGAACGCTGGTACTTGGTTGTGCCAATCTACGTCCACGACATTTTACCTGAGAGATGTTGCCCACAGGTCTTTGGACATGTTTTCATTGGGCTTTATGGTAGCTGCCAACAAATTGTGTAACTAACCCATTGTCCTTCACTGGACAATTTTGTATCTTCGCAATGAGACTGGCAATGGCACAGGGATCGGAAGCACAGGATCCAGGAATGGGATTAGGTGGAATAGAGGAAAGACTAGGTTTGGGAGACAAAACAGAAACAATAGGCACTTTTGAAGAAGATTCCTGGCTAGCTATATACTTTTTGAGCCTAGCAGTAATTTTATGCTTCCAATCTTTCTCTAACTTTGAACGGTAAGATGATAACCCCCCCTGTCTTTCCTCCCAGCCTATGCACTCACTACACATCAATTCAACAGTGCTAACTTGACCTCTACATCAAACACAAACAGAATGAGCCATACTTTCCTATATAGTTAGCTATGTATTGCAGCCTTTGCTGCAATAACGGACACTCAACATACTCGAGTCAGACATCATTAGATAAAGCTCAAAAAACATACTAAAAACCTTAAAATGGTCAAAGTAGTACTGTTAATTACACCTATCTAGCTAATAAATGCCAAAAGACTAGGACAAAAGAACCATAGTACTTCACCGAAGGTACTGCAAAACACTCAGAGGACCATGAAATCCAAATTCAGAGAAAGCTACTGCTTACAACCTTCATCAAAAGCAGGTAGAAATAAATTAAGCTTCTTTACTGAGTTGTTTACCTATCCCCCCATGGTGGGCAGGGGTACCGACATGCACCAAAACAAAAGAATTGTTACTGCGATTTCCAAATTCTAGCTACCGGTTACTTAGAAATTCTTAGCTGTGTAATTACTTGGTAAGTTATTTGAATAAAACAATTGTTTGTCTGAACTAGTACTATAAATTAGATGTGGGCTTATGTCTAGAGTTAATAAGTATGAATGAGATCTTTCGGTGGAAAGGAATAATCTGGGAGTTCTGTTCAGCTGTTATCATTCCTGCTGATAAATGGCAAATGAAACAGAAGACTGGAGGGTACCTGCAGCTCCTGGTGACACATGCAATGATCTATTACCATTCTTCTGTCTGTCGGCCTGACCTTTTTGGTCAAGCCGACAGACAGAATAGTAATAGTTCAGTGTCCAGAGCATTTAAAGACCAGGAATGTGAGCATATATAACCAATGGGGTTATGATGAAAAACATTAATTCCCACTAAATATAAAACAAAAATCCTATTAACACAACATGAAATTTTTTTTTAACTGTACCTTGCACACCATTTCTATTTTGAGATGTAATTGGCCTAATATCTAATGTTTCTAGAAAGTCAGGATCACAGCCACCAATGCATGTTTCATATTCATCAGGAATATATGGCATGTACGACCTGGGTTTGAATTTAAACAGAAGCTTCTTTGGTGATCCAGCACACTGTTCACAGAAAAAAGTAAAATCATGATTAGGACAACCTTAACAATAATTATAAAAAAAAATTAGAAAATGGAAATCTATCCTACCAAAAATTTCAATCAAGAATATCATTTGATAATATGTACGTATAATGTTCTCAAAGGTATGATAAAATGACAAATTTTTTAAGTAATTTGTATTTTTCCTAAGATACAAATCTGTGGTCTTTACATATAGGAATAACATTCACCGAGCTGGAAATCCAGCAGTTACTCTTTGGCAAGGTGGTTATGGTAACAGTTACTAATGGTAGGGGCTGAAGCACTGCCCACCAAGTTGGTGTACACTCAATTCTACGTAGCTTGCCTTTTAGCCCAAGTAAGAGAACGAGGGGTGGAAAGAGGCTCCTGGTCATGACAGAACAAAGGAAGGAGACTGTACTGCTGATCTATTGAACAAGATAGTTATTCAATTATCAGCCTTCTGGGCAGTTTGAATAAAAGGAATGTAACATCCTTGATTCAAAAAGGTTTGGGTGAACCCACAGTATCAGAGACTATCCCTGATGAATAAAACATTGAGCAAATGTTTTTGCTTGGATTTTAGAGTATTTGCTTCACTTCCATTGAATAAAATAAAACAAATGCTTTGCCAGTAGCAAATGCTTAAAGCTGATACTTAAGTTCAAGCAAATGCTTAGAAATTAAAAGTAATTGCTTATAAAAGTTTTAGGCAGCTTGTGAGGTGCTTTAAACTCTAGTGAACCTCACATGATGGCTGATTTTCTTGAAATTTGTATAAGGAAAACTCATCAAAATTGCTGTATGGTGTAAATATATATATAATATGTATAATATATATTCATTATATAATATATAATATATATATATATAGATATATATATATATATATATATATATATATATATATATATATATTATATACAGGCAGTCCCGGGTTACGACGGGGGTTCCGTTCTTGAGACGCGTCGTAAGCCGAAAATCGTCGTAAGCCGGAACGACGCTTGGAAATATGTCTTAAACTAATAAAAAGTTATAAAAACCTTACTTGTAATCCTTTGGTTACACTACATGTTGTTTCCTGTAGTTTTATGTACAACCTGGAGTTATTTTCATAAAAGAATGCTGGTTCTTGAAGGTAAAAACTATTTTAATCTCTGGTGCACTACATTCTTGAAGGTATATTGTTAATCCTCTGGTGACACTACATTCTTGAAGTTTTATGTACAACCTGGAGTGATTTTGCAAAATCTTGAGGGCTACAAGAACAGCTGATTACTATTTACGTATCATATAGACTAATTAAAGTAAATGTATCTTTAAATAGGCTTATATATTAGTATCAACAAAACATTTCCTGCCATGAGTCAGAGGCCGTTAATGAAACGAACACTTCTCTGTCCTATCTGTTCAGAAAATAAACGTTACGTCAATCCCCGAGACCATTGTTGCCAAAGCGTCTCTCTCTCTCTCTCTCTCTCTTTCTCTCCTCATCGTCTCTCTCTCTCTCTCTCTCTCTCTCTCTCTCTCTCTGATCAAATTACATTGGAAACTTGACATACGATTGCCCTAATATACGAATGTTTTGAGATATAACAGAAAATTTGCGAAAATACAAGCTTTGATATACAACGAAATATTTGAGATACGATTTTGCGATGAGTGTTAGTTGTATAGGCGACCGATAAATGGCGTTCAGTCTGTTTGTTTGTTGGTGCTGCATGTTAACACGTCGTTGTTTAGTTCGTTGTATTTGCGCCTATTTTTCGTGTTATTTTGTCTATTTTATTATTAACCATGGGTCTCAAAGCTAAAGACAAAGCAGGTGATAAGAAAAAACCCAAGAAAATTATTTCGATGGAAGCAAAACATGAAATTATAGCAAAGCATGAACGTGGCGTTCGTATCGTCGATTTGGCAAACGAGTATGGTCGAAATCCTTCTACAATATCCACGATCATCAAGCAGAAGGAAGCTATAAAAACCCCCGAGACCATTGTTGCCAAAGCGTCTCTCTCTCTCTCTCTCTCTCTCTCTCTCTCTCTCTCTCTCTCGTCTCTCTCTCCTCTCTCTCTCTGATCAAATTACGTACTGGATAATGTCTCTCTTTGGATACTTCGATTTTGCCAAATATTGAGGGCTACAAGAACAGTTGATTACTATTTACGTATCATATAGACTAATTAAAGTAAACGTATCTTTAAATAGGCTTATATTATTAGTATCAACAAAACATTTACTGGCATGAGTCAGAGGCCGTTTAACGAAACGAACACTTCTCTGTCCTTAACTCGGAGCGTCGGAAGACGCCGTCTCTCTCTCTCTCTCTCTCTCTCTCTCTCTCTCTCTCTCTCTCTGATCAAATTACTGGATAATGTCTCTCTTTGGATACTTGGAATTTGCGTTGTAATCTAACCAGAAACTTCGTTTTGTTATTATTACTGGAAACACGCAATGATTTTTCATTATTTGCGCTTTTGGACTGTTATATGTAAACTAGTATGTATTCATTCGCTCGGAAAAAACTAGTTCCGCATATGAGGCGTCACTAAAAAACATAGAAAAATACAACATAAAAAGTGTCGAAAATCATCATAATCTCAAAATTGTAATCTAACCAGAAACTTATTTTTATTAATATACTGTGCTAAACTATAAAGGATTTTTATCATAGTATGCGTTTTTTAAAAGCGTCGTTAACTCGGAGCGTCGGAAGCTTCAGCAGTCGTAACCTCAGAACAAGCGTCGCAACCCAGGACGGATTTTTCCATTGAATATTTAAGAAAAAGCGTCGTAACCTCGGAACGTCGTAAGCCGGAAACCGTCGTAACCCGGGGACCACCTGTATATATATATATATATATATATTATATATTATATATATATATAGATATATATATATATTATATATATGTATATATATACAGTGGTCCCCCCGTATTCGCGGGGGATGCGTACCAGACCCCCCAGCGAATAGTTAGAATCCGCGAATGTTTGGAACCCCCATAAAAATGCTAAAAACAGCCTATTTTGTTAGTTAAAACTTAAGAAAAACCACTAAAAATGTTCATACTTGGTTTTATTAATAGTTTTATCACAAAAAGTGCATTTTATGATGAAATTGATAACAAAAACCAGGAATTTGTGGATATTTCTCATAGAAAAATACCGCGAATGCGCGACTTTTCCGCGAATAATGCAGGGAAACGTTCCCGAGAGAAATCCGCGAATGTGTGAGTCCGCGAATCCGGAGAACGCGAATACGGGGGGTCCACTGTATATGTGTGTATATATATATATATATCTATATATATATATATATATATATATATATAATATTATATATATATATATATTATTATTAGTTTATTGCCCCTCTCGTCTACCCAGAACTTCTATTCTATATTAGCCTAAAAGAGCAGCCATGTTTTCTCCTAAATCAGCTGATTTTGGGAGAGAACACGCAGTAGGACGGGTGAAAAGGAATTTCCGGTCAAGCTGAATCTTAGGGTAAGACGGGCAAGTCATGGGATTAGCTAGGCCTCAATATGGGTTTTAGGGACTCCTACCATAAGACCTTTTTCCTTCCAAGGCGGTGTGTGAAATCCCGCGTTTCCAAGACACCCAAGCTCTGTCTCAGTCGAAGATAGACCTAAAGCAAGGCGGACGCGCCTTCTCTCCTCCTCTGACGGGAAGTCAGCCCTTTGTCCAAACACTGGTGGGACTGACTATCTTCAGAGCACGACCCATGTTCCAGCCTCAAGGATTTACGGTAAGTCTAGAAAGTGTAAAACTCCAAACCAGCTCTTTTTCTCCAAGACGACTCTTGCTGATTTCATTTTCAAATTTCCCTTGTAGCACTTTTACACTAAAAGCCCTTTGTCCTCATCGGGCCATGTGCTTCCCCTTGTGACTTGGTAAAGCTTCAGTCTTCAGTGCATACCTCAGTTAAACAATAGAGTTCCTTTTCCCCAGTGTGTTAGAGAAAACTGAATAATCGTAACTTGTGCAAGAAGTCTTCCTTTTCATTTCGTGTCTAATCTAGGATTTTTTCCAGATTTGCTGAGTCATGTGTCCAAGTCTTTGCGCCTGCAAGTGCTGCATTACCGCAAGATAATATGAATAATTCTGAAAGCCAGCATTTACGTGAATCTCATTTTAGCCAGCTATCCCCTTGTGAGAGATAATATTGGTCCCTGTGCGGACAAGCTGCATTTATTCTATCTCCAGGCCATTTCAACGGCCTCTTGTAAATAAATGTATGTAAAGTAATTAGCTGAGTTTTCTGGCGACCTCTTTCTCTGAAAATAATAATACCAAAAACCCCCTTTTTTAAAGTAAGTTCAAATCCAGTGACCTTGCATTTCCATATAATATTTTCCCTTTACGTATTCGGTTTATACGAGGCCCCAATACGTAAAAGTGTCGACGCTTGCCATGAACCTGGCTTGCTTAAAAAGCTTGTAAATCGCGTTATCCCTTGTAATACGTAAAATGTCAATGATTTTATGAAGCATAAATCAAAGCACTTGCGCAGGAGACACACGCACGACTCACGGTAAGGCAAATCATTCATATAATATGATTATTTATAACCAATGTTAGCTTAAGGTACGTTAAGGAATTATTTTAGAAGTGTTTTATATGAATGTTCTCTTAGTTAGAGAAATATTATTGTAATTGCCAGAGCACCGAGCGAATTCTGTTAGCTTGTATCGTCTTGTATCATAGCAGAGACGAGCACGAGTGTGTAAGATAGATGCCAGAAAGTACTAGTTCTAACTAGGAAGTGCTTTGCCAGGGTTTATTGCATGTGTTGGCAAGCCAAGCTAGTTAGGAGTGTTCTACTAATAGTTACGGGAAAAGAAGTGTACAATTCTTTTGTCTGTGATATGTAAGGGGAATTCGTTTTAACTTAGTTTTCATTCCAAGTGTTGGTAACCATGTAGCCTGCCAGCTCTCAGCTTGGCGCATGCGCTCTCTCAGGCCTGCCAGCCAACCTCAGTCTCACAAAGCTAAGCATTCGTCAACTAAAGCGTTATCTCAACGATTTAAGCAAATTAACGTAAGTCTTAATTAGAATTTTGTGTTGTAAAATCGCCTTCGCGTTTACAGAAAATCAGCTGTCTCATTACAGCATGTAGCGCTCACCATGCGTTTCACCTCGTATCGCTCACTCGCTGGCTGAGCGAAAGTCCATTTCACTTCGTACTTAACGTAACCTTTTCCATTTTCAAATGTTTTGCTAACATTTCATCTTAAAATCCTTACCATCATTTTCACTTGTCACAGGGACCTAGTAAACTTACGTAAAGTTAACGTAAATCTTAAAAGTAAATCACATTAAAAGAATTGTTTACGTAAAACGCGTCATTGTAAACTTCATATGAAAACGCAATCCATTTCAAAGTAACGTAAACATTGTTCATCGCTAGTGTGCTCTGTTTACATAAAACTTATCCAAAGCAATTCTTTCATTAAGCTTTAACATAAGGAGATCATTTAACGCAACTTGCGTCATATTAAACTAACATTATTAGTTCAATTAAATACAAGGGAGTTTGTCATATATCATTTTCACCCTCTCAGAGAGAGAGAGAGAGAGAAACCTATTATTCACCAAGCCAAGAGTACTACGTCTATTACCATTACGCATGCAGAATTAACATTATTTTAGTCTTTTGTGTCTTTCATTTACACTGAGCGTGATACGCGCCTGTGTCCATTGGAGTCGTGCAAACATTTACTTCATTTACTGAGTATTTCAGCCAAGGACTGAGCATTTTCAAATTACCATTACCTGACGTTGCCCAAGCGGTCTTTTCCATTTCTTTATCCCAAAAGACTTTCATATACCGCAAGCACAGATTGCACAGTGTGCTCCGCAACCTCATTACTTCCATCAAGGAAGTCGTTACCAGTCTAGGACTGGCCACCACCAGTGCACCACAGGCCTTACCATTTTACAGTGCCACTAATTCTTGACACTGTCCATCGACTGGCTGCTGAAGTACTCCCACCTTTTACTTTCTCTCCTCCACCATTACACTCTGCCACGAACAGAGTGCCAATCTCTTCAGTATATTTGAGTATACTGCATTTAGTGTCGTCCGACGGGACACACCAGCACGCTACCAGTGCCATTGCACCTGTACAGGCCGTACAGGTAGCTCTTTACCTGCGTGATCGTCCTTACGGAAAGCCCAATTCATTAGTGTGTCCATGTAAAAGGATCAGCGATCCTTCGGAACACATCAAGGAATGCCTCCTTAAAGTGCTGTGCACCTGTACAGACGTACAGGTAGCTCTTTACCTGCGTGTCCGTCCTTACGGAACACCCAATTCATTAGTGTTTCCATGTACAAGGATCAGTGATCTTTCTGAACACTCCAAGGAACGCCTCCTCAAAGTGTCATTGCACCTGTATCAGACATACAGGTCGCGCTTTTACCTGTGTGTCCATCCTTACGGAACGCCCAATTCATTAGAGTTTCCATGTCCAAGGATCAGTGCTCCTTTGGAACACTCAACAAGGGAACGCCTCCCGAAGTGCTGCAATACCAGCCCTAAGAGTTGTCAAAGGAACGCCTCCTCAAAGTGCCGCTGAACCTGTACAGGACATACAGGTAGCTATTCAACTGCGTGTCCGTCATTATGGAATGCCTATTTCATTAGTGTTTCCGCCATTACGGATCACTACATCAAGGAACGCCTCCATAAGTGCTGCTACATCAGCACTCTAATAGTGCTGCCAAGGAATGCCTCCATAAGTGCCGTGCACCTGTATTGGACCTACAGGTTGCCCATTCCAGCGTCTCCCAAGTTAGGAACGCCCTTAAGTGTGACGTACACCGCACACTCCATTTGATTTTCTCACCTCATTAGAAGGTGCCATTCCAGAAGTGCCACCAACTTACGGGACACTTCCCAAGTGCCACAGAGCACCCAGTCTTTTCAGACTTTTTCTCAACCACGTCGCAGAATCCATTTCCAGGTGAGTGCCTCGTCACCAAGTAGGCACTCCCATTCCATCCAGTACTGTTCCTGGCCATCATTTTCATCCGAGCCTCTACCGCAGCCTAAGGGAAATGTCTTCCACTGCTTCCCACGACTTCTTTGCCATAGAGCTAGAGAGGCTCCGAACCCTCATAACTCGGGGCAAGGCGGCCGGTTACACGGGACCTGCACTTGGCCAGTGGGTGAAGACGCAGCAGGATGCCGCACATCAGCAAGAAGATAAAGAAAGTGAAAACCAGAGAAAAGCCAGAGAAGCAGAGAGAAAGGAAAGAGAAGCAGAGAGAAAGGAAAGAGAAGCAGAAAGGAAGGCAAGTGAAGAAGAGAAAAAGCCTGAGCCAGCTCTCAAGGAAAGGAACTCAAAATCAAGCTGGAGAAGGCCCTTAAGGAGAGTATCTTAGCTCAAGCCACTCAAGCCACTGTGTCTTACAGTCCCGCCGTCTCTGGCCAGCCTTTTACCATTTCACCGCCTACCTCCTCCCTTTCGGAAGAGGTGAGCCCACCAGTTAACCCCGGACTTGTTTCTGAGGGTGATTCAACGGAGGATTCCTTAACCTCCCCACGTCAAATCACTGCCAGAGAGGACTCTTCACCTGTGCCAGAGGACACTGCAAGCCTTGGTGACTCCACAGATTTGCAACCTGTGGTGCCATCTCGGCCTTATCGTCCAGTGCCACGGAAGAAGTTCTGGAACCAGTTCTGCCGAGACTGTGGCCACAAGGGTCACATGTCTGCCAACTACGGAGGGTGCGCAAATTACAATATTCCCGCCATCGCAATGGCCGTTACGAATTCAGCTTCACTAGGACCCCCAGCTAAGGGCCCAATCAATGTCGTACCCCTCCAAACCAATTATCCGCCAAGCCACGTCAGAGCCTTCGACGACTCTGGCGCTCAAATCTCCCTGATACGGGAAGATTGAATCCCCCGAGGGGCTAATATTGACAGACGTCAACTGATTACCATTGAAGGCATCAACCACATTAAGATGATCCTTCCCACCGTCCAATTGAGGGTCACCAGGCCTCTTTTCTCCAAGGTTTGTACCCTTGCAGTTGCAAGCTACATTCCAGGAGGTTATGACCTCCTCCTAGGGCAAGACACGAAATCTCCCTCGCATTTCAAAAAGCCTAGGGGTCCTAACCCCATGACAAATCACTCCAAAGCAAGGAGCCATCCAAGACCTACTTCCTCCCGGAAGTATGGCCACCAACAGTCTTCCCTACATCATACAAACAGAATCTTTTGAACCTTTTGGACCATCAGTACTTGCAGTAAATTCCTCATCTGCTTGTCCCTTAGAAAAAAAACCTGACTTCTAGCCTCTGCCTGGATAGTAACATGGCTTAATGGTGTTTGCTTTTTATCTAATCTATCCACACCATTAATAACCATTTCATTTCATGGACTGGCCCTCACCTTTGCTTTATAACTACAGTAGAGTTCACTGAAGCAAAACCTTTCAAGTTTCACACATGCGTTCATGATCCTGGAGAATTATAGACACTGTTGATTGTGGAAGTTATAGGTCACATGCTATTATCCTTATTCTTTTTCCTTCATACTGATTAGTCACATTCACTTTAAATTCCTAGTTAACAAAACTGCTTGCCTTTTTAGCTGGATGAATTGTTGATAATGAAAGTGTCCTTTTTGTCGACTTACTGTGGCTTAATAAAACTTTTTAAGCAGTAAAAGAAGTGCAAATGACAGCTATTGTTTTTGAGACTGATACAAGGCAGCAGAGAGAGAGAGAGAGAGAGAGAGAGAGAGAGAGAGAGAGAGAGAGAGAGCACATGTTCAAGCATGATTAGCAGTCACAAACTATCAAACATATTTGATTATACACTGATACAGACTGCAACCAGTGTACAATCAAATTTCAGCATGTATTAGAGAACTCTGGTGTAAACATTTTAGATGGATGAACACCAAACTGTTAGTTAATCCTTCCAAGCTAGCAAATATATTCTTAATTTATTCAATTGTACAATCATATGCCATACTGGATATACATGTTTGATAGTGTGTGGGACCACTACTTGTAAGCGCTGCCTGCTTTGTGATGTTTTATAAATTCAATATTTTATAATTTTCGTATTTTTTTAATACTGTCATAAGTTGCACCTGTCAAAAGATGACGTCTATTTGTACAAGAGAATTTTTGGAGACTGATTGGTCTGTATTATGGAAGCCTAGGGGATCATGAGAGTAACTCCTTTGAGTACGTAAAGCGGCTACGCTATAAAAAAAAACCTGACAATTCATTTTTAGGTCATCAAATTTTTCACAGATGTTGGCAACAATAAACTGCTCATTTCCAGCCAGATTTTTACAGATATCAAATTTTTCATAAGTTTTCGTTTCCCCTCCCCTTAGGTAAAAAACAATAGTGAATACTCTCTCTCTCTCTCATTATGATTTTTATTGGTTTTTCATAATTTTATGCAATGAAAATTATACCAAAATACCAAGAAATAAAAATAAGAAATGAAAGGAGAGATCGGGAAGTGTTTGTGTGTGTGTGTGCGTACTGGATGTAGGGGAGTTTCTTAGCATTCAAACGTTCTCTCTGTCTTTCACATTATGCAGGACTATTTTATTACACGCTAGTATCCTTTAGTATATTGTGAAAAACATTAAACAAAGTATTTTTAACAACCACAAAAGCTATCAAAAAGTCAAATTCCCATCTACCCCTCTCCAGCCATCATGCATGGAGAACTACCTAAAACTCTTTCCACAGCCCTATGATGGTAATTGCTTCATAGCAAAGAAAGTTAAAGACAAGGAGAACGCATTTTCGAGAAGTTAGGCAGCATGGAGGTTTTCGCGCCACTGTTGGAGGCGCCTATGTTCGTGGTTGTTCCAGAATCGGCAGGAGTGTTGTGGATCTCGTCGTTACGTGAGAAACGCCGCGATTTCTGATGCAATGCCTCGTCTAGATTCATCTAAGAGGCTCTAGAAATCCCTGGAGTCGGTGACGTTTGCCGTAGGCTCCGCCCCCAGAGTGCTGTATAAATACGACGAACGAACTTTGGAGAGCAGTGATCGTAGAAGAGAGAGAGATCGTAAAAGAGAGATCACCAGTTTAGTCACAGAGAGCCACAGATCAGTTTATTAGTGAGAGATCAGCAGCAGCAGCCGAGATCTTCCGTGAGATACGACAAAAAAGAACCGACGAAGTATCAATCAGAAGAGGAGTTGTTCGAGAGTTGGTTGGCTATTGGTCTAGTCGTCTTCAGGTGTGGTCTACCGTGTTATCTCGACGTCGGGCAGACTTCGGAGAAGAAAAGGTCCTGTTACAGGTGTTGAGGAATTCCTGCCTTACAAGAAGATTAGATTTTGCAATACGAAGCCAGGAGGGTGTCCGCAATATTCGATCTACATTTATGAAGCCACCTCTTCGAAGTACAAAACTGTTTAGCAAGTATTCTTATTACCTCACTGTTTCCCCCAGTTCATGCAGTGTAAGATTCTATCGTTTTATGTAAATAGGAGATACCATTCTGCATTTACCTTTGTTAGTAAGCTTGTAAATAAACCTTTGTTGTGTTAGTGTTTCTTTCTATATTCGTATCCCCAGTTTCAACTGTTTGTGTTGAAAAGTTTTTATTTTATTTTATATCGAACCTGAAGCGGACCTCCCTCAGAGGCCGTAACATTGTCTCTGAGATCTCAGGGTCCGTAACATTTGTGGCGACCTTGCCAAGGCTATCAACACTTTAACAGTTTGAAACAGGGAGGATATAGAAAGAATCAGAATGAGTGAGATGGTGAAAGAGTTTATTGAGTCGGGTAAGCTACTAGGTCTAGAGGGGAATGATCTCCGTGAGTATGTTGAGAAGAAAGAAAGAGAGAAGTATGAGAGAGATGAAAGAGCGGCTGAGAGAGAAGCAATGAAAATGCAACAAGAGAGAGAAGCAATGAAAATGCAGCAAGAGAGAGAGGCAATGAAAATGCAGCAAGAGAGAGAAGCAATGAAAATGCAGCAAGAGAGAGAAGTAATGAAAATGCAGCAAGAGAGAGAGATGTTGGTAATGCAGCAGGAAGAGAGAGAAAAAACGTATGCATAAGTTGGAAATTGCTCGGTTAAGGGAAAGTACTCGTAACAGTCGGTCAGGCGAGAACGAAAACGAAGCTGATACGTTAGGTATGAATGCAGTGCTAAAATTAGTACCAAAGTTTGATGAGGATGATGTTACGACACATTTCATGTGTTTTGAGAAGTTAATGGAACGAGTAGGTTCTCCTAAAGAAACGTGGACTTTATATTTGCAGTCAGTTTTGAGTGGTAGGGCACTTACTGTGTATAGTTGCATGTCTAAGGAGGAATGTGATAATTACGATATCGTGAAAGAAACCATTCTTAGCGCATATAGGCTAGTACCAGAGGCGTACCGTAAGAAATTTAGAAATTTGAGAAAGGATGAAAATATTACATATGTAGAATACAGTAAGAAGTTAGATAGGCTGTTTTTTGATTGGTTAACTTCTGCTAAGGTTGAGGATTTTGACGGTTTGAAGAACTTAGTGTTGTTAGAAAATTTCAAAGATAACGTATCCCCTGAGATTAAACTTTATATAGAGGATAGGCGAGAAGTATCTTTTGCAGGAGCAACTAGGCTAGCTGACGAATATAGTCTAACTCATAATTTGAGTGTTAGTAAGAAACGAAATGATCCTTCGTCTGGTAGAGTACAAAACAGTAAAGGTTTCAGTCCTAGTAATAGCAATGCGAGTAAAAGTGACTATTCCTGTTATACATGCGGAAAACCTGGTCATACGTCTAAGGTTTGTAAGAGTAGAATGGCATATAGTGGCTCAGAATTAACTTGTTTCCGATGTAATGGGAAAGGGCATTTAGCGAGAAATTGTGCAGCAGAAAGGAAGGACGGTAAGAAACCAGTATCGCTAGTTAACCTTTCGTCAAGTAGGAATGATGTGATGAGAGAAACTAGGAAAGTTTTTGGCGAATTTCTGTCGGAAGGCGTAGTTTCCTCTCTTGGAGGAGTAGATTCGAGAGAAGTGGTCTTGCTTCGAGACACAGGATCTGCTATCTCGCTGATTAGGGAAGAGTGTGTGCCGAACAGGGCAGAAATCAATGTGGAAGAAAAAGTTATGTTAGGTGGATTTCCTAACACGTGTGTTCTTTGTCCTTTGTTGAAGTTGAATTTAGAAAGTCAGGTAGTGTCAGGAGAAGTAAAACTTGCAGTTGTGGACAGTTTGCCCGTTGAAGCCGTTGACATTATTGTCGGTAATGACTTAGCTTTATCCAAGAATGTGAATCCTGTTGTGAGGAATATTCCAGTGCCTGAAATGGTAGTAACTAGGTCGGGTTTAGATACAGACGTAGACTAAGGTCAGAGTAAGTTCGTGGATTCGAACGAGTGTAAGCACGTGGATTCGAACGTGAGTAAGTTCGTGGATTCGAACGAGTGTGATAGAGGTAGCGAGGTTGATCTTAGCACGAGTGTAGCTGAGAGACCGAACTCTATCGTGGACAGTGAGAGCCAAGGGGAAGGCGTAGCTGTCGAGAGTAACGTAGTAAATGTACCTGTATGTAGTCCTAGTTACGGTGATGAATTAGGCTCTAACGTTTTGGATAACAATGAGCTAGTCAAGTTGCGGAGAGAGGATGAGACACTAACCCGAATTTTTGAATGTGAGCTGAATGACGATCTCGATTATGTGTGTAAGGAAACTATTTGTTTAAAGGACGAAGTTTTGTGTCGTTATGTTCGGCCGGAGTCAGGTAGTAAAGAGGAAGTCACAGAACAATTAGTAGTTCCTAGGAAGCTTCGTGAACTAGTTTTGAAGTTAGCACATGATGAGCAAGGACATTTGGGAGTGAATAAAACTTTCAAGTGTATTAGTAAGGCGTACTTTTGGCCTAAGATGAAAAATGATGTATGTTTTAAGAGATATGTTTTAAGCTGTCTTGAATATCAAATTGCCGGGAAACCGATTCAAGTAATTCCTAGAGTTCAGCTGTGTAATATTCCTTCAGTAGGCTTATCTTTTGATGATGTAATTATAAATATGTTCGGAACTTTGTCTAGAAGTAAGGGTAGAGATGATTGCATAACTAATCTTGATTATTATAAAAAGAATTTAAGAGATGTTTGGCATCTAGTGGAGGAGAACGGAAGCGCTTGGCATTTAGCGAAAGAAAACCTGAACGGAAGTCAAGGGGAAACTAAAGAGAAACCTTATCTTAGAGCCAAAGAGAGAAGTTTGTGTGTAAGAGATAAAGTTTTAGTACTAGTCTCAAGAGAAAGTCCCTTTTTATCTTATAAGTTCGAAGGTCCTTTTTCAGTGTTAGGGGAGAAGGGAAATCTATATTATAGAATTAATGTGGGTAAGAGTAGAGCAAAGTCAGTAAACGTAAATTTGCTTCAGAATTATAAACTACGCCCCGTGCCATGGCCTCCGCCCTTGTAACAGTGTTACTGAGTGAGATTAGTTTTGAGAAAAGCACAAGAGGTGTTTTAGTATTTATAAGTTGTAATCAGGGTTCAGAAAACAAAAATAGTAAGAGAGAAGGATAATGTTATAGCAGTAGCCTCTAGAGATTTTTCTCAGAATGAGTAGCCTAATAACCGTTTTCTGTTATCGCACGAGTGAGTGTGTGAGTGGGGAAGTGTGTGTGTTTGACTGCATTGAAGCTTTATGCAGAATTGTTTCCCCGCTGTTTAATTCTTGCTTCTCTTTAGAAAAAAATAAAATACTTGGATTCTCACACTCTTTCCATTCCAGCAGGAAAGAGAAAGGAGATTGCCAAGGCAACAAGACAATTCTTAAAGTGCAAAGAGACTTCGAGAAGGAATCAGGAGAGGATCCTAGGCTCGCTTCAGTTTGCCTCAGTCACGGACGTTCTGTTGAAAGCCAAGCTCAAGGACATCAATCGAGTTTGGAGTTCGAAGGCAAATGCCAAGTGTCGGGACAAGTTCGCCCGGATACCTCTGATTCTCAGAAAACGACTGCGCCCATGGACAAAGGCCGCCAACCTAGCCAAGGAGTTACCGTTGCAGTTTCCTCCCCCGTCCCTAGTGGTGCATACGGACGCATCGCTGACAGGTTGGGGAGGTTATTCACAGCACGAGAAGGTTCAGGGAACTTGGTCACCTCACTTCCAAACACTTCACATCAACATTCTGGAAGCTATGGCAGTGTTTCTGACTTTAAAAAAGCTCCGTCCTCCAAAGAAGACTCATATCAGGTTGGTCCTCGACAGTGCAGTAGTAGTACACTGTATAAACAGAGGTGGTTCAAAGTCAAGTCATGTGAACCACGTGATGATAGCAATCTTTTCTCTAGCAGCCAAGAACACCTGGCATCTGTCGGCTACTCACCTGGCGGATAGTCCCACAATGTAGTGGCAGACGCCCTGTCTCGGTCGGTCCCTCTGGAATCAGAATGGTCACTGGACCAAGAATCCTTCGAGAGGGTTTGCCAAAGAGTACCAGGTCTAGAAGTAGATCTGTTTGCCACAGAGGCAAACCACAGCTGCCTTGTTACGTAGCCCCCAATCTGGACCCTCTGGCATACGCTACGGACGCCCTGAGCATAGATTGGAACCAGTGGACGAAGATCTATTTATTCCCTCCAGTGAACCTTCTCCTGAAGGTGCTGCACAAGTTGAGATCTTTCGAAGGTCAGGTGGCTCTCATAGCCCCTCACTGGCCCAAGAGCAACTGGTTTCCCCTTCTCCTGGAACTAGGTCTTCGCCCTCACCCTCTCCCGGACTTGAGACTATCGCAACAAGTTCAAACGAGGACTGTGTTCGATTCCTCAGGTCTTCACAAAACCCTAACTTTATGGATTTCATGAAGTTTGCAGGTAAGAGAGTAGGCGACATTGATCCACAGAACATGTTGTTCTTGGAGTCAGACAAGAGAGAGTCTACGCTTCGCCAGTATGACTCAGCAGTTAAGAAATTGTCTTCGTTCCTCAGAGAATCAAATATCAAAGTAATGACATTGAACGTGGCCATAACCTTCTTCAGGTCTTTGTTTGAACAAGGCTTGGCAGCTGCAACAATAACAACCACTAAGTCAGCTCTGAAAAAGATTTTTCTTCTCGGGTTTGGTATCAATCTAACCGAGTCTTATTTCACCTCTATCCCAAGGGCATGTGCACGTTCACAGACCGTCGTCAGTGTCATGGTTTCTTAATGATGTTCTTAGGTTAGCCTCGGAAACAGACAACTTCAAATGTGATTACCAAACCATTTTGCGTAAAACTCTGTTCTTATTGAGTCTAGCTTCAGGTGCCAGAATATCAGAGCTGTCATCTTTATCTAGAGATGAAGCGCATATTGAGTTCCTTTCCTCGGGGACGTGTTGCTTTCGCCAAATAAAGCAATTTCTAGCTAAGAATGAAGACCCCTTGATGAGGTGGTCTCCATGGAAGATTGTCCCGCTTCCGCAGGATCCATCGTTATGTCCTGTTAAAACTCTTAAGGACTAATTTATCTAGGACGTCTACCTATTCCGAAGGCCCCCTTTTTCATTAGAAAAGATGGTGGTACACTATCTCTAAAAGGCATTAGGCAGCAGATTTTTATATTTTATCAAGAAAGCCAGCCCAGGGTCATTCCCCAAGGTGCATGACATTCGGGCAATAGCAACTTCTGTTAACTTCTTCAAATATATGGACTTTGATGATCTGAAGAAGTATACTGGTTGGAAGTCACCCTTGGTTTTCAAAAAGCACTACCTTAAGTCTTTAGAGGATCTTAAATATCATGCATAGCTGCAGGAAGGCCAGTGTCTCCTACTGCTACATCATTATAGTACCGTCTTGTGTCATATGAATCTTTCCAATTATGCCAGCCTCATTAACATTTTACCTACCTCAGCAATGCCTTAGCTATTAGAATAAGTGTATAATCGTGTATAGTTTTACGTACATACAAATTTATCTGTAATTATTTTATTATGTATGTTACTTGTTGCAAATGTTGCCACATGTTTTGGCTATATAGTATATTTTGCCACATGTTTTGGCTATATAGTATATTTTGTAAATAAATTGTATTTTTTTTCCAATTCTAAACTATTTTATTATTTCCTTTGATTTCATTAATATGATTTTTTCCTTTCAGGATAGTATAGCCTTGGGTGTTTATTCTCTGGTACAATTTCACGGAGCGACACGGCTGAGCCCAGAAAAAAGGGATTTTTGATGTAGGAAAAATCTATTTTCTGGGCGAGGAAGCCGTGTCGCCCAGTGAAATCCCCCCCTTTTTTCCTTTTTTCCCCCCCTTGATGTGCACCAAGCTTCTTTGCTATCGATAAGTATGACGCCGCAGTCCCCTTCAACAGGGTAGCTGGGTGTGACCTATAGGTCGGCTCCCCGTTTTCAGGGTCTTTTGATGAGGAAAAGGCTAATTGGAGGGGTTGCTGTGGTAGTGTTTAACACTCGCCCCAGTTTCTATACCGACACCTTTTATTTAGGTGAGCGAGTCAGAGACTTCTGACATGTCCAATTTAGCAGTTCTCTGGTATCATAGCAATATTTTACTAGAAATAGTGCTAAAGAGGACACATTTCTGGGCGACACGGCTTCCTCGCCCAGAAATAGATTTTTCCTACGTCAAAAATGATATTGTTATGATACAATAAAGTTTCATACATACTTACCTGGCAGATATATACATAGCTATCGACTCTGTCGTCCCCGACAGAAATTCGAATTTCGCTGCACATGCTACAGGTAGGTCAGGTGATCTACCGGCCTGCCGCTGGGTGGCAGGACTAGGAACCATCCCCGTTTTTCTAATCAGATTCTCTCTTCCACCTGTCTCCTGCGGGGAGGCTGGGTGGGTCTTCAATTGTATATATCTGCCAGGTAAGTATGTATGAAACTTATTGTATCATAACAATATCATTTTCATACATTCAACTTACCTGTCAGATATATACATAGCTGATTGACACCCTTTGGTGGAGGGCAAGAGACAGCTAACTACTGACTAGACAGGTAAACAACATATGTTGTAGGTATTTATAGACCTTGGTTCCTCTGTGTTTCTAGACGAAGGGTTGACTTCCTAGCTAATGCATAGGAGTCTGCTTCGTCTCAAGAGCCTTAGCAAGATAGTGATCTGTGGCCAAGAGTTCTTGTGGGTCTACCGATGGGGTCTTATCCACTTACTCGGTCGAGCCTAATTGGCATTTGTCAATGGGTGCTAATCCGCTTATATGACAACATGCCTATGCCTATTGGCATAACTAAGGAGCGCAACACCGATCCCGATCACCTGTTCCTAACATGAGGGTTCGCGCTAAATTGAAAAAGAGTTTTCCCCCAAAAATCCTTTCAAACCTCAAAAAAAAACAAAAAAAAATCACTGAGTTAAAATAAATTCAACTCATTATTAAGGATCAGTGTCGGCTCCTTATCCCAGCAACGTATCCGCTGATACGTTATAAACCAAGAGAGAAGGATCTCTCGTAGGTTAACTTGAAGTCCTTCTTGTAATGAGCAGTCAACACATAGTTGCATCTCTCATATGTTAAAGCTAATATGTCTTCCTGACATATTGTTACGAAAAGAACAAGAATTTGCAAAAGCTCGCACTTCATGAGCTTTTAAATTCTCAGCTGTTTGAAGGTATCATCAAGTCACTTATGAAGTGCTTTAGAGATCACCATTGTTTCAAAGAAGACTAGCTTTCTTTGAACTGGATCTCATCTGGATGAAGCCTAGCGCCTGGCTTGCGCCTGGCTGGCGCGAGGAGTATCCTGTTTGGAATACTCCTGGCGCCTGACAGTCGTAAAACTCTTCGAATACTCCTGCCGTCTGGAAGGCGCATCTCGCTCCAAATACTCCTGGCGCCTGTTAGGAGTATTAAGCTCAGAATACTCCTGGCGCTTGGTAGGCACATCGCGCTTCGAATACTCTGGCGCCTGGTAGGAGTAAAAAGTCTAGAATACTCCTGGCTCCTGGGAGGAGTATCGAGGTCAGAGTACTCAAGGCGCCTGGCAGGAGTATCTCTTTCCGAATACTCCTGACCTATGGAAGGCGCATCTAGTTCCGAATACTCCTGTGGGCTTGGTAGGAGTATCGCTCATGGAATGCGCCTTTCGAATGGCAAGTATATTGCGCTTAGCGGGCGCTATACTCCTATCAGGAGTTCTCTCTTCTCCAGTTGGCTCTTGTTGCTTGGATGAAGATCTGGGCCTAGAACGATCTACAGTAAAGTCAGGCTCTTTGCGCCTACTTGGCGCCTGGCTCCTAGTTGGCGCCAGACGCTTGGCAGGAGTTACTTCCTTTCCCACGTCTCGCCTGCCTAACGCATCGCTCCCCCAGAGATGCCGCTTGTGCGACAACTCCCCTGTAGGGTTCGTCGCGCCCGACAGGAGATCGGTATTTGGATCTCTTAATCGGAAGCCTGTCATCCTTTTACGAGTAGGCTCTTTAGAAAGTACTCCTACCAAAGACGCTAATTGCTCCTGCACATTCATCAAAATTTAGTCAGCTACATCCAGTAGACGATAGGAAATCTCAAAAGTCCGAGAGACAAGTCTTCCTCCGAGGAGGATCCTTATTGCATACTTCCGTTGCTAACGAGTTCTCCTCCTACGTTGAATGAGTTTTCTCGTTGCAGAAGCTTCCCTATCCTTGCCCGAAGGAAGGGAAGGAGCTTGGAATTTTAAAGAGATTCTGAGCTGAAATTGGTAGGACTCTGATTTCTAGCTCTTGAATGTATCTCTCTGAACCTTTTGGGAAGTAGTTTGAGCCATCCTCGCGTTCCAAAGACTCTGTCAGTAAACGTTTAAACCTTGTCTTCTTCTGTAGATGACAATGTCACTACATTACCCGGACAACGAAACCTCTATCTGAAAGCATTGATCCAGGAATAAAAGGCTTTAGTTCTTTTGCCAAACATACTATGCTGGCCAGAACCCATTGCCGAGTCTTCATAGAATTTGATTCCAGATTCTAAAGCCCAAATTTCACTTGTCCTTTTGATCGTTTAGGACAAGAGAAACATTTGATTAGGAGCAGTTCCATCTTGTCGGAACACGGAATCTGAGGCCCAAATTAGGATCCCATTCTAAGTATAAGATCTCTTACTCTTATCGTATAGAGGTATTGTATAAGATCCCGAAGATCTTAATTCTCTACTATCTCTAATATTCTTTGTCTAGACAGAGTATATCTTTTTACTGTGTTCATTGATAGCATAAAATACCAAGGTGATTCTTCCCTCTGAAAGGGAAGAAAACCATTATGTGGTTCACAGATGGTATCGGAAGAGGACAGTTTCCCCTTTCTATCTAGCACGATCTGCAGCAACTCTATGTCTTTAACATATTTAAAGGAATTATCAAGCTTCCCTTGAAAAATCCTCTCATTCATATTTACTTCTGGTCAGTCTGCACGCAGACAGACTCAGAGTGAATAGGTTTTTCAGGTCCAATATTTATAATAGAATCCGATAAAATCTCTACTCTCTTAGAAAAACCTTCCGACACATGCTGAAAGAAGAACGTGACCTCTGTGAATCCAACCTTTTTATTGCCAAAATGATGCATTCATCTTCTTCCTTTGACGCCCATTTATTTTAATATGTGTTAAGAATATATATAACTAGGGGAAAAAAGACTAAAGTTTATTCCCCTATTTAAATTAAAGATGGCGTATCTTGCTACCTCTCTTGTTTTGAGGAAAAGGAAGCAATCTATAAGAAGCTCGTTCATCTTCTGCCTTGCGAAGAGATCTGTGAATACTTTCCGCAGGGTCTGACAACTCTTTCCAATAAATGTTAAATCGTGCTCTGCCAAATTAAAATCCTTTATAATCCCGTCACATTGTGGTAAAACAGCATTCATCTAGGAAAACTCTTGTAAGGATAGTAGGAACGCTGTCATTAACCACGGTGTGTGCATAAGGCTTAACCGTATCGTTATCTTATTTCCTACTACTTTCTTTCCTCGCCGAGGCAGAGAGATATCCTTAGCAAAACGAATACGATGTTATTCATGTTTGCCTAAAAAATCCCCTCAATTCGTGGTTAAGTCCCTGATTGTATAGGGGATATACGGTGAAGGCATTCGATCCCTTAGGAGAGAAAGATGTAACCAACCGTTCACGACCGAGAACCGGATGGTACTAGATTGGCTCACAATTACAACCGTCTCGTTCACTGCCTGGCTGCATTCATTCTGAGTTGCCAGTTACTCCCTTCAATGAATGGATATAATAAAATTATTCTCGAGTCTAAGAAAGCTCTCAATAATGCAAATTTAAGCCAAACAACCTTTGTTAAATACCGAAGCTGAGTAGGTATTGTCGTAACAAACCTTTTAAGCGAAGTCCTTACTAGGAAAATCCTGTAAGGATATAGATAATTCCGTAGCGAACCAGAAAGGCAACTATGGTATGCGTATATGACTTGTCATTCAGTCGTCGTATACAGCAAGCCTTCTACGACACTCTTTCCTTTCCGACATGCAGAGAAAGAATGGAAATCTTACTCTCTTCGTTCATTTCGTCAATAATCCCGAATGAGTATTAGTCGAAAGAGATCGCAAATGACAACCGAGGATCGCAGAGAATCTCTCCAGCTTTTATTATCTTGGAGATAGTCCGTATTTTACGCCTTTCTTATCTGGAAGAGCCTCTAATCAATGAATGAGAGCTCGTACGAATCTTGTTCAAATTCCAACGATTGCCCCTCTTTCTGTAAATGGTTGGTTGCATTATTTTTTAGAAGGAGGATGATTTTAATATCCTCTTACTAATACTGAACTAATTCTCACAATTCTGCTCTATCTTCCATTCCTCAAGTTGGGACAAGATTGAGCAACCGGAGGAGAGCGCTTCCTTTCGAAAGGTGAAGGGCTTTTAGCAGTACCGACTCTAACCTGACAAGGCTACGGCAGCCTGTGCTACATCTTGAGTCCCTGCCTGGAAAAAGCCGAACTTGCTCTTGCCTTTATTGCATTAAGACGATCCTGACCAGGGCAACGGCCGCCTGTGCGACAACTCCCGTCCCTAATCTGGAGAATCCTCGAATGTCTTTCACCTTTCGCCTGGAGGACTCTTGGCGGTTGTCAGGCTCTTCTGTAGGAGAAAGTGCCTGGCGCTAAGCAGAGTATCTTGCCTAGAATACTCCCTGGCGCCTGGGAGGGAGTATCGCGATCGGAATACTCCTCATCCTCGGAATACTCCTGGCGCCTGGCAGGAGTATCGCGCTCCGAATACTCCTGGCGCCTGGGACGAGTATCGCGATCGGAATACTCCTCGTCCTCGGAATACTCCTGGCGCCTGGCAGGAGTATCACGCTCCGATACTCCTGGCGCCTGGGAGGAGTATCGTGCTCGGAATACTCCTGGCGCCTGGCAGAAGTATCGCTTTCCTATGACGAGTATCGTGATCGGAATACTCCTGGCGCCTGGTAGGAGTATCACGTTCCGAATACTCCTGGCGCCTGGGGAGAGTCGGGCTGCGTCGGAATACTCCTGGTGCTTGGCAGGAGTATCGCGTTCCGAATACTCCTGGCGCCTGGGAGGAGTATCGTGATTGGAACACTCCTGGCACCTGGCAAGAGTATCACGTTCCGATCACGATACTCCTGGCGCCTAGGAGGAGTATCTTGATCAGAATACTCCTGGATCCTAGAAGACGTATCGCCCTTGGAAAGTTTTCTTGTTGGAAAGTTCGAGCATCTGAAAGGCGATCCTCGCCTGGAAAGTTCTGTACGTTCTGGAAGGTTATTCGAATCTGGAATCTTCCGCCTTCTGGAAGGTTCCGCTTGTGCGGAAGGTTCTGTGTGCGGAAGGTTCCGATCTCTTGTACATTTGTTCTTGCTTAGAATTCGACAATACTTCCATTTTCGACATAGCCCTCCCTTTCTTCTGAATGAGAAGGACTTCCATTTCCGATGAAGATGCTGGTTCATAGTGCTTCAGGCGCCTTTGCGCCTATATTCAGGCCCTTCAGGTGCTTTGCGCCTCGTTTCAGGCGCTTTGCGCCTTGTTTCAGACGCTTTAGGCGCATTGAGCCTCGTTACCGGAGCTTCATGCCCAAAGGAGCTAGAAGCTTAAAAGTTATATATATATGTGTACTCACTAAACGAGATCCATATAATTCATTCGATCAACAAATATTCTTTAATATCTAATTCGTTCTTCTCAGAATAGATATATTTTCATATACATGTACCGATGAGGAATTTATTGAAATAACTATTTCAAACCCCATGGGATAGAGCCCCCCCCCCCCCCCCCCCCCCCCCCCGCGTCCAACCGTACGGGGGGACGAACCCGGATAGGGCAATGCCTCTACCGCAACTGTTATCGAATGATTTCTTCCTTTCTTTCTCCGTCTCTTCTGAGGTTCCGATAGCCAGACGAGATTATCTTGCATCTTCATTTAATCTACGCCGTTGAATGTTTCTTCTCCTTATTCGTCAAGACGATAATAATAAGGGGAACACATTGAATTAGGATGCCTTTCCAATGGCTATCCCTGGCAGTCTGGGACGTCCTACAGAACCTGCCAGGGGACGCCTGAACGGTGGGGGTTCTCCATAACCTCCGTACGGCTTTCGACTTTCCTTCTCCTCCGGGCCAGGGAGCTTGGAAGAGGTCTAGGCCTGGGAGCGAGACAGAGCCGATCAGACGCACCCTCTATTGCAATGGGGAACACTATAATCACTTCTTACCTTATAATAGCTCGTATCTTGAGCTACATTCCTTTATCTTCAAATTGCAAATGAATTTGTAGTTTCTGTGAAGTAAGAAGGTGATGAGGAAACAACACTACTAGTACTGTTAATATTCTAACTGCTTGTCAGAACGAGGGCTATTAAAGCTTCTAAAGAAAGCATATCTAGTTCTATGTTTTTCTGACTTCCTCAAATAGGAAGTTACCTTATTTTCCTCAATCAAATTCTAACATTTATTACACTTTATCAATGAATAAATATTTATATTTCCCTTTCTTGCAAACTATGTAATTGTCTACCGAAAACTTCGGTAGTTACACATCCTCTATTCTTTGAAAACTTCGAAGTTAATTCATTAAAAGTTATTAAAAAGTTATTAAAAACGTATGCCAAACCACCGATCCAGTACTTCCCTGTAAAAGTCGGCCCAGAAGATCGATGGCGATGAAACACGAAAATCAAATCAGGAGGGAAAGTAAACATATGTTTACCTTCCCAGCGACAGAGAGAATCTGATTAGAAAACGGGGATGGTTCCTAGTCCTGCCACCCAGCGGGCAGGTGCCTGGTAGATCACCTGACCTACCTGTAGCGTGTGCCGCGAAATTCGAATTTCTGTCGGGGACGACGGAGTCGATAGCTATGTATATCTGACAGGTAAGTTGAATGTATAAAATCCCTTTTTTTTCTCTTTTGGGGGGGCGTGTGATGGTAATTGCTTCGTAGCAAAGAAAGTTAAAGACAAGGAGAACGCATTTTCGAGAAGTTCGGCAGCAAGGAGGTTTTCGCGCCACTGTTGGAGGCGCCTATGTTCGTGGTTGTTCCAGAATCGGCAGGAGTGTTGTGGATCTCGTCGTTATGTGAGAAACGCCGCGATTTCTGATGCAATGCCTCGTCTAGATTCATCTAAGAGGTTCTAGAAATCCCTGGAGTCGGTGACGTTCGCCGTAGGCTCCGCCCCCAGAGTGCTGTATAAATACGACGAACGAACTTTGGAGAGCAGTGATCGTAGAAGAGAGAGAGATCGTAAAAGAGAGATCACCAGTTTAGTCACAGAGAGCCACAGATCAGTTTATTAGTGAGAGATCAGCAGCAGCAGCCGAGATCTTCCGTGAGATACGACAAAAAAGGAACCGACGAAGTATTAATCAGAAGAAGAGTTGTTCGAGAGTTGGTTGGCTATTGGTCTAGTCGTCTTCAGGTGTAGTCTACCGTGTTATCTCGACGTCGGGCAGACTTCAGAGAAGAAAAGGTCCTGTTACAGGTGTTGAGGAATTCCTGCCTTACAAGAAGATTAGTTTCTGCAATACGGAGCCAAGAGGGTGTCCGCAATCGCCGATCTACATTTATGAAGCCACCTCTTCGAAGTGCAAAACTGTTTAGCAAGTATTCTTATTACCTCACTGTTTCCCCCAGTTCATGCAGTGTAAGATTCTATCGTTTTATGTAAATAGGAGATACCATTCTGCATTTACCTTTGTTAGTAAGCTTGTAAATAAACCTTTGTTGTGTTAGTGTTTCTTTCTATATTCGTATCCCCAGTTTCAACTGTTTGTGTTGATAAGTTTTTTTTTTTTATTTTATATTGAACCTGAAGCGGACCTCACTCAGAGGCCGTAACATTGTCTCTGAGATCTCAGGGTCCGTAACAAGCCCCCCACCCCCAAAAACCATGTTCATGCTTGTAAGCAGTGTAACCAAGCAGGGTTACTAACTAGGGAGCATGGTATTTCAAATTTTTTGGAATTGTATACATATTATACAAAAATCTTAAGTGCCTGGATGCCAGTTACATGCAGATAATGTGAAGGTAGATAAACAGTGGATTACTCTATATTGTGTTTCTTGGGAGTCAGATATAGCTTGGGGCTTCATATGAAACACATTTACAGGACATCTAAATCTACTGCTTAATCTAATAATTAATATTTTATTACTTAATAAATATGACTTGGAAGAGTGACAAAAACATACCTCTTCTCAACTTGTCCTTTTTTATGTTGGTGTCTGACCATGGTAATAAATTAACACCTCAACGTAATGGACTTTTGTACTTATCACTTAAATTACTATGGATATTTTTTATGTGTTACCAATTCAGACTAATACATTTTTTGAAAAATCTTTTAAACGGAACTCTGTAGAATTGCTGTTAGCTGCAAAATATCTAAAACATATTCAATTGTTATTTAACAAAATGTTACATATCAGCAAGTTGGGCCATCAAAGCATCTGATAAGTGGAGGTGTTACTGTAATAACCTTAAAGCACTGGCCAATCTTTTCAACTATCAAGCTTTTGAAAACTATGACACAGAATAACAACATCCATACCTATTTAAAAAATGTGTGCTTTCTAAGGTGTTAAAACAAACTAACTCTAAACAATTCTAGTACATTATTAAAAAATACTACAAAATACAATGAAACACATCGTACCCCATAGACTGCAAAATGAAATTGCCCAGAAAAATGAACTAACCTGAGTACAGGAATCTTCTGAAACAGTGACAGAAAGCACTGTCTTTGGGAACCAGATGCATAAACGGCAATTGGGAAATCCTTGGCAAGATAACATAAATCCTGGTTCATTTCGCTTTTGCTTCAGAATGATGTCACAACCACATGCGCTGCACTTACATACCTGAAGTTAAATATGATACTTTTATATAATAAAATAAAGTTTTGTATATACTTACCTAGTAATTACATAACTATAGGTTTCATTTATATGGTAGCTTGAATTCAAAATTTTCGGGAAAATGTTTCAAACCATTGTGTAGGCAACCAGTCCCACCCACTAGCATGAGAATAAGAATGACTGTAAGCAGAAAGCTCAGTTTGTTCATGCCTTATATCCCTCAGCAGGGGGGAGGAGGGAGGGCTCTGATTCTGTAATTAGGGGTAAGTATAATCAAAACTATTTTACTATAAAAATATGACTTTTGTATTAGAAACTTACCCAGTAATTACATAGCTGATTCCCACATTGACAGGAGGTGGGAAACTATACTCCTAAATATTAAGTTACATAATAAATTGAAAAAGAAACGTTGCTACACTGAATATAATGCTTGTTATTTCATTACCAGTTAAGAAAGTATTGGGATGCTGCCTCTGGTTGGTGCTCATCTTAAGCTGTAGTGGTGTGGCAGTATAGCCAAATGTCGCCTACAACATAAGTGAGAGCTATATAGCAAAGGTTCATCTCCTAATGCTGGTAAAGCATGATAGGTGTCTGCTCTTGCCCTGGGCGCAGCACCAAACTAAAACAACCATCCAATTTTGTCACCTACACTGAGATAAAACCACAACCCATCCACTGAGAGGGGCAGGTGCTTTAGGCGGATTGCACCTCCTGGCTCTGCAAAACTCAACACCTTATAACACAAGGTGAAGAGGTAACAGGAAAAAAATCCTATGCTTCCTTTCACTATACCATGCCAGTCACAAGAAATAGTCTGAACACACTTTTAACTTCCATAAAATTATTGAGAAACAAAAAGCGATTATAATCCCAGTAGTTCGAAGGCAGAATGGACGTACGAGGCATAAAATATATGTAAGCTAAAGGGGTAGATGTTACTCTGACTTCCTTAGCTTTACTTAGATGAAGGCATACTGCTCTCCTACTTCTGAGTGTGCCTCAAGGTAAAATTCCCTAAGTGCAATACGTGCTCGTCAGTGGATCAAACGGATCTTGCCACACAACTGTACGCAAAGGATGGTCCTCTGAAAACTTAAGACCTCCCTATTCTCCTACAGAGCTGGAGAGTATTTGAATGCTCAAAGAACGATCTGATGTGAGACTATAGCTGGTGCCAGAAGCGCCGTATGCCAGTTGAGCTAGGAGCTCAAGATTGGTGGGCATTTGTAGGGGCTAGCAGGAGCTCAGTGCAAAAGATGGCACCAGGCTGTAACCAGAGCCAAATGAGTAGGGCGCTAGATGAGCTGGGTGCAAAACAAACTCAAGGCTCATGGCTCTATAGCTGGTGTCAGACAGTAGCTTATGCCAGATTGTAGCTGTCACCTGGTGAACTTGGCATCAGACAAGCTAGAAGCTCAAGGTGCTGTAAAGCCCTAACTCTGGGAGGGGAGCCAGAATTTTAGCTGGCTCTAGACGAGTTTGACACCAAGAGAGATAGGAATTCTGGTTTCACTCCTTTAGAAAGTGAAACAGAGGATGATTATACTTCCAGTAGGACAATGCAGAATGGAAGTAAGGGACATATTGTGCCTGAAAGCTAAAGAAGATGCTGGATCTCAATAGACGTCCTAGTTGTAGCCAGAGGCCACACGGACAGGTGTCTTCCGAGTAAGGAAATGGAGAGGAGGAACTCAAGGGAAAAAGCAAGGGACATGGACATACATCCAGGTTCCAGGAGACCTGATCCATTCCTGGCTTGGATGTGCCAAAGACAAGATAAGTTTGTCAAAGCTGGGCCCCTGTGCATAGATACCTAGTTAAGCGTAGTCCAACACCCTTCACTTGATGGAGTACGAAAAATGAAGATCTCTTCAGGTACAGAAGGCGCATCTGTAAAAAGGCCATAGAATTCTTCTGAGAAAAGGGGTAGAGATAGCAACACCATCTTCAAAAATGACCCAATTATTTTGGTAGACTAGGCTAGAACAATGACATCTGCAACCACAATAGTTTATGCAATATGCCTGGCAGAAAACTTTACTGACGAGCTCTTTGAAGTTTCAAGAGTCTAAGGAGAAGTAAATAGGATACTAGTCAGACTGCCCCATGAACTCCTGTTCTGCCTGACCAGGGGACGTGAGATCTACCACCTGGGAAACCCTTGGTCTCAGTTTGTCCGCAAGAGCTAAGATGACTTGAATCAAAATTGAACCTGAATCGTTCTCAGTGGAGGTTCTCTTGCTTGGAGAAAATATGAGAGAGAAAAACAAGCCTTTCTTTTCTATGAAGAATATGTGCTAGGACTGAGGTCTCGTCTAGAGACAACTACTGTCGTCCAGATGTAAACTAAAGTCAGTAAATACTTAAGCCCCAAATAGAGATACTTACAGCTCTCCAACATATGTAAGAAGGTTCCATCTTCCAGCCTTCTGTTTGTCTCCATTCTGCAGACAACCAAGCGATCTTGCAAATTATTGTGCAGCCTCTCAGACCTTGTGGACTAGCTGTTGAGTCTGTGGCTTCTGACTGTCGCGTGGACATGATGTGACACCTCGTACAGACCGAAGACTATGAGGGACTGTTTGTAGGACAATCTTGAAAGGATCCATAAGCTACAAAATCCTTTAAACATCGTCAGGAGCTAACAAGTAGAAAGGTGAGAGTACAACAGCTCTCTCCTCCAAAATCAAGGACAAGAGCAGACAATTCAACTATCTTTATCCACACTGGATAGCACTGGGCGACAAACCTAAGTGATGACTCGCATTCAGACTGGATAAAATCAGACTGGATAAAAACTTCGTTAAGGATAGATCCGTTGAAGTACTAGAGGGAGGAATGCCAAAGACATGTCTTCTCTCCTCCCTACAAAATGTCAGACTCCTAAAAAAATCCTCAATCACAGAGGTCAGGGCTGTGGAATCTAATGATGGATCCAAACTGGAAGAAGCAGGAGCTTGTGTGAGGGAGTTGGCGCTATAAACTCTAGCATGCATGTCAACTACTTGACTAAAAGTTCGCAAAATTCTGTAAGCATGGGTGTAGATGGGCGTTGGGGAGCTACTGGATGCTCGGGAGCTACTAGGTGCTCAGGGGCAACTGGATACTTGGCAACCACTGAGAGTTCGGAAGCAAGAAGTTGCCCAGGGGCCACTGAGCACTTTGGTGCCAGCAGGCGGTCGATCACTTGGGAGCCAATCTTCTGAACATTCTGGAGAAAACTTTTCCAGGTTGTCCCCAAAAAATGCAAGGCGGCACAGCTTTCCCGACCTTCTTAGGCGGCACCTGAGGGTTGCGGAATACGTTCACAGCAGACCTTTATAATGGTTTTCAAATACTAATATTGTGCCCCTGTTCAGGGATGGAGGCCTCTGAACTAGATGAAAGACAGTACACATCCAGTACGGCTACAGGTGCAATTGAGGGGCAGACTACCTTGGACTTCCATGGACCACCAGCATGTCTCCTCCCAAGGGGAGTATGACAGGGATTATACGTCTAGGATATCTGATGGGCCGCATAGCCACCACCTCCACTACACCTCCATGAAGACACCTTTTCAGTGGCTGTCTGTCAAGACCTGGATTAGGGGCTCAATTGAGGGGCAACTACCCGGGGGCATACTGTACTCCCTCGGACTCCCTTGGACCACCAGTATGCCTCCTCCCAGGTGAAGTTGAGTATGACAGGGAATTTAAGTATAGGATGTCCGAAGGGCCGAATAGCCACCTCCTCCATTACACTTCCATGAAAATGCCTTTCTAGTGGCTGTCTGTCTATACCTGGGCATATGCAACAGGTTTGACAGAGGGGGCAATTACCCAGGGTAATTCTCATCAGTCTCCCTTGGACGTTTAGTATGACTTCTCCCAGGTGCGGGGGAGTATGCAAGTGACTTGGGTCTAGGAGAACTGACCAGCTGGATAATCACCTCCTCCACTACACAACACTCACTTGGAAGGTTAATTTCTGTTAACCCAGATACAAGACTGGCGATGATATGGGAAGGAAGCGAGGGAGCCAGGCACGGAAGCAAGTGGATAACATTATAGAGCTAGTAGTAGGTGAGAAAATATTATGTTTTCAAAATAGGGTATTTCTTACATTTATAAGAGTTTTCTCATGAGCATCATATTTCCTTCAGAAAAGGAGAGTCTTTAGTTGCTTTCTTTGTGTATGATCTTCACTTCAGATGTATTTGATGATGCCCATGGGAGCTAATGGACGCTTTTGGACACTAATGGACACTCTTGGGCACTTTTGGACGGTCCTGGGCACTCATGGACAAACTGGTGCATACAGGCACTCATAGACGCTCTGGTGGTTATGGGCGCTTTGGCCACTGGCCCCTCTGTTCAGGGTGCTTATAGGCATTTTGGCACTTTGGCACTTATGCACAAGCTTGCACCCGATGGTAGACGGCGCTAGTATGCGCCATTGAGTTCTCTTAGTACGAGCTGGTCTCATGCTGAAGTGAGCACTTGTGGTAGCTAAAAGAGAGGAGCGTTCACTATCTCTGCATCAACTTAGATGTGCGCCCTCCAGGAAAGGAGACATAAGAAACATCTCAGATGAGCTTTAAAATGAACTGCTGAAGCAAATACTATCCCAAAGCAACTACTGGGACCAAATCTTGGCCGACGATAACATCATCTTCCATGAGCACCATTCTCTCCTGCTACTTTCTGCCCTACACTTTAATCTGCAAAGGAAAGTGCGAGGGTTTAAAGTACTATCATTTACCGACTGTTAGCAAGACTAGGTTTGGTAAACAAGCAAAATATGCAAAAATTTGGCCCAAAGAAATGAGAAAACATTCCAGAATTACCTTTAAAGCAAATACTGATAGAAGAATTTACACAGTCGATGCCCTGTAAACATCATCAACTTAAATTTTTGGCCTAAAGGAATGATATAAAATACAAAAATTCCTTTTTTAGGGCAAAGCTATATTGGTGGCTCACATGAAGCCTGTGAATGACAAACATCTATGAATTATTTTAAGGCAAATGTTTTTAACAATGTCTAGTGAATCGCCTACTCCCTGTAAACATCATCAATGTAAACAATATTTTGGCCTAGGGAAATGGCATAAGATACAAAATTACTTTTTAGGACAAAACTATATCGGCGACTCACAAGAAGCCTATAAATGACGAACATTCATGAATTACGTACTTTAAGACAACTGTTTAATGATGTCTAGTGAATCGCCCACCCTCTATAAACAACACTGATTTAAAAGCTTAGCCTAATGTAAGATGCAAGATAAGCCCCATCATGGCACCATAAATTGTCGAGTTTCGGTTAATGACGGTTTTCGCATATCGGCACCCCCTCGGGAACGGAACACCCACCAATAACTGGGGACTGCCTGTACAAGATTTACTTTCCTGGGCAAACCTATATTGGCAACTCGCAAGTAGCCTAGGCAAAAAACGGGCAAAAGTTGTCTAGCTTTTAGCCTAAAAGAATAATGAAACATTAAAAAATCACTTAGAGGCGATAAAGAGTATTCAAGTATTTATACTCGGGAAACACCCTTCAAAAATTTAATAATAAGACACAACTATATACCGAGAGTTTACAAGTAATAAGAACCAATAAAAAAAATGCAAAGTATACCCTAAAGGAATGGTGAAACATATGAGAATTAATTTTGCTATTCATTTCAGTGACTGCAAATCATTGTTTTTCTCAAATATCTTTCAAATTAATCATTTGATCAAAAAGATACTTTGATACAGTGTACAAGACACCCGCTAATTTTTGGTAATATAGTGCATTGTCAAATGGTGTTAGTCAAGGCGTTTACTCTTTACTTATAAACGCAAAGTCGCATGAGTCATTGGACTCGTCTGCAGGATCCCTCCCTCCCATTCTCTCACTCTTTCTTTATTGCCATTTTTTCATCTCCCCCTCAATACCCCTCTGTAATTTACAATATGCAATAAAACACTGCTTTCCATATTTTTCAATAACAACAGATAATTGGAGAGTTCATAATGAATAAGATAGCGAGGTTTGACGTAACAACCATAATAATGGCTCATTTTCTCCATTTTCTGTTAAAAGTATCTTTGGCATGTTAGCGCAACAAGGGAGGTGTGGGGGGAAGGTGCAGTGAGACAGTCCAGAGAGTGTTTGAGGATGTGTGCCTCACACCTAGGGTAACTACGAAGGTGATGACTTATATCTTAAGAGGTATCTGCTCACAACAGCAATTCACCTGATGACGCAATAAGGAGGTAGACAAAGCTCCGCCTACATGGGGGATTTGGTCCACGAATAACATCCACTAACCTGTAACCTGTAGATCCTGTAATTATCAACACCGAGATTGATAATGAGGATGATTTGCTCCTTGATAGAGAAGAAGACTGAGTAAAGTTCCTGTAATTTTGTTTGCATCACTTTTCAACCTATGATAACACTTAATACACATAGAGAGAGAGAGAGAGAGAGAGAGAGAGAGAGAGAGAGAGAGAGAGAGAGAGAGAGAGAGAGAGAGAGAGAGAGAGAGAGAGAGAGAGAGAGAGAGAGAGAGAGAGAAATGTCTTGTACACTGTGTCAGAGTACCATTTAGATAAAATTATTAGTCTGAAAGTTATTTGAGAAAAATGAATCGAGGTTTCTGAAATGGATGGTAGTGCCGAACTATTATCATCAGCTCACAAGGGTAAACAAAAGATTAGTTGACAAATCAACTCAATAATAACAAAACAAAAAAGAAATAGTCCTGAGATTCCATTGAAGGGTACTAAATATGCATTCAAGAGGGAATGGACACCACTGAAATCCAGTTAAATAAGCCAGAAAATAATGAACAAGCTACCACCATCACAGGTGTTCACCCGATGGCGGCAGGAACAAACTGAGCTTACTGCTTACAGTTGTTCCTATTCTTTTCCTGCTAGTGGGTAGGACTGGTCACCAACACAACAGTTTGAAGCATTACCTGCAAAATTCTTAATTCAAGCTGCTGTATATATGGACTTATAGCTATGTAATTACTAGGCAAGTTACTTACGTATACAATTTTGTTTCTTTAAGTACGTAGAAATATTCACTTTTAAAGGATATTATTTGGAAATCCAGTTTTTTGCTTGTTATTATAAAAAAATGTACAATGTCATACAACATTTAAGTACTATAATTCAAAATTAAACTAGAAAGAAACTAATACATAATGTTAACATCTAACTAAGAAACACCTCAGATGTGTCTTAGTTCATTTCCATCTTGTATGGAACTAATTTTTATTTTGGCCAAACTCCCTGACCTTTTCTCAGATAGATTTCCCTGAAATCCATAAATGACTCTCAGATAGGGGAGAGCAGTGATGATTCGGACTGTGAGATGGTCCGGACAATGCATTTCCTGGAAAACAAGGGGCACTCGGCTCCCAAAAATCATGTGAAAAGTCGAGAGTTTGTTTACCATTGGCATATGGACTTTGGTTGAGAGATGATGCTTACTTTAGTATAGAGGTTAATTTTTGTAGTTTTTCTCGTTTCCTAAGTAATTTTTTGTGTTTGAATCATAAGGTTTGGTGTGGTGAATATAAGGGAGTTGATTAATATCAGTTTTGGGTGTGAATTTGTACAGTATGACAAAGATGTTGTAGCTATTACCTGTCTGTAATCTCAAAGTACTTGGAGCTGGGGGTGTCATCAAAGTTATATGTGAGGGATGATTCGGACAGTCTGGGGTAGGGATGATCTGGACATGTCCGAATCATCTCTCCTAGCAAACCTTTAATAATTATGAATTCCAACAAAGAAACATTATTTTCACTAACAACATTTGTTATATTTTGTGTATGTGCATTCATTAGCCACTCTTTGCCTTATAAAGAAGCACTTAATAAACCAATCACAGAACCCCTCATTACAAATAGTCTATCTTTTGCTTCAGATTGATTATAGTTCCTTAAGGTCTATCATGGGATGAAAGCATAAGAAGAAAACCAATATGGTTCAGTTAAAACAATTGCTCTTGAGTTAGGAATCCCTCAGAACACATTTAATGATTATGTGAAGAAAGATAGAAACAGGGTTGACCAGGAGGGTTCTCACCACTTACAAGCACAACCTCACGCAAAGTAACACCACAACCATACACCATCATCACAATAGTAGTTTCCTCCTGAGAATATTTGACCATTCCCAAAAGCTGGAGGGAGAAAGGGGACGGCTAAAGGGAGAAAGCGGGGAAGATGCATAATTGCAATAGACACTCCAGAAAAGCTTGAACTTGAACAAAAAGAACAAAAGAAAATGCCAAAAACTCAGCCGAGAAGGAAATCAAGTTTGGAAATGATGGCCCAAGAACATCAAAAAAGCAAGAAATATACCAAAAATTTAGACAAAGAGGACCAAACCAGTGATGAAGACCTTCATCATCACCTTGAACATCTCTTGACAGCTGAGCTTAACAATAATTTTTCTGACATCTCAGAGGAGGAGAATGAAGACACAGAAGTTGGTTTCACTGATAAAGTCTCAGAGGAGGGAGATTTTGTTCTTGTTGGGATAGATCCAGTAAAAGGTAGCAAAGTCTATTAAGTAGGTAAATTAATCAGCAATTTAGACAGGTATGATGGATTTCAAGTTTCTTATTTAAGAAAATAACAGAAATTTGCTTCTAATATTTTTAAGTTTCCAGAAATTGAGGATAAGGTGAATGTAATTGGAGTGCTTCCAAGATCCGTTCAGTATGGTATTAAAAGAAAGCAGGGGGCATTTCAAAGTTTGTTTTTGTTTTGTAGGATATAATATTCGTTAGGCCAACTTTAACATTTAGGCACAACAAATGTCATGTATTTGAGTTACATTTTGTTTGGTTTTCACTCATGGAGAGAATAAATTCAAGTATATTTTGGTTATTTAAAAATTTGATGGCAAGGATATTTCAAATTTAGTTTTTGTTTTGAGGGATACAATATTCTTTAAGCCTACTCTAAGATTTATTCTCAGGAAACATCATGGATTCGAGTCACATTTTCTGTCTGCCATTCATCAAGGGCGAGAATAATCTTTTAAGTTGATCTTGATTATTTCAATAAAACATTCTGTATGATATTTATGTTTCATTTATCATCTGACTTGAAGGTAAATATCAATTATAATAATTGTCCGAATCATCCCATGCTCTTGTCTGAATCATCACCATGGGTAGGGATGATTTGGACATTTTGGAAACTTTCATTTGAAGATAAACAGCTTCAAGTATAGTAAAGTATACTAGCCACATTCACTCATAAATTACAATGATGAGGTTACACACTGACATGCCAAGGTTATAAGTATTGGCGGATTCTAGCTATTTGAATCATGTTTAATTTGTTGTTAGTATGAGTAGTACTAAGTACTATAAGTATTTATTATGAACACAGGGAAAATAGTACTTTCTATGACTTCCAAGTTAACTCAAATGTAAACATCGACAATATTAAAAACCAATTTATGAACAACTAATGATACGAACGGCCATCCAGAATGTAACTTATTGGTAAGTAGGACGGTGACTGTACTCAAGCTTCAAAGCAGTAAAGGATCAATTGATAATTGTCATACCTATATAAACTCTAAGACGATACTACTATAATTTACTGAGAGTACGATTAATTTTTATGCACAAGATCAACTGTGGTGATTTGCAGCAAAACTAGGTTAAACATCAGATATTTGTCAGATATTAAGTTCAAACCATTGCAATATCCCAACTCACGTAATCCAATATCACTGATTGGAATACTGGTATTTTTGTCAAATTTGTTACTCCAATGAATGTATTTTATGCTGCCAAGCTGAATTAACCAGAATGTAAACTGTGATTAACTGTGAGTACTTTTATGTAAAATATTTTTCTGTTTTTGTTACATATCATTATTTCAATAGTTTGTTAGTCATTGCAAGAAAGTACTGTACAATGCCAAATAAGCCTCATAATGTTAGAATAAAAGGAAACCTAATTAAGCATTAACAAGAACATTCATCACACCTCCAAGAGAATGTTCAACAACCACAGATTGAAAAAAGTGTGGCAGATTGAGATGGTATATGACAGAGTTATAAAAGTTAAAAACATCCCTGGGCAGACATGCACAACAAATATAATTATTATAAAAAAACACAAAGCTACAAGCTAAAATCTGTCTCTAAATCACTCATTCTAATGCTTACCCATTTCATCTACATAAATTTTTCTACTAAAAAATTTTCTATTTAAAATCAAACTATTAACATTAACATTTCTATATAAAAATCAAACTATTAACATTAACATTCTGGACAAAAGTAATAAAGCATAAAATAATTATTCAAATTTCTGTCAGACAAACAGACAGACAAGACACCATTCAATTCTTGTGGTGAACTTGAAAAATGGAAAATTACCTTCTTAAACACTAAGTAAAACAAATTTGTGGACAGAGTTCAGCAGCAAAGTTGGTGTCCCCTTTTTAAAGAGGACAAAATATTTCTCAAAATTTCACCTCTATACAAGTTAGTCTATTTTATTCATTATCTGTGTTTTAAATCTTTTAATATTGTTTTATTAACTATGCACACAGGTACAGCTAGTACTCATTGTCAATAATACATAAATCAAAGGTGATTGTGTTAAAACTCAGTTTGATATGTATGCATATATGTATATAAATAAATGTAAAAATGCAAAATAATGTTGTCTCTTCACATTATCTGGTATGATGACCTGAGTCAGTATAACAAAAATATCAACTAGAGCCATTTGAACACTCAGAGCCACACAAATATTAAAAATGCTGGCAATTCTTTTGCAAGAAGGTGCAAGAAAGGAAAATCTTTCAGGTAAGGATTCCTCTGATTCCTCATAAGGATGGTAAGAGTTGGATTCAGTACAAAAACCTCAGGAACAATAGTGAATGAAGCACTGCTTAGTCTAGGGGACAAGGAGTACACTAGCCAGCATGCACACTCTCTCTCTCTCCCAGCTGCTCAGTAAACTGGGATGCATGGACCACAGATGCATGAGGTAAGCAATTAACACAAATTGTCAAAGAATTTGTTTCCATAAGCATTACTCCTTGCTTTTTTATTATCTTCCTGGCTTTGAAACCCATCCTTATCTCCCAGTATATTTTGGAAGGAAAATGCATCTTGCTATACAGTAAAGATAGCAAATGATCTTGAAATTGGATCCTGCCCCAAATAAGTAAAAACCCACAAGGGGAAATAATAATTTTGATATGATATTTCCCTATCTCCAACAGCTTAATTTTACCTGAAATAGAGATACTTTTAAAATTAGGAAAATCATTCACAAAGCTGAGCTTTCAAATGTTCTATGTCTAAATAAACATATCCTGCAGTGGTAATGCTAAAAAAATTTTTAGATTGGTTTATTGACAATTTTGTTCACCACTTGTATCACACTGTGAACCAAAAATTCTAAAACGAATTATAAAAAAAAGTCTATTCAAATCATTCAGAATAGGTCCATGTGAGTTATGGACTGTTTTTGACAGTTTTATGCATAAATTAACATACAGGCAGTCCCTGGGTTACAATGGGTTTGGCTTACAACGTTCCGAGGTTACAACGCTTTTAAATTATATTTATCAGAAATTATTTCCAGGTTTACGTCACATGTTCCAGGGTTACAGCACCTACAACGCTGATCTGGCAGAAGAAATATGACACCAAAAATGCAACATAATCAATATTTGCAGGGTTTTTTGATGAAATGCAATAAGAATGCAGTTTACAAAGTTTTGATGCACCCAAAGCATTAAAAGTATGGTTTTCTTAAGATTTTTTATGATATTCCGGCTTACGACGATTTTCGGCTTACAACGTGTCTCAAGAACGGAACCCCCGTCGTAACCCGGGGACTGCCTGTATCTAGAAATGTAATTGGTACAAAAGAATGTTTGGATTGGTTCCTGGACAAATTTGTTCATTGTTTTTATGTAACTGTGAACGAAAAAGACTTGTAAAAACATCAGTCTATGAATGATTCTACCTTGGATCAAGTCTGATATATACACTATACTATTCTGAACCGAGTTAAATACGGCAAAATAAACTTACCTCGTGATCGCCCTCAGCTGATTTCCAGACCAAAACATTGATTGCTATATTTATATTTTATAATATGCAATAATAATATTGGATATAGTGAAGTAAAGCATAAATTTTTAAATGATCCATGGAAAAGATGCATATTCGTTGTTTGTATTTTATTTTATAATAAAAAATACAGTGGACCCCCGTATTCGCGTTCTCCAGATTCGCGGACTCACACATTCGCGGATTTCTCTCGGGAACATTTCCCTGCATTATTCGCGGTATTTTTCTATGGTAATTATCCATAAATTCCTGGTTTTTTTGATGAATTTTATCATAAAATGCACTTTTTGTGATAAAACTATTAAAAAAACCATGTATGAAAATTTTTAGTGGGTTTTTCTTAAGTTTTAACCAACAAAATAGGCTGTTTTTAGCATTTTTAAAGGGTTCCAAACATTCGCGGGTTCTAACTATTCACGGGGGGGTCTGGTACGCATCCCCCGCGAATACGGGGGGACCACTGTACTAATATGTGAATATTACATACGGTAATTTTAAATCTAGTGTATGATGTCATACCCATAAAAGGGATTTTGACAAAGGAAAAATCTATTTCGGGGGGGAGACCTGTGTCGCCCGGTGAAAAGTCCCTTTTCTAAGTATAAATAGATCCTAAATATACCAGAGAAAAAGCTAGCATGGTATGCTGAAGTTACTACCCTCAGCTCGATCACCCCAAGGGCATCGGTATAGCACTAGGGCGAGTGGAAGCCACTACCAAGAGGTCTTCTTGCCAATTAGAGGATTCCTTACAAAATCCCTCCCACGCCGAGGGCTGTTACAACGGTTACTCCTCTTACCTTTCGCTCGCACTCGCTACTACTACTACTACACGGCTGCCATCTTCATTCCTGGAATAGACACCCAAGCTTGGACTGGCTAAGGGTGGGACTAGGAGAAGGGATGGGTTCACCGGGCGACACAGGTCTTCCCCCAGAAATAGATTTTTCCTTTGTCAAAATCCCTTTTTTGGGTTCGACCTGTGTCTGCCGGTGAAAAAGTATCAAAGAATTGCCATCCAAGCTTAACAGATACCAAACAAGTATATAAAAGGGATAATGAAACCTAAGCTTCACTTAAGAATAAATTTACTGTGTCGTAATAGGGCGGACATCTTACCTACTAATTCTAATTAGGACTTAAACTAGAGCTTAAAACTAGTAATAAAAATAATATAACAGAATGGTATCTGAAGCAATATACAATAGATTATGTACAGACATGTTAGTCATACCAATATGGTCTCAATGCTAAGTACAAGTTCCAGTGACGGGATGGCAACAAAGCAGCCCGGCCTGGAAGAGAGAGGGTTGGCAGGGAATACGAGCGAGGCAGGTAGGAAGGAGAGAGTATTTAAGGGAAAGGTAGTGACAAAAAGGGGCTAAGGAAAGGAGTTGATAAGACTCGGTCATTCAGGGGAGACTATGCTCCCTGCAGCCATTGTTGGGAATTTAAGGGCCTCTAAGTTCTTTAGATAGTGGCGTTTAAATACTGCTGGAGATTTCCAACCCGTATATGTCTTCAGGTCATCGAAATTCATATTGTGAAAATAATTAATGGAGGTAGCCACTGCCCGGATGTCATGGACGTGTGGGACCGATTCCGGGTTGGCCTGTTTAATATAGTAGAGTATTTGTTGTCTGATACCTTTAAGAGAAATCGTACCACCTTTCTCTCTTAATGAAAAGGGGGCCTGAAGTTTTTTCGGAAGTCCTGGCCAGATAGGATTTAAGAGTAACTACAGGACACAATGATGCGTCCTGTGTCAGAGGAATAATCTTCCATGGAGCCCACCTGTTTTGTGGGTCCTCATTCTTAGCCAAGAATTTCCGATCTGGGGATAGTAATACTTCACCCGACTGGAGGAATTCAACATGATCTGGATTTCTAGAGAGAGCCAAGAGTTCAGATATTCTGGCACCTGAAGCCACTCATTGTCAGTGTCTGAGGCTAATTTAAGTACATCATTCAAAAACCATGAGACCGTTTGAGGGCGGCCTATTGGTCTCAGGCGTGCACATGCTCTTGGAATCGAAGAGAAGTATGAATCTGACAAGTTAATGTTACAGCCAAGCTGAAAAATCTTCCTTAAGGCCGATTTGATCGTAGTAATGGTACTAGCGGCTAGGCCCTTCTCAAATAGAGTTCTAAAGAACGAAATTGCCAGATTTGTAGTCATATTTTGAGCACCTGAATCTTTTACAAAATTAGCCAACTTCTTCACTGCTGAATCATACTGCCTGAGCGTTGATTCTCTTTTATCTGATTCTATGAATAAGATGTTCAGTGGATCAATACTAGCGTCCTCTTGGGCCGCAAACTTCATGAAGTCCATAAAGTTAGGGCACTCAGAGTTTTTGAGGAAGCTGACACAGTCTGAGTTACTACCTGTGTCAGTTCTGGACGGGGGATCCGTTTGTCGCAACGAATGTATGAGTTGAGACAGGACAAGTCCAGAATCACTCTTCTTTTGTCCGAGTCCTTCTTTGGGACACTGAACAGACATCCTTGAAACTTTAGGCGTTTTACTTTATAGCCTTCTTCTGCAGGAGATCTTTGGTATAGTCTATAAGGTTCGCCGTTGGCATCTGGAAAAACTGATTGGCGGAGGGGGCCCTTTCTCCCATTTCCACCCCTTTTGAGACTATACTGTGGGCCCATGGACTGAAGGCCCAATGGTCCCGGAAGAGATATAATCTCCCTCCCACCTGCGGGTTCTCACTGGCTGGCTGCAGGTCTGCTACCTCTGCCTCCACGGAAGCCTCTACCTCTTGGTCCGCCTCGTTGCCGGGCGCCACCTCTGGCCCTGCTAATTCCGGCATGCCTGTTGTAGCTGCGAAATGCACCTCGTGACTCGCAGGCGGGGTTGAAGGCTGGGGAGGTCATTATGGCTGTCGAGGTTGAAGGCTGCTGAGCCGGCGGAGTTTGTACTAGGACTGTTGCTGCGGTTGAGCCTTAGATGTTGAAGGCTTACCGACCTGGGAGACCGGAACAGCTTGCACGACCGCCTGAGGCCGGGAGGCCTGGTAAGGATTAAATCTCCTTGGCCTCTTCTTGGGTCTGGTTTGGTATCCGGGGGTATCGAACTTCCTTTTGGGAAGGAGTCCCCAACGGACCCGAAGACACTGGTTAGCTCTGGCTGCCTCATGAAAGACGTTGTTGACCTCGTCTTTTGGGAACATATTTTTGCCCCATATTGAGGACTTTATGAGCCTATTAGGCTCGTGCCTTATAGAGGCACTTGCCAGGACGTGCTTCCTGCAAGCTCGTCTCGCCATCACGAAGTTGTACAGGTCCGTTTGGAAAGTCTGTAGTACAGCTTTCGTAAGGACCCGGAACAATTGTTCTTCAGTATAAGTCGATGCTACCAACTCCGCTGCAGTGACGGAGTTGATAGACCTTCCCAATCTAGTCCTTGCCTCGAACTCCGCTTTGACCAAGTGGTCCGGAATCCTAGGTAGCTTCTCGGAAAATAGGATGGAAGCGCAATCCGGATCAAGTTTACCTGCCGTAAACGTAGTCGGAGCGTCATTCCAGAACTCCACGTAGTCGAATAACTGACCCATCCACCATCACCACCGGAGTGGGGAACGACACAAGAACGGAAACTGAGCTGCGGCAGCTTAGTGCAACACTCCGGCAGTAGGTGTGAGGGTGAGTCACACTCTGTCGGCACCTTAAGGGTCCGGAGATATCTACAGAGTAGTCCTCTAAGCTTAACCTACTCAAAGTCTCATCTCTCGTTGTTGTAAGTAATGCCGGCGGAATGGGCTGAAGCAGCGGATCAGGGGAAGGTAATTCCTCTATCTGAACCTGAACGCCTCTGGTAGGAGCATAACTCCTAGCCCGAATCCGTAGCCGGGGGAGGACAACTGGAGGGAGAGACGACTGAGCAGCGGAGCTGTATAATGTACAATCCGGAGCAATGTCCGGCGGCTGGTGCAATAATAGACCGCTGTAAAGCCGGCAGAGCTATCCACTCGGAGACATAAGGGATTACATATAATACCAGTAACCTCCCGCTCCAACCCCAACTCGAGCGGTCGTTCATAGATAAGACTACTAGAACCGCAAGCTATAAGCGTCTGGCAGAGCCGAGCTAGGAAGTGGGGGAGGGGGGGGGGAGGGGAGGGAAGATGGTATGTGGGGTGGTTGGTCGTGATCATCTGGCCACCAACCCGATCAGAGATGGACACCTATTGAAGGCTGTGTAGCCTACTACTACTACAGGGGTAGTAGGCCGACTGGGCCTATGGCCCGTCATAATTGGTACAGCGACCGATCGGTGATCACTCTCAACCAGGAGGACATGGCCTACTACTAAAGGTTATACTAAAGGAGGCTAGGCCAGGACGATATACATACCAGACCACTTAATGTACAACAATACAATAAATAATATATAATAATAATAATGAGGCATCATGGAAGAGTTGCAGAGGAACATAAGGTGAAAGGAGAATACCCAGTATGGATCTAGCCTAACCTTCCGAGATCACTACAGAATCGGTCAGGTAGGCCCCATAACCTCCAAGGACATCATGGTGTGGACGGTGGCCCTCAACCAAACCTTCCAAATTCAAATTTTTCGATCTGGACAGGTAGGGAGGATAGGTCCAACGATATGATAAGAGAGAGACTCTCTATCCTTGATATCCTCCCTGCTAGCACCGTAGCGCAGACAGGGGGAGAGGCATAAAGGGTACAGGGGAAGGGACACCTGGCCTACCTTCCAAAACCCAGCCTAGGCCTGGTCGATTAAGCCGGGGAGGGAAGCAACTCTTCCAACCTCTCAGTGATATGAAAATCATCAACATGCATAAATCAAGTACCTATCTGGTTCGCATTAAACAATAACGCATACATGTCTCACATCGGGAGAGAGAGAGAGAGAGGACTCTCCTCTCCAATGGTAAATGTGATAGGCTACTAGTAGCCTAACAATTTAACATATACCATATGATAAAATTACGCAGGGATAGGCACTAACACGCTCTTGAGAAGCTGGGGGGAGCCAAAGGCTAGAATATAAATTAATCAAACTTTCTTTAAAACCCCAGAGGACGTCAGGAGTGTGTTAGGCCTTCCTTCCGAATTAATCCGAACTCGGTCGGTTAATAATTAAGCACATGATATGAAAAATTGTCACTGATGACTGTAATGAATATAAAATTAACATAAATTCAAAATTAAAAGGGAAATAGTGAGTAATAGAATCACACGCGCTCTGATGATGCTCCCAAAATGGCGGATGAACCAACGGCGCCCCCGACACGTTTTCTAAGGGGCCGAAGGCAACAATTGAATGCATCATAATGATACAAATTACGAAAACACCAATTGGAATACTCAACTTAGATGGAGGGGGAAGTTCCACGGAAGACATCGTTGAATTTCTGGAAAAGCACTAAGGGAGCTCTGAGAAGCGTGTCGCACTCACAAAGCTAATTACAGGAATGAAGATGGCGGCCGTGTAGTAGTAGTAGTAGCAAGTGCGAGCGGAAGGTAAGAGGAGTAACCGTTGTAACGGCCCTCGCCGTGGGAGGGATTTTGCAAGGAATCCTCTAACTGGCAAGAAGACCTCTTGGTAGTGGCTTCCACTCGCCCTAGTGCTATACCGACGTCCTTGGGGTGATCGAGCTGAGGGTAGTAACTTCAGCATACCATGCTAGCTTTTTCTCTGGTATATCTAGGATCTATTTATACTTAGAAAAGTGAGCTACAGGGACTTTTCACTGGCAGACACAGGTCGAACCCATAAAATTAGCTTCAAAATTAGGTCCTCAAAAGTCGTGTGATATGTGAGTATATAATGTAATATAATACATTTGACCTAACCAAAAAACTAATATCTTGTTTTCATAAATATTCATCCTCTTTTAACACTACCACAGTATGTAGTCTTGGGTGAATTGTTGTCCCTTTCATGGCACTAATTGCATAAGACCAGCCATGTACTCTGGTGCAATCCAACACGAGGGCCACAGGGTTTCAGTGACTGCTTTAGCAGACAGCATGGATGGGACAACAGCTAATGCAATATTTTGAGATTCTGATAGTACTGGATACTGGGTTATAGAGAAATTTTTTTAATGTTAAAAGACCAATCTACATCAATACACATAGGATATAAAAAAAATACATGTTATTGCTTAGTTACACTTCATAAAAATGCTACAACACATCTTTAATAGAACCAAATAAAAATAGAATAAATAGTGAAATCCACATAATACAGTTATTACAAATAAGAAAATACATTTTATTCTTCAACTTGAACACACACTGCATGCTGTTACCATTAGTAAAATTACTACAAACATGTTTGATTATGCTATCTATTTGTAAACCCTGATACCACATACATATCCATTTTACTTCTGACTGCTAACAACATTCTCTTAAATTACGGGTAATTTGAAGAGGGTGATAATACACACCATTCAAATTTATTCGTCCTGTTAACTCATCTACTGCAATCTGCCTACATAGTAATGAATCTTTACACTTCATATATTTTTTCTTTTTTCTCAGTATTTTTTTACTAGTTTTTAAACATGATATTGTTATGATACAATAAAGTTTGTTCATACTTACCCGGCAGATATATATATAGCTGTATTCTCCGAAGTCCGACAGAATTTCAAAACTCCCGGCACACGCAGTGGTCGGCCAGGTGGTAGTACCCATTCCCGCCGCTGGGAGGCGGGCGTAAGGAACCATTCCCATTTTCTGTCAGATTTTTCTAGTGCCACTGTCTCCTGAGGGGAGGTGGGTGGGCACTTTGATTATATATATCTGCCAGGTAAGTATGAACAAACTTTATTGTATCATAACAATATCATTTTGTTCATGAATCTTACCTGCCAGATATATATATATAGCTGAATCCCACCTTTGGAGGAAGGGGGAGACAGATTTGATTTTGGGAAACAATTTCATATATATGATTGATATTTTGGTTCCTTAACTGTTAGCATAGCTGACTTCGTGAGTACCGTCACCCAAGTCTGCTTCTGCTTTACTAGAGACTCCAGCTAGGTAGTGACCTGTGAAGCTGTTGAGTTCTAGAGGATCTGTCAACAGGGGCGTGACCACAAAGCAACTAGATCCTATATTATAGACCTCCAATTTCGGTACTGCATTCCTAGAGGTGCCAGCAAGGACGTGACCTGTGTAGCTGGTGCGCTCTCATGAACTGTCATGGGGAGCGTGACCACAATGTGACAGATCATATAGGTGTTGTTTAGACACCGAATGCTGTTAATGCTTCACTGGAGGTGCCAGCAAGGACGTGACCTATGTAGCTAGTGCGCTCCAGATGATTTGTCAACGGGGGAGTGACCACACTGTGACAAAAACATTTTACCCTACTATGAGGGCAAAGCAAAAACATTACCACCTGACCTAGCCTATCTGGTTAAACTTCGTATAACCAAGGCTAATGGAGGGAAGTCCGCCTAAGGCGGCCTACCCAAGACCACAAAAAACTAAACACCTACATAAACATCATAAAAACAAAAAATAAAAATAAATAAAATTAAAAAGTCCAAACTAACATATTATTTTCTAAATGATAGGAAGAGTGCTACTCTCTGTCCCCAATATAGTGTCTGCTGCGACATATGGGCCCAAAGAGTAGCAGTTCTCGTATGTAATCCTCACCTCCCGAAGGTAGTGAGAGGCAAACACTGAATTACTACGCCAAAATGTGGCATTCAAGATGTCATTGAGTGCCATGTTCTTTTGGAAGGCTACCGACGTAGAAATAGCCCTCAGTCCATGCGCATTCACCTTCAACACTTTCATATCACTGTCTTGACAGGATGAATGCACTTCCTTGATGGTGCCCCTCAAGAAAAAAAGCCAAAGCATTCTTTAACATTGGTAACCTTGGCTTCCTGACCGAACACCACAAGTTATCAGAAGGACCTCTTATAAACCTTGGTTCCTATCTTTTCAGACGGAGGGTTGACTTCCTGGCTATTGCTTAGGAGTCTGCTTCGTCTCAAGAGCCTCAGCGAGGATGTGACCTATGGGTAAGAGTTCTTGTGGGTCTGCCGATGGGGTCTTATCCACTTACTCGGCAGAGCCTCACTGGCATTTGTCAATGGGTGCTAATCCACTCATATGACCATATACCTATGCCTATTAGCATAATTAAGGACCACAACACCGATCCCGATCACCTGATCCTAACACGAGGGTTAGCGCTTAATTTGAAAAGTTATCCCCAAACTCCTTTCAAAAACCCCAATAAAAATCACTAAGTTAAACTAAAAATTAGCTCACTAGTTAAGGATCAGTGTCGGCTCCCTATCCCAGCAACGTATCCGCAGACACTAATAACCAAGAGAAAAGGATCTCTTGTACGTTAAATTGACATCCTTCGTGTAATGGGAGGTCAACACAGAATTGCATCTCCCGTAAGTGACAGCTCATATGTCCTTTATGACATATTGTTATGGAACCAAGAAGAATTCACAAAAGCTCGCACTTCATGCATAGGTTCGAATGGACTGGACATGAGGAACTTCAGAACTACATCCAAGTTCCAAGACGGCAACTTGGGTTGTTGAACCTTCATCGTTTCGAAAGATCTCAAGAGTCGTGAGGTCTCTGTTGTCCGCCAAGTCCAGGCCTCTGTGCCTAAAGACAACTAAAAGCACACTCTTATAACCCTTGATTGTAGAGACTGCAAGTTTTAGATCCCTTCTCAGAAAAGGAAGTCAGCAATCTGGCTCACAGAGGTCATGGTGGAGGAAATGCCGTTCTTCTTGCACCAACTCCTGAAGACTGTCCACTTCGATTGGTACACTGCGTTGGAAAACGCTCTTCTTGCACTGGCGATAGCTTTCGCCATTGACGTATAAAAGCCTCTCGCTCTGGCCAACTTTTGGATAGTCTGAATGCAGACAGACTCAGAGCGAAGAGGCTTCTGTGGTACCTCTCGAAGTGGGGCTGTCTGAGTAGATCTGTCCTTACTGGAAGCGTCCTCGGGAAGTCTACTACAAAGGCCATGACCTCTGTGAACCACTCTCTCGCAGGCCAGAACGGGGCGAACAAAGTCATTCTCGTCCCTTCCGACACCGCAAACTTTCTCATGACTTCCCCTAAGATCTTGAACGGGGAAAGGCGTACAGGTCCATCCCCGTCCAGTCCCAGAGAAGTGTGTCTATCGTCACTGCAGCTGGGTCGAGTACTGGGGAGCAGTACAGTGGAAGCCTCTTCGTTCTGGACGTCGCAAAGATATCCACGAGCGGACGTCCCCATAACCCCCACAGCTCTTGGCATACCTCCTGATGCAGAGTCTACTCGGTTGGCAGAAGTTGACCTCGTCTGCTGAGGAGATCTGCCCAGACGTTCTCTACTCATGCTACAAATCAAACTTCGTAAGGATCATGACGTCCAGTGCCCTTGCCCACAGCAAGATCTCCTTTGCCAGAGCAAAAAGGGACTGAGACTGTGTTCCTCCCTACTTCTTCAAGTATGCCAGAGCTGTGGTGTTGTCTGAGTTGACTTGGACTATTCGATGAGAGACTTTTTCTTGGAAAAACTGGAGAGCTAAAAAGATGGCTGCATTTGTTCCTTTAGGTTTATGTGCCAGGACACCTGTTCCCCTCTCCAGGTGCCTGCCACTTCCTTTCCCCCTAATGATGCTCCCCATCCCGTGGTGGACGCGTCGGAGAACAACACTAGGTCGGGGCTCTGAAGCTTGAGAGACACGCCCTCCGACACCTACACTGGATCTAGCCAACATTTCAAGTGATGTTTACCTCTCCTGAAATTTCCAAGATCATGTGTAGATTCTTGTTTTCTTTCCAATTGTACTTGAGAAAAAATTGTAACGGTCTGAGGTGCAGTCTCCCCAAGGAAACAAACTTCTCCAGCGAGGAAATGGTCCCCAGTTAGACTCATCCATTCCCTCACCGAGCACGAATCTTTCCTTAGGAAGGCTAACACTTTGCCTAAGCCTTGCTGCTGACGTCCCTGGGAGGCGGAAAAGCTCGAAAAGCCACTGAATCCATCTGAATCCCCAGATACACGATGGATTTGGTTGGGTTGGGATCAGATGTGACTTTTTCGAAATTCACCAGTAGTCCCAGGGACTTCACCAACGATTAAGTTGTTTGAAAATCCTTCAGACACCGCGTTTGAGTGGAGGCATGAATGAGCCAGTCGTCCTTCGAAGATAACAATTGCGAAGGAGGAGGCTGAGGGGGCCGCAGGCTGAACTATCTTCAAAAAAAGGATCCGAAGCCATCGAACCAAGACCTTCTTCTTCTTCTCAACTGACACACGTTTGGGAAGATGGTAACCGTGCTCTCTAGACAACCTCTGGAGACGCTTGCATGGAAAAGTTCTAGAGAGCAAGGCCAACTTGGCCAAAAGAGTCGGAACGAGGAGAAGGAGAAGGGACTGCCTGGACTCTTGATTGGCAGCCTATCATCCTTCCTCTCGCGATGTGGCTTTGCCTTTCTCACTGCAATCAACGAAACAAGTTGTTGTTGCAAAAAGACACAATCATCCTTTTCGATGGAGAACATTCCTTCTCAGGCAAAAGGCTGATCCTTTGAGAAGACGTGGGGGCGAGGGAAGCCCTCCTTTCCTTCTCACATGGACCGCCAAGGATATATCTTTGGAGCGACCGAAGCGCTCAAAAGCATACTCATCGGAAGACGTCCTCTCCTGGTGAAATCGCAACACAGCAGAAAAGAGAGAGAGGACGATGAAGCGGTACCCCCTCCCTTGAGACCAATACATCATACATCTTAGCTCTCTTTTACTGCCGGAAAGTCTTCCCAATTGCCCACGGAGACGACCGCAAAGCAGTGAGAGCTAACGGACGAGAAGCGCCTCCCCCTCCGAGGAACCAAAGACGACGGCCCGCCTGTGCGACATAATAGCGTCTTTTCGTTCTCCTCAGAGGGAGCGAGACCCTCCGAGAGTTCCAACTCCTGCGCGGGGAGGACGTCTCTGAAGACAAAAGTAATCTTTCAAAGATTCGAATTCTATGAGATTATGAGCCATGACATCACCTATAGACGAATCTTGACTATGAGAGATGTTCAGAAATCATTTCTAGATCATCTATGCTATTCCAGTTTTTCTGCAGGAAAAACTGGAGAGGTGTGAATTTCAGTCTATTCAGGGAAAACAAACTTCTCCAGCGAGGAAATGGTCCCCTGCAATTCATTCATTCCCTCACCGAGCATGTTTCCTTCCCTAATAAGGCTGCGTTTCACTTAAACAGGAGTAATCTGAAGACACTGTAGAAGATTGTTCATTTGTTTCTTCCTCCAAAAGTCTCCTTCCTGAGATCCATTACTATTCTCTGATTCTTCGGCGAATGTCTGAAGAAGCATTACGTTGTGCGTCCAGCCAAGCGTCCAGCCGAGCATCCTGCCAAGCGTCACGCTCGGCGCTGCCGTATTTGGCAGCGGAAGGAGTCCCCCTCATAATCGAGCAAGGGACGTCTCGGCGAGCTAATTGACGGCATCTCTTGCACATCATTCTTGTTTCAAGGGAAAATCATGGTTGTGCTATGCCGCTGTAGACTCGGACAGAATTCTGTTACCATGCGGTAAACAGAACCAAAAAAGGTCTAATATATAATATACATACACACACATATACATTTACACATACCATATCTATACATATATAATTATAATTATATATATATATATATTATATATTATATTATAATAATAATTTTTATATATATATATATTAATTATATATATATATATATACATATATATATATATATACATACTAATACACATATATATCTATACATACATATATATATATATATATATTATATTATAATTATATTATATATATATATATATAATATATTAGTTTATAATATATATATAATATATTTATAATATTAATATATATATATATATATATATATATATACATTACATATACACATACATATATATTATACACACATACTACATACACATATATATATTATTTATTTATTTTCATTTATTTATTTATTTATTTATTTATTTTATTTATTATTTTTTTTTTATGAAAAAATTCTCGCAAAGTGAAGATGTTCAGTCATGTATGCTAGAATTCCCTCAACCCGAGGGCTAAGGCCGTGATTGTAGGGTAGAAATACGGTTAGTCCGTCAATCCCGCAGGAGAGAGAGAGACGTAACCTACCGCGCATGGCAGACAATCAGATGGAACCGAGCACTGGCATTACGCATTAGTGACAGCAGACTCAGAGAACGTTCGTCGTTCTCGCACTGCCTGCCTGAGTTGCCACCTACACCATTCTACGAATGAATAGGGTTACTATCATTTATAGCAGCAGAAACAAAAAATCCAATCAAACTGGTATATTTAAGCAAAACTGAATTTGCTAAATATAAAAGGCTAACTTGGTATTGTCATAACAATACCTTAAATGTTTAAAAATAGGGAAACCGGCAACCCCTGAATAGTTGCAGGGAGAACCGATTAAATGTAATAAGAATAATCGTACTCTCGGTTGTCCTCCGTATGGAAGTTAAACTCTGGTATGAGTATGTAACTTGAACCATACAACCGCTTGATAGTAATATGACGTAAGGGCAAAAATAATATTACTATGATACAACAACGCTTGTTCACCTTTACCCGGCAGATATATATATATACATATATCTGACTGGTAAGTTTTATGAACAAACGTAGAGTATTTTAGACACTTGGACAGCTACCTCCCTACTACATTCTGCCTCGCCGAGGTAGGGAGAGCCATCACGCGGTAGTGTTTTGTCAATGAGAAATTATACGCTTACGCGATAGAATGAACACTCATGGCATTATCACTATACTTCACTACACTACTAAAACTTTCCAATGCAAACATGATTCCAGGCTACGCAAAGATTTAAGAATCACAGATAGGGTATTACCCTCCAAAGACACTATTGTAGGGCCCAAAGGCATCACAGGACTTTGGAGGGATAAAATTCTACTGGACGGGTAACTTGTGTTACACGCCTGGAGGAAGACCTCCTTACACTATCACGTTCTAGTTTACGTACCTATGATTCATAAGCCTCAATAAAAACAATCCACAATTAGCGTATGCCTAACCACCGATCCAAATCAAATAACCAAAAATCAATCGAGATACTCAAGTGACCAAAAGAGTTCCAAAATCCAATGACGGAGGTGCAGAAAACACTTGTTGTCTGCACCGGCGACAGAAAATATCTGACAGAAAATGGGAATGGTTCCTTACGCCCGCCTCCCAGCGGCGGGAATGGGTACTACCACCTGGCCGACCACTGCGTGTGCCGGGAGTTTTGAAATTCTGTCGGACTTCGGAGAATACAGCGATATATATATCTGGCAGGTAAGATTCATGAACAAATTTATAATTTTCTTTAACAATAATTCATTTTTTATTAATATTTCAACTAAGCAGAATACATATACGTACACACTTCATTTGGAAATCACATGCTGGAGTTCCAATTCTAACAAAGATATCCTTCCTATGAGGTTAGAAAAGGCCTATGAAAAACAAAACCTTTGGCCTTTAGGATGCATGGTAAATCTCTGAAACAATTGCATCTTTGATGTTTGGCAATATGGAGCTTTAGTGAGGGAAAAATCATTATGTGAAAATTCTAAAATGGCTAAATTGGGAAAAACAATCCCATTTTCATGACTGTACCAATATACTACAACTACTGATGTTTTAAAAGATACAGAATTACTTACCGGAGTTGGCAAAGACAAATCAGGAAAAGTACTGTCATCTGATGGTCGTTGTGGCTGTTCATTCAAAAACTGAGCTAATGCAGTATCAATTTTTTCTGCCTGAAAGCATTACATTTAACATTACTGAAAAGACAAATTAAATGTTGCAAATTCAGTTTCTTTACTACAATGGCCTAGCATTACAAAATTAAAAGAATTTATCAGTGTCATTCCAGATGAATTTCAAAAGTAAAGTCACCAAGTGAATTACTATATTTTAACAAACAGAATAAAAGTACGGGCAGTCCCTGGTTATTGGTGGACTCAGTTAAGGGGGCCGGCCAGCTAATGCCATTTTTTAAGGACAGGACTTTGACATTCATACCACTTAATGTGACTTGGGACATCTCCAAACAGCATATGATTTTCGCCTCTGACCTTCGGTTTTGTGACGCCAGGGCGATTTATCCCGAAAATAACGATTTTTCAAATTCTATCTCCTCCTTTGATATTTAATAATAAGACCTGGGATCACTACCATATATAGACCTCATGTAGACCTCCAATCAAATGAAGAGTTTTTTTTCTAAAAGTCATTTTTTTACTGGATATGAATTTTTTTATGGTAAAAAAATAAACCCTATAAATCTGGAAAAAAATTTTTAGAAAAAAAAAACAATGGAAAAAAGGGCTTCACTTGATTGTTCTATAATGTCTTTCTAAGATATATACCAAATTTCAATGCTATAGCTTTAAAACTAAGGGAGAAGATAGAATTTGAAGGTCGATAAGTATACAGGCGGTCCCCCGGAGTTACGACGGGGGTTCCGTTCTTAAGACGCATCGTAAGCCGGAACGACGTTCTTGAAAACATGTCCACAGGGAAAATTTCACTACTAATTTGCAATTTTTCTTAGGGCCGTATCTCTAAAATTATCACTAATTTACTTTTTTCATGTGCAACACTGTGTATTCACAAATTACTGTATATTTTTCATTAAAATACGAGAGAGAGAAGAGAGAGATAGAGAGAGAAGAGAGAGAGAGAGAGAGAGAGAGAGAGAGATAGAGAGGAAAAGAGAGGAGATAACTCCCCTTACGGTTTCAATAGATTGAAATGAATGTCTGTAGGCAACTTTTTCCCCCTCCCATAAATACATATATTTCTCCAGAGAAGAGAGAAAGAGAGGACTGTGCAATTATGTTTGTCTGTCTATCAATTCTTTTGCTGAGAGTGAGAGAGATAAAAGGAAGAAATAGAAACACCAAATGTATGACAAGTATCTTGTGGAGAGAGAGATAGAGAGAGAGAGAGAGAGAGAGAGGAGAGAGAGAGAGAGAGAGAGAGAGAGAGAGAGAGAGAGTTGTCCTTACAGTATTTAAAAGAGAGAAATGGAATGATTATTGTATTTAAAATACTCAAATATGAATTTTGTACTTACAGTTAATAAGTATTATTATTGGAAAATATTAATGATTAACTTATTACATACATGTCCATGAAAATGATCTCATCTCAGTGAGAGAGAGAGAGAGAGAGAGAGAGAGAGAGAGAGAGAGAGAGAGAGAGAGAGAGAGAGAGAGAGAATTACATAAAACCATTAAATTCGTTGACCATTGTATGGCATTAAGCTCCGAGTGACACTTGAGTTGAGTTAGGGAAATTAATACAGAAAAGACAAAGGGAAGAATTTTCTTTTGAAATTAGTTATCGTATTATTACTACTTCTATTATTATTATTATTATTATTATTTGAAAATATAATAAACACATGCATCTACCATAAAAATTCTCTCATCTCAGTAAGAAAGAGGAATTATCCTTACAAGTGAAATGGAAAGGTCATTTTTGTCATCTCTTTAAAAATACGACCATTATGAATTTTGTAATTAAAGTTTTATTATTATTATTATTATTATTATTATTATTATTATTATTATTATTATTATTAAATAACTGAAATTATCAATAAACATTTTACATACTAGTACCATAAAAATTCTTTCATCTCGGTAAAAGAGAGAGAGAGAGATAGAGTGTTTATCTTTCTCTGTTCTCTCAAAAAATACTTATAACGCTTCCAGCGAAAGAGAGGGAGGGAGTTACCACTATGACACATTATTATCTTGTGCAAAGTAGAGAGAGAGAGAGAGAGAGAGAGAGAGAGAGAGAGAGAGAGAGAGAGAGAGAGAGAGAGTTAACCTTAATTAAAAGTGACATGGATAGATTAGTACGTATTGTATTTCTTTAAAATACTATCACATATGAATTTTGTAATTACAGTTATTATTATTATTATTACTATTTGAAAGTATTAAAAACAAATAGTACAAGTACATAAAAAATCTCGAGTCTCAGTAAATGAGAGAGAGAGAGAGAGAGAGAGAGAAGAGGAGAGCGAGAGAGAGAGGAGAGAGAGAGAGAGGATGAGAGAGAGCGGAGAGAGGGGGGGGGGGGGGGGGGGGGGGGGGAAAATTTCAGGACCACGTCATTTACCTCCCCCCTTTGCAACACCGCAGCTCTTCCCCCTCCTGGCTGTCACAGAACTTGATATATCTGACAGTTTTAGTACCTGGATCTCGAGGAAAAGGTTACAGAGAAGACTGGGATTTCCTTCATTCTTCCATAATTTTTTAAATATAAGCTAAAATCTTACTAATTCACTATGGTATTTTCTTTAATGAATTGATATTATTGCTGTATAAATTAATATTAATATTTGAAAATAGTAAATCATTTATTTATCATACAAAAAAACATACATCTTTGTAGTAGAGAGAGAGAGAGAGAGAGAGAGAGAGAGAGAGAGAGAGAGAGAGAGAGAGAGAGAGAGAGAGAGAGAGAGAGAGAGAATTATTATTTTTATGGAGATACCGAGTTTACTGACAGCTATAATGAAACATTACGAAACGTAATATTAAAAAGAGAAGAATTTCTAAAAATTAATTACATACGTATTTGTTGGCTTCATGATCGCAGTCTGATTGATTTTATATTTTATGAAATGTATTTAGTCATGAAAATAAACATCAAAATACACTAATTAGTGATTATTTTCGTCGGAAAATACAAAGAGAGAGAGAGAGAGAGAGAGAGAGAGAGAGAGAGAGAGAGAGAGAGAGAGAGAGAGAGAGAGAGAGAAACTGTGCTAAACTATAAAGGATTCTTATCATAGTATGCGTTTTTTAAAAGCGTCGTAAACTCGGAGCGTCGGAAGCGTCAGCGTCGTAACCTCGGAACAAGCGTTGTAACCCAGGGCGGATTTTTCAATGAATATTTAAGAAAAAGCGTCGTAACCTCGGAACGTCGTAAGCCGGACCCGTCGTAACCCAGGGACCGCCTGTACATAGTTTTGAGATATGGGCGTTCAAAGTTTTCTTTTGTATTTTTACAAAGACAATGATAATAAATAATGATTATTATGAATTTATATTTCTTTTTTGGGTATTAATAAACTAAAACTATGATATTTATCATAATTTAGTCATAAATGAAGATCCCTTTGCTCATATATCGCAGCCTGGGCCACTGCATCAGGGAGGACGGGCACTCCTTCCTATGCAACTCTCTCTCTCTCCTTCACTAACTCGGCTTATTAGAGTGAATTTTCTTCTTCTGTAGGTTAACAAGATGTTTTCCTTGTCTTTTCCTCTTTGGCATGATGAAATTCTTGCCGAAACAAAGATAAACAAACATAAAAGCAAGAGAATGTCAGAAGTGAAACTCGAACGTGAACTCTCTTTTTGCATAGACAATGTTAATAAATCATGATTATGAATTTCATATTCCTTTTTGGGTATTAATAAACCAAAACTATGTTATTTATCATAAATGAAGATCCCTTTGCTCAAAGACCATAGCCTGGGGCACTACGCAATGTGTGCGTCAGGCAAGACGGGCAATTCCTTACTACACACCTCTCCCCAAGCCCCGCCCACTATCTCTTCACTAACTACGCTAATGTCGCAGATATTATGATATTCTGAACTCATATTAGAGCAAAATTTCTTCTACTGTATGTTAGCAAGATGTTTTGCTTGTCTTTTCCTCTTTGGCATGATGAAATTCAGGACGAAACAAAGATAAACAAACGTAAAAGCCAGCAAATCTCAGAGAGGAAAACTCGAACGTGTAACCTCTTTCATGTTTCTGCTCTCTTTGTAGGGTGGTAAGGTTAGAACCATCCCTCCTGCAACTCATGGAATCACTACAGATGCCATTGCTCACAATTTCTGACAATAATTATCAAAATTTACGATAACAGAAGAAATAACAAATTTTCTAAGACAATTTGTATTTTTCATAGCTACAAACCCTCGGTCTTAAAAATAAGATAATTTCTAGCGCCTAGCTGGATCCGGTCAAAAAGCAGATGAAAGCAAGGAATCTTGTGATATCTGGCAACGTATGCGTAGATCGGGTGAAGAGTGGTCAAATGCCGATCATCTACGCTAGTCTTTCCCAACTCAGGATGACTTAACAAAAAGAGGGGCGGCTAGAGGTGGGCAGTATAACGTTAAGACCTCAGGTTTGTAGCTATGAAAAATACAAATTGTCTTAGAAGATTTATCATTTGTTCATACACGAACAAACCCTCGGTCTTAACAGCAGGATAAACTCATACTTGGAGGGAGGTTTAAGACATCCTAGACCGGCTGGGGGCCTACCCGCCAGTTCAGCTCTCAAAAGAAATAGTTCTTGGAGAGGGACTGAAGCCCATTGAAAAGCTAGATATACTAATATCTAACCACCCAGAACCTGAGAGATGTACAATGATATACTATGGGATAACCATTGTATAGGGAACCAAAGAGAAACTCTGACTGTCCCATAACAAACCAAGGCACTAGGGTTTGTAGTACTCCCGACTCCTCCTTTCCAAGGAGCGGAGCCCATGCTACTAAATAGTGGGTAAGATGTATACTGCCCGACAACACTACCAGTATGACTACCTCACTCACCTGTATCAGACCAGTCCAGCAAATGACATGTCAATTCCTTAAACTGCCCGAAGGAAGAAGGAAAGGTACAAGAGAAAGAAGGAGGCCAGCCAACTCACTCATTCTCTCATCCACACAATCATCTTAGGTAAGATACAAAGGTGCCCCGTTAAGGGCAACTATGAGTTACACTACCTGTTGGGCAGCCACCACAGGACCCGGGGAAAACGTGTCCATAGATCTGTGGGCAACATCCTAAGATAGAAGGAGGTGAACGTGGACTGGCGTAATCAAGTACCAGCGCTCAGCACTCTATGTACAGCCAAGTTCTTTTTGAAAGCCAGAGAGGGACCAATACCCCTAACGTCATGTGCTCTAGCCTGCACAGATGTGGTGATGGAATCATCAAGAGTCAAGTATGCCTGTCTGATGACTCCCGTATTCAAAAAGAGATAGTATTCTTAGACACCTCTTTCTTTGTACGGCCTGTACTGACAAAAAGTCTGCGGCAGCCTGGTGGTCTAAGGTGCCAAGTCCTTTTAAGATAGCAACGCAGGTCCCAAACAGGGCACAACTAAAGCTCTTGAGCATCACCACCCACAAAGTCAGTCAGTGATGGAATGGAAAACAAAGCGAACCTGTCATCATGCACCGAGGGATTTTGGGTCTTGGCCACGAATTCCGGGACAAATTCAAAGGACACTGACTTCCAACCCCTGGTGTGCTTCACCTCATAACTCAGACCATGGAGCTCTCCTACCCTTTTGGAAGATGCCAAAGCCAAAAGGAAAACTGTCTTGAGCATCAGGTTCCTGTCAGATGAGCGACGCAAGGGCTCATATGGACTCTTAGTCAAGCTCTCAAGCACCAAAGAAACATCCCACGTTAGAGGCTTGAGCTCTCCAGGAGAAGTCGACTGCTCAAACCCCTTAACTAACAGGGAAGGTTCCCAGGAAGAGGAGATGTCGATACCCTTCAGGCAAAACACCAAGCTCAGAGCCGCCCTGTAGTCTCTAATAGCAGACATGGACAAACGTTTCTCGTCTCTGAGGAAGGTTAAAAAGTCTGCTATTCGCTGAATAGAGGTCGCGAGTGGAGAAAAACCCCGTTTACAACACCAATCACAGTAGATCGCCCATTTGCCTTGGTAAACTGCGGAGGTTGACTTCCTAAGACTGCTGGACATGTGCTGTTAGAATTATTTGTTTATTGAGTGTTCGTGTTCTGTTTAGGTTATTGGTAGTTGGGTAATTATCGACATTATTCGTCCTTTTCCCCCTTTTGGGTAAAACTATGTTACCCAGTGATAATTTATGTTAATTGTGAATTAGTATTAATGGTTGTTTGCACTTGAGGGTAAACACAGCATATTGTTTTTCATTTTGATGGTAAATCCTTTTCAAGTGTAAACAACCTAACTACTCTTTCGGAACTATCTGCTGGTGGTCTTGTTCTTTCGCAGTACTATTACGAAGTATTGAGGGAACCATCGCCGGCGGAGAAAAGGCAGTTGGAAATAAGCAGTTGGAAGAAGACCTTCTTACTTGACGCAAGTCTTTTGGAATAAAAATTAATATTAGTTCGTCAAGACCCTATAATGGAGGGGTAATACATCTTCGATTTTCTCCGCCATCCTGCAAAAGATGAGACCAACCAGATGTGTTTTAACATCAACGACACTATCGTCACCGAATTCAGAGGAATGGTATTGATACGGTACGTCGTTGCGAAAATTATGCTGGTTTTCTAAAAGTGATTCCCTGTCAATTAATTTATCTTGGATAATTATTCCCTTACTCGATTCCCAACAAATAAGTCCTGTGGATGCTGCTTTTTCAATACTCATAATTTATCACTTCTGTAACTTGGCGTTACCCCATAAAGTTGTTAGCAGTTTTGGCACTTTTGCGTTAAATTATTGGCCAATGTTATCTTTAAGTCGAAGTTTCCAGGTCGTTAAGCCTGTTGTGGTTAGCGATAGTCACATTTAATATTGTCGACAGCAAATAATCTTTTACTTCATTGGCTCAAAATCTAAATCATAAGCCTTGCTGACTATTATTAAGTTTATTGCTTGAGTTACTAGGTGATCTAAAAAATTTGTCCTTTACATTTAGAATAAAATTTTGTTTATATCCTCAGGGGTTCTTGAATAACTGTGGGGGATAAAGAAGGAAGACAGCATACCTGTAGTTACTTCTGACACAGGTAATTCCTTCTTTCAACAACAAGCCAACCAGCAACCAGTTCACAAGTTGTCAAAATTTTAACTGTCTTGTTTTATTCCTGCCATCGTACTTTTTTCAAGATGTGCCCAGCTGATTTCTAAGAAAAGCCTCTCTCTCGGAGGAGATACCTGATAGCCTCCAACCATGAAGAGACAGGGATTCTACTGACTGACAGAACCTTTCTGCATGGGGCTGACTCAGGAGATGCCGCCAACAGGGAATCTCCCACGGAATCTCCGACAACAACGACAGCAGATCTGGAAACCATTCCGCCTGAGGCCACAGAGGGGCTACCAAAGTCATTCTGAGACCCTGTGAACCCAACAGCCTGTTGAACCTGACGGATCAAGCAAAATGGAGGAAAGGCATACACTTCCAGGTTGTCCCAGGGATGTTGGAATGCGTCCTCTGCCAATGCTAAGGGATCTGGGACCACTGAACAGAACACCTCCAGCTTCCTGTTGTAGCATGTTGCAAAAAGGTCTAGCATGGATCTCCCCCAAAATCTGGAAAAGCTTGTCTGCCACCACTTGATGAAGGGACCACTCTGTGCCTAAGATCTGATCCCGGCGACTGAGTTTGTCTGCGACCACATTCCGTTTCCCTGGGATATACCTGGCTGAGAGCTCTACCGAATTGCTGATTGCCCACTGGTGAAGCTCGACAGTCAAGGCATGAAGTTGCTGAGAAACCAGGCCTCCCTGTTTGTTCATCTAGGCTACCACCGTGGTGTTGTCCGACATGAGAACGACAGAGTGACCCTCTACCATCCCCCGAAACTCCTTCAGACCCAGGAAAGCCGCCTTCAACTCCAAGACGTTGATATGCTGCTGCTTGTCCTCCAAACCCCAAACGCCTGAAGCGATGAGGCCACCTAAGTGAGCGCCCCAACCTGCGAGGGAGGCGTCCGAGAACAGAAGGAAGTCCGGAGGGAGAGAACGCAGAGGGACGCCCTTCAATAGATTCTGGTCGTCCAACCACCAACGAAGGTCTTCTCTCACTTCCAAAGACAGTGGGACCATAAACAGGGGAGAGTCCCCTGCCGGAGACGAGAATTCCCCCAGTCTCCATTGCAGAGACCGAAGATGAAGACGCCCATGAGGGACCAGCTTCTCCAGGGAAGATAGCACTCCCAGAAGAAGCTGCCACTGATGAGCCGACTGATACGACTTTGATAGGAAGTTGCGCACCACAGCCCTCAACTTTTCCAATCTCTGATCCGACGGGAAAACTCTTGCCACTGTCGTATCGATGACCATGCCCACATAAAGAGTCCTTTGAGTGGGTACGAGGTTCGACTTTTCCTGGTTGACTAATATGCCCAGGTCCAGACAGAACCGAAGACGACGATCCCTGTCTTACAGCAGCTTCTCCCTGGAAACTGCCAAGACCAACCAATCGTTGAGGTACCTCAGCAAACGGATCCCAAGCATGGGCCCAACTTGACACGAGAGAGAAGACCCTTGTCACAAGACTTTGAACTCGAAGATCTTGTCCGCCAGAGAGAAGCGAAGGAACTTCCTGGACGTGGGATGAACAGGGATTTGGAAGTATGCGTCCTTCAAGTCTATCTACAGCATGAAGTCGCCTTCCCTCACGGCTGCCAACACCGAGCGCAGGGTCTCCATCTTGAACTGTCTTCCTGATGAAGCGATTCAAGGTGGATAAGTCGATCACAGGCCTCCATCCTCGAAGTGGGGCTGTTTGAGAAGATCTACTCTCTCTGGCAGGGTTCTTGGGAAGTCTACCAGAAGAGACATGACCTCCGTGAACCAATTGCTTGAGGGCCAAAAGGGGGCGATCAGAGTCATTCTCGCTCCTGGCGACGCCGCAAACTTCCTTATTACCTCTCCTAAGAGTTTGAACGGGGGAAAGGCGTAAACGTCCATCCCCGTCCAGTCCCATAGGATGGCATCTATCGCTATTGCTTCCGGGTCGAGAACTGGAGACCAATAAATCGGAAGCCTCTTCGTTTTCGAGGTTGCGAAGAGGTCGACTAGCGGTCGTCCCCACAACTTCCATAGTTCTTGGCAAACCTCTAGATGGAGGGTCCATTCTGTGGGAAGCATCTGATGTTGACGGCTTAAAAGATCTGCTCGGACATTTTGTATTCCTAAAATGAACCTTGTTAGGATCACTATGCTTCGAGCTTTCGCCCATAGAAGGATGTCTCTTGCTACCATGAACAGTGATCGAGAGTGTCCCCCCCCCTGCTTTTTTATGTAAGCGAGAGCTGTAGTGTTGTCCGAGTTGATCTGGACAACTCGGCCCACCAATCGTTCTTCGAAGAATTGAAGAGCCAACCAAATGGCCTCCAACTCTTTTAAGTTTATGTGCCAGGACCTCTGTTCCCCTCTCCAGAGGCCTGACACTTCCTCCTTGCCTAGTGTTGCTCCCCAGCCCACCATGGAGGCATCTGAGAACAACACTAGGTCGGGGCTCAAAAGGTTGAGGGACAGTCCTTCCGAAAGTTTGACTGGATCTTGCCACCACTTCAGTTGATCCTTGACCGCTTGTGAGATCACCAAAGTCGAGTCTAGATTCTGTTTGTCCTTCCAGTTTTCTGCCAGAAAAAACTGGAGTGGCCTGAGGTGCAACCTCCCCAGGGAAACAAACTTCTCCAGCGAAGAAATGGTTCCCAGCAGACTCATCCATTCCTTCGCTGAGCATGTTTCTTTCCCTAAGAAGGCTGACACTTTCTCTAAGCATTTCTGCTGACGTTCCTTTGATGGAAAAGCTTGAAAAGCCGCTGAATCCATCTGAATCCCCAGATACACGATGGACTGCGTGGGGATCACATGGGACTTCTCGTAATTGACTATTAGGCCCAGGGCCTTCGTCAGCTGCAATGTCGTCTGAAGGTCCTCCAGGCACCTTGACTCCGAAGACGACCTGATTAGCCAGTCGTCCAGGTGAAGCCATTTCGCTACATTCCGCATGAGGAAAGTAAAAACCATCGGTGCCGTACTCAGACCAAAGCAAAGAGCCCTGAACTGGAAGACCTGCCCTTTTAATACGAACCTCAGGAATTTCCTTGATTGAGGATGAATCGGGACGTGGAAATAAGCGTCTTGGAGGTCCAATGACACCATCCAATACCCTGGTCTCAAGGCCCCTAACACAGACTGAGATGTTTCCATCCTGAATTTTTCCTTCCTCACAAAAAGGTTCATTCTGCTGACGTCTAGGACAGGTCTCCATCCCCCAGACTGCTTCAGAACCAGGAATAACCTGTTGTAGAAACCTGGGGAATCCAGCATCAGGACTTCTTCTAAGGCTTTCTTTTCTAACATTTTGTCCCCCCCCCTAGAAGGTCCGAAGCAAAATTGGTTGCCTTTCTCCTGACTGGTATGCGGGGGACAGGTCTATCGGCTTCGTGCTCAAAGGAGGCGCAGAGAGGAAAGGGATCTTGTATCCTCTCTCGATCACATCTAGGGACCAGGTGTCTGACACTATCATCCTCTATGCCTGAGCAAACAAGGTGAGTCTCGCACCTACAGGTGCCTGAAGGGCAGAAATGTCAATTTTTTCCTCTCTTAATTGAAGAGGTCTTGCCTCTAAAGGACCCCCTTCCTCTCGAAAAACCTCTAGAGGAAGGTGCTCCACGAAAGGGCTTAAATTTCTTCTTGGGGGCTTGAGCGGTTGAAGTAGAAGCCTGGGGAGTAGGGCGTCTGGAAGACTGAGTCAAGAGGTCCCTCGTTGCTTTCTCCTGCAAATTAACCGACAGATCCTTAATCATGGACTGCGGAAATAGATGTGTAGAGAAGGGGGCGAACAATAATTCTGCCTTCTGCACGGGAGAAACCGCTTTCGCCGCAAAACTGCAATAGAGAGCTCTCTTTTTTAGTAGTCCGGTAGCAAAATGAGATGCTAATTCATCAGAGCCATCCCTTACTGCTCTATCCATGCAAGCCAGCACACTTGAAAGCTCTTCCAAAGAAATAGTCTTGACTCCTAGATTGTAAATCCAAGGCCCCCAAGCACCAATCCAAGAAGTTAAACACTTCCAGCGTCTTAAATATCCCCTTGAGATGATGATCTGTTTCTGACATCGTCCAAGAAACCTTCGCTGATGACAAATAGGACCTCCTCGGAGCGTCCACTAAATTCGCGAAATCGCCTTGAGAAGAAGACGGCGCTTTCAATCCTGCCTCTTCTCCCGTTTCGTACCAGATCCCCGCTCTCCCGCTCAGTCTAGATGGGGGAAGAGCAAAAGAAGTCTTCCCTTTAGCCTTCCTTGAATCCATCCAATCCTGAATTCTCTTAAACGCTCTCTTCGCAGAGAGCGAAGTGGCCATTTTAACGAAGCCAGGAGCCTTCCTGGCCTTCCATGAGGCTAATTGTGAAGGGGGAGAGCAAGGAACGGGCGCTTGAAAATTATCTGGGAACAAGTTCTTAAGTAGATTCGTTAAAGTCTTATAGTCTGAAGCCGCTGACGCTGTTGGCTCGTCATCATCCGTAGGGCACAAATCACTAGAAGAATCTCTCTCTCGATTATCAGTGTCCTTCAAAGATCGTGATGATAATAATCCTTGAGGTCCTGTTCGCAAGAGGGTGCCTCTAGATGAAGAAGAGTTCGAAGTAACCAATCGTTGTTTCCTTGTTATCTTCGACACTTTAATATCCTGTGAAATATCTTGACGCTTCGGACTCAAACATTCTTCCAAGGCGTCCTGCCGAGCGTTCCGATGTGTAAGAAGCCGCGCGTCCTGAGAAGCGTCCTGCCGAGCGTCCTGATCTATAAGATGCCAAGCGTTCTGAGAAGCGTCCTGCCAAGCGTCCTGATGTGTAAGACGCCGCGCGTCCTGAAAAGCGTCAGCTCGAACGTCCTGGCGAGCGTCCCGATGTATAAGACTCCGCGCGTCCTGAGAAGCGTCTGCTCGAGCGTCCTGGCAAGCGCTTCGCTGCTTAAGACGCCGAGCGTCATAAGAAGCGTCTTCCCGAACGTCCTGAAGTTGATTATCATCATGCAAAGCGGAACGCACAACCGAACCGTGAACTTCCGTCGTGGATCCTTGAGCGTTCTCGGCCTTTTGACAAAGACGCCGGCCGCCTGTGCGGCAACTCACGTCTCTGTCAGATTTGTCTCTCCTAGACGCCCTTTCATGAGGAACGTACTCACGTTCTCGAATGAGTCGGCTACTAGGAGGAGACTCAAAGGCCGAAAAACGAGGAGAAGGAGCCGGGGACTGCCTAGTCCTCTTAACAGGCAGCCACCGATCCTTCCTCCGATGACTAGGTGCTGCCTCTTTCTTCTCAAAATAGGAAGCTAACTGCTTTTGCATTTCTAAAAGCATTTCCCTTGATGGAGAAAATTCTCGATCAGGAGAAGGACTCATCCTGTGAGAGGAAGATGGCCGAGGGGATGCCCTTTCCTTCAACTCAGGAACAAACTTAGAGCGACTAGGACGCTCGAACGAGTCCTCCCCTGATGAAGTCTTGTTCCTTTTCTGCGGTGGAAAAGCTTCAAAATATTCAGGTGAAGAATCCAAGCACTGATCAGAAGGACGTGAAGTGTCCTCTTCTCTGAAACCTCTCTTAAGAGGGCGACAAGGACGACGGCCGCCTGTGCGGCACCTTGCGCCCCTGCTGCTCTCCCCATGAGAGGTCCTCCGAGAGTCCCAACCTCGGCGAGGAGAGGAAGCCTCGGAGGATGAGAAGCACTCTTTAAGGATCCGTGCCCGTGCACGAACCCTGGCAGCCTGAGATTCGTCCTCAGATTCTGCCGAAGGGACATCAGACCGGTTATTGGATCCCGTAACCCTCCTTCGGCTTTCGGCTTGCCCTCTCCCTAAGGCCTGGGAGGCCGGCAGGGGCCTAGGCCTAGAGGCATTATGGGATCGATCTGACGCCCCCTCCACAACACTAGATGCACTAACACTATCATTGCACTTAGACACATTTGATTGTAGAGCAATCACTTTCGATTCCAGGGCGCAAATCGACTCCATAATTGTAGATAATACATTTCCTTCCGTAGACACTTCCTGATTGTTCGGTGGCAATACAACAGGATTATGTTGAATTACATCTACAGGAGGATTTAATGGAGATACAATTCTACCCTGACTTCTATTCACAGATGCACTTCTAGAGGAAGACCTCCTGATTCTATCACGCTCAAGCTTTCTCACGTAAGAATCATATGCCTTCCACTCAATTTCAGTCAATTGCTCACACTCGATGCATCTATCATTCAACATACATACATGACTTCGGCTTTTCGAGCACACCGAATGAGGGTCTACCGAAGCTTTCGGTAACCTCACCTTACATTCCTGCACCTCACACACCCTGAAGCTAGCAGAGCTAGATCCAGACATCGTAATCAAAGAAAAGTCAAAGCCAAAATCCAAATCAAATCCACTATCACGTATGCCAAGCCAACAAGCCAAATCAAAACCAAAAGTCAATCAGAATACTTAAGTTAGCTCAAGAAGTTTCAAAATCCTAGACGGAGGTCTGTAAACAGTTGTTTACCGACCGGCGACAGAGAAAAATCTGAATAGAAAATGGGAATGGTTCCTGATATCCGCCTCCCAGCGGCAGGAATGGGTACTAACCACCTGGCCGCCCACTGCGTGTGCCGGGAGTTTTGAAATTCTGTTGGAAGTCGGAGAATACAGCTATATATATATCTGACAGGTAAGTTTCATGAACAAAATTTTGTATACGCATTCTCCACTGCCATACGAAGCTCGATAAATTTTTTCAGGACTTTGCACTTTTCGCCCTACACCGGCTGGCCCCCTTAATGGCAATGCGGTTTTATGGTGCTTGTCTAGTGCCATAGAATCAGTGATTTATCCTGCCATAACGGGGCTAATTTTGGTTATCAATGCCATAAGGTGCCGATAATAGAGTTATGGCGACATGACATACTTAACTGAGGCGCCATTAACTGAAACTTGGGCGCCATAAGCACCATAAATAGCAGAATTTCGGTTAATGGCAGTTTTCACTTACCAGTACCCCACCAATAACTGGGGACTGCCTATGAAAGATAATGTAAATGACCTTTGTTTTTGAGAAACCAAACTCAAATGCAGCAGTGTACTAACTCTATTGCAATATAAAAATGAAAGCTGTTGACAATCTAATAACCCATAATATCATGTTAATATCCTCTTTATTAACAAACCTTTCCTAAAGAAATCAGCACTAAATTGCACTCACTCTTCCACAATATGAAAACAAAAGCTCTTGAAGTTCTATTAACTGATATGATATTCATGTCTTTATTATCAAGTCATATCTCCTGCCATGACACTCAATCCATCAAACAAAGGTTCTGGTCCCACGTTAATTTTTCAGCATCTAAATTTGTCTGTAATTTTGTTTTATGCCCAAAATCTACCAAATACAAAGTAATAATTACTAACATTTGAACAAAATGCACAAGCATTTTCTGCCAGTTACCTGTCTTAGAGATTCTTCAAAAACGTGACGATATTTGGCAATCTGTTCCTCCAATACAACCCTTGGATCTTTTACGCCATCACATATCCTGCAAAATTACATCCAATATGCCTCATTATGCCATTAAAACTAAGTACACTTGATATCAATATAAAATTTTTCCATCACAACAATAATTTGACTAAATAATTCCAACTTGAGTTGAGGGAGATGAAACCAAATAAAATCCAAAATCCAAAATTGAAAATGACAATGAAAATTTGTGATAGAAGACTTGAAAATTTAAATCATGAAGACACACACACAGTTTCCTAGATCTGGACACCTTTTGTTGTTTTGGGCACAATACAATCAAGAAAAAGGAGCTAGATATAAGAAAAATACTATTAAAAAAAACTTCAAGTGTAGGTTAAAATAGTTGGATACATAGTTTTTATTTACCATACTTTAGAATGCATAAGTACTATATTACTTTCATATTCATTTCATTGTCACTGATATACTTCCCCTGGAGCTAAACAAGCAAAAATAGTATTTGTTCCTACACAATATATAAACCATTGGTCCTTTTCATTTGGAATTGCTTTCAGCAGGAGCTGGAAATGGCAGCTGAACTTTCAAACAAGGTGGTTAGGTAGTTAACTACTGGTCAGCAGGCAGGAGCTCCACCTGCCCGGGAGTAAGCATTCCAATCTGCCTTCAGCCGTTGTGCTATGCAGACGTGTGTTACTTCGCTCTCTGCCCTGACTGTTGTTGAGCTGTTTTTTCCCAGTGTACATGTGTTTGTGATTAATAAACAATGCAAACCCACGAATCAGACAAACCTGTACAAACAGTTACCTTTCCTTAATGTGTCTCCTGGGGTTGGCAGTAAGAAATGCAGTAATTTCCACTCGTGTGTTGATGTAGATCCTCATACTCTGTACTTATTGCAGGGGGCACGAGTGATCTCGTAATTCTACTTGTGCAGTGTTCTTCCTGGTTGCCTGGGCAGTGGGCAAAGTTTGACAGGAGGAAATGTTACAATAGGAAGGCTTCCAAGACGTCATCCATGGGTAACAGACACCTGACTAACCCCTTAGTTACCGATGCATTCAAGTAAGGTTTTCTTAGGATTTTTTTATGATTTTCGACAATTTTCCGGTTTGCGATTTTTGGCTTACTACACATCTAAGAATCGCCCCCGTCGTAAATTGGGGACTGCCTGTAGTTTGAGGTTTAAACATAGATTGGGGTAATATACTTATTTATATATTCTTGGGTTTAAGCTACCTGATCTATTAGGTAGGGTTGTGCTGTCACAAAGAATTGAACTGTTCAATGTGTAACTTTGTAAGTAAATACTAGTACTATAAGGCTCGGTTTTCTGTTATTACTCTTTATCAGACTGCTAAATACACTTTATAAGCAATTTTATTGATTATAAATGGCTCATTGGCCTTAATCCGCCCTTCAGGGAGGGTCCTGCACAGTCCTAAATCCACAACAATGTTGACGGACTCAGTCCAAAAAAGAAGTTTCTCTGATTTCCTAAACAAATTTCTTATGTAAGAGATGTTGAATTGCTAGAGTAGACTACAATTGTCTTGCCTAACTAGATCTTGCATAAGAAGTTCCAACTGGCCAGAAGCTTAAGTTGTTTATATGCATTTTGCTCTACTATACAATCCAACTTCGTATTTTGATGTTCTCCAGAATGGCTCCCCAACCTGACCCTGAGCAACTGAAGACAATACGAAGTCTGGAGTCTAGAGGTCTAGAGACAGACTCAACCCAGTCTCCCCACCAACAAAGAGAATGTAAAATATCTGAAGAATTGCGATTGGCATACAGACTGGAAAAGAGACCAGACCCCTGATTTCAAGGAAAAACTGAATTGGTCATTCTTAAAAGGATCATACTAACAAACTTCACTAGAGACCATGTGACCCAAAAGAGGTGGCCACTTCTTGGTTCAAGCCTTTAAGGGGTCGAGATTCTCAGCAGTAACTGAAAATGTCTATCAGTCTCTATTCTTTAAAGCCTAAAAAGAGATAATAGTTGATCTTCATCCCAAGGTAAACAGTTTACTGGGTTAGAGAAGCACAACCTCGTCAACATTAATCAGAATGCACAGAACCAAGGCCAGACACAGAAGACAATCCATCTCCCACAATTCACCTGAAAAATGAGAACTAACCAGTTGTCCAAGTTTAGAACTTAAGACTCCTAGGAGACGACTCCCTCTCACAAATGCACCCTTAACATTTGAGTATATGTGTGGTGTCATGCTCAAACCAATACACAGAGCTTGAATTGGGAGAACTCTTTAAAGACAAAGTGTAGATACTCCCAATACAGAGGATGGATTGGGACAAGGATGTATCCATCCTGATAGAAAACATCCAGTCTCACTCCGGAAGGCTGCTAATGATGAACAGGGAGTAACATAAAAGAACCAGTTAAGACCTGCAAGCTCTTTTAGAAGTATAACATTTTGTAAATATAGGTCCGTACATCTGAAACTGAGTAAGTGAATGAATACTTTTGACAATGAAAATTTCAAAATACCATCTAGGACAGGCTGGTACATGATACTGCTGTTCACTAGACTAAGCAAGTTGCTCCATGGTACTGTAATGGATTGGCTACTTAACAATCTGTTACTTGGCAGATTTAGGCAACTGGGTGTGGTGGTGCCCTAAACTTTTAGTTAAGTTGAGGTCTCATTGTATCTTTACCTTCTAATGCTAATATTATTGTTTATGTTAATCCAAGGCTTTTCATACAATTTTATCATTCTTTTTAATTAATATTAGAGTTGACTCAACGAGGGGTCAAAACATTCTGAATTACAACATCGCGAGTCCTAGGTTTGTTTAAATCTTTCACCCAATTGTTTAAATTGTAGTTATCTTTCTTGTTATATTACATCAAGTATTTTGTGCATAAGCTCTTGGGTCCAATACGCTGTCAGCTGTTAGCCCAGAGGGATCAATGGGAGGAGGGTGGACTGTGGGAGAAATGTATCCAATCTTTTGCTTGGTGCCAGTGTTGATATACAATCATCCTTATACCAGGTGATAGATAATTTTTCAATTCAATTACGGTATTGATATAAATTCATTCATAGTTTTAATTCCTGTTCTTTTGCTGTTTTTAATGTGTTCATTATGTAAGTTTTTTGGCAAACTATAACTTTTCTGTTTGTCTGTATCTATCCACTTGTCATATTGTCTTATGCTGGTTCATACATCTTTCTGGATTGGTACCCAACAAAATTACCTTAGGATTAACACTTTAGATAACTTACTGTACTGCTGCAGGTGAATACACAAATTTAATTAATATAGTATCTTGATTATCTATTTACATAATTCACATTAACCACTTGTTTAATGTATCAGGTCATGGGTGAGCTTCTAGTGTAGCATTGCTATATAATCTGTTACTTAGTTAGAGAGAGAGAGAGAGAGAGAGAGAGAGAGAGAGAGAGAGAGAGAAGAAGAGAGAGAAGAGAGGATGAGAGAGAGAGAGAGAGAGAGAGAGAGAGAGAGAGAGAGAGAGAGAGAGAGAGAGAGAGAGAGAGAGAGAATCTGATCAGATTGTGTACAAATGCTTTGAGTGATAAAACACTTTAGTAAAAATAATTCATTACAATTTCCATACATCAGTTAACCAAAAAAAAGAACTGAAAGGGCAAAATGCTGAGCAACCATTGGTACTCTTTACAAAAATGAAAAAAGGGTCTTAAACTCTAACATCAAATCTACACTGCAATAAGCCATCAAAATGAGCTAAAGAGAAATGGTTAGTAAATTCCTAAAGTTTGGAACGATACAAATTGTCACAATGTTACTATGGTAGCATAAACATATGATCTATATATAAATATACCTGTAATAAGCCCAGCAATATAGGGTCAGCGTCGGTGACCCTGGTAGTTGTGACGCCAGATAACTCACAATCAATCAATCAAGCCCAGCAATAAGTAAAAAAAAACTATTAACTTATAGAATATTTCATTTCAACAGTTTCAAAGAATAATGCAGTGCAATTACCGTTTCAAATCTGCTTCAAGTTCAGCACGTAAATGAGGTTTTGACATTTCAAATCCCATAGCATCATAACCTTCAACCAAACCCATTCCAAGCTGACCTGGCACAAAGTGATGGTCTTGTAGTCCTACATACATTCGAGACTTGATTGTTTCAATATGCTCAGCATGGGTTGCATCAGTTCCTGCAGGAGTAATACCAAAGCTCAAAATTTCATCCATAAAATTAGACTATGCATAAGGACACTCTCAATAGTGAAATACTATACACCTTACAACCAAGTATACAAACAAGCCAAATAAAAAATATGTACTGTATAAGTTAGAAAACACAAAATACTTGGCTTGGGTATGAGTTCACAGCTACTGAAACACTACAAGTAACATAGGCTAATTAATTATCAAGTGTACAACATTTAAATTACTTTTAACCCTTTGACATTCATAGGGAACCAAAATAGCTTTACTTCTCAAAATAAAAATGGTTTTGGTCTCATTCTGAAACTGGACAATAGTATTTTATCACATTTGAAACTGAATAAATAAAGATATATGCCACGAAGGAAAAATAAACGAAGGAGTATCTGCGAGACCTTTCGACGTAAAACGTCCTTTACTAAGCAGAAACTGACATACATGAGGAAAAAGACAATACAAGAAAATTCGTATAACTGACGGATAGGGATTATAAAGAGATTAGTACCTAGAATCCAACACACCTGGAAGATGAGTAACCTTCCCAAACAAGCATAAACAATGGGTGCAATTAATCTCAGATTAAAAGACAAGACAATTAAAGGATTATAGGTGACAGCTATTCAGAACTTGGTAAACAAAACCATATTCACAATACATATTCACAATACATGTCAGACATACATTACAACGAAGATAACTCTAAGGCAACTAATTTTTATTTAAGTCTGTAATTATATCTTTGAGGTCATTCTTAAACATGTTACAAATACAAGGGTCTAAATGAAAAAGGCCACGACTAACATTGAAATTACAATGAAAAGTAAGTTGTATTTAAGCAGATTCTAAAAGATTTCGTGATAAGACATCTCTTGACCTTGCAATTACTGAACTACCAACCCAATTTATTTGGTGGTTGTTTTCACTTAAATGAATGAATATTGTATTAGATGTTTGCCCAGTTTTTACAGAATATTTATGCTGGCTTAGCCTTACTTCTAGACCTTTGCTAGACTGTCCGAGAATTTTATATATTATATTGTTGCTTTCTCTGGGGCCATTTTTTATTAACATTCCTTTTAGTGTGTTATTATAGGAAAAAACAAGGTTGACATTAAAAGTTTTTAACAATGATTTAACGGTTTCGAATCTGTTAAAATAAGGCAAACTGAGAATGTTCTTAGAATTTTCTTTCTGCGTGTTACTTACACTACAAAACATTTTGTGGGCTTTATTATATATAACAAATATCTAATATATGTGAAGGATAGCATAAATTTTTCCCTGTTTTTCTTATGTATTCAATTTCTTGATCCAAATATTGTGGACTGACAATGCGCAATGCTCGTAAAAACATAGAAGAAAAAATTGATATTTCTATGTTAAGATGGTGGCCTGAGAAGAAATGAACATAAGTTGAGTTGTTGGTCGGTTTCCTATAAAGACTGAATTTACATTGAAATGGTTCTCTATGTATCAAAACATCTAAGAAAGGGAGGCAATTGTCTTTTTCTAATTCTAGAGTAAACTTAATCGATGGTACCTGGTTATTTAATTTAGAGAGTAAATCATTTACATCAATACCGACAGGCAGAACAGCTAAAATATCATCAACATAACGATACAACTTTATAGGAATATAAAAGGGATTTTGACGAAGGAAAAATCTATTTCTGGGCAAGGGCCCGTGTCGCCCAGTGAAATCCCACTCTTCCTTACACCCACCCTTGGGCCCAAGCTTGACAGTCTAACTCCAAGGATGACCGCTAGAGGCGCTCGTGATGGCGTCGGGAGCGCTAGTAGTAGTAGTAGCTGGTGCGGGCCTTGTGTCGGCCCTCTCAAGTAGGGGGATTTTGTAGAAGGATGGATCTAAATGGTAAGAGACCCGTGGTAGTGGTTTCACTCGCCCCAGAAACCATACCGACATCTTTTTATATAAGGTGAGTGAGTCAGAATACTCTGACATTCCATTTTAGTTTTTCTCTGGTAATGTTAGTAATATTTACCTTAGAAATGTGTGCTAAAAGGACATTTCACTGGGCGACACGGGCCCTTGCCCAGAAATAGATTTTTCCTTCGTCAAAATCCCTTTTCTGGGCTCAGCCCGTGTCGCTTCGTGAAATAGTACCAGAGAAATGGCCACAAGCTTGAAAGAGGATATAATATGAGAAAGGGAAGAATAAAAAACAATTGATATAAAAGTACTATAATCTAGAAAACTTAAGACTACAAAGATTGTATTAACACATACTTAAATTTATCCAAGATAACTTATATTAATCTTAAAACTAGACACAATATAATAGGTTATTTACAGGTGTGAGTAATCCTAGCAAAAAAATTAGGAAAACATCACAATAAGTGCCCTTTTTGGCAGCTAAGGCTTTTAAAAAAGGGGGTACATGGTGGCAGGATTGCAGGAAGGATGTCAGTGAGGCAGGTAGAAAGGAGATCTGGATCTAATCGACTAATCTACTTAAGCAGTGTCAGGGGAAACTGTGTTTTCCGCTGCCACTGCTGAAAATTTAAGAGCTTCTAAGGATTTAAGGTAGTGACGTTTGAATACTGTCGGCGATTTCCAGCCTATATACTTTTTCAGATCATCAAAATTCATATGTTGAAATAGTTGATCGAGGTAGCTACTGCCCTAATGTCGTGGACTTTGGGGAACGAGTTTGGGTTGGCGTGTTTAATAAAGTATAAAATTTGTTGTCTAATACCTTTTAAGGAAATGGTGCCACCCTTTTCCCTCATAAACAAACGGCCAGAGGATCTCATGGCTGTCCTGGACAGATATGCTCGTAAGGCAGTAACTGGACATAAGGAGGGGTCTTGAGGAAGAGGGAGGATCTTCCAAGGGGCCCATCTCATTGAAGGGTCCTCGTTTTTGGCCAAAAATTGACGATCTGGAGAGAGAAGAGCTTCTCCTGATGGTAGAAATTCTATATGACCCGAGTCTCTAGATAGAGCCGACAGTTCAGATACCCTGGCTCCTGAGGCCAGACTTAAAAGAAATAATGTTTTCCTCTGGAGGGGCAAGAAATCGCATGAGTTGTTATCAGTATCTGAGGCCAGTTTGAGAACATCATTTAAGAACAATGACACTGAGCTAGGTCTCTCTGCTGGTCTGAGTCTAGCAAAAGCTCTAGGAATAGAAGAAAAATAGGAGTCTGTTAGATCTATTTTAAAACCATACTGGAATATTTTCTTTAGAGCTGATTTAGTGGTAGTAATAGTACTGGCTGCTAAACCTTTTTCAAATAAGGATCTGAAGAAGGAAATAGCCAGGTTGGTAGTCATGGTTTGAGATTTGGTTCCCCTCAGAAATTTGGCTAGTTTCTTAACGGCTGAGTCATACTGATGAAGGGTTGATTCTCTTTTATCCGATTCTAGGAATAGGATGTTTTGAGGATCGATATCTGCATCCCTTTTTAACCGCGAACTTCATGAAGTCCTTAAAGTTAGGGTTTTGAGAATTCCTGAGGAAGCGAACACAGTCTTCATTTGCACTACTTGAGATAGCCTGGGATTGGGAATCCGTTGAGGTCGGAGACCCAATTCCAGTAGGAGTGGGAATCAGTTGCTCTTGGGCCAATTGGGGGCTACTAGGGCAACTTGTCCTTTGAAAGTCCTGAGTTTGCTCAAAACTTTCAGTAGAAGATTCACTGGAGGAAAGATGTATACTTTCTTTCACTGATTCCAATCTATGGCCATGGCGTCCGTGGCATGAGCCAGAGGGTCCAGGTTGGGAGCCACACAGCAGGGAAGCTTGTGGTTCGACTCTGTGGCGAAAAGATCTGCCTGGAGTCCTGGAACCTGCTGGCAGATCCACAGGAACGAATGCCTGTCCAGAGACCACACCGACTCTAGAGGGACTGAGCGAGACAAGGCGTCTGCTATCACGTTCTTCACTCCCGCTAGGTGAGTGGAGGACAGGTGCCATTTGTACTTGGCTGCCAGAGAAAATATGGCTATCATGACATGGTTCACATGGCTTGATTTGGAGCCTCCTCTGTTGATGCAGTGCACTACTACTTGATGTGAGATCCCTTGGCTGGCAGAAGTCTTTTCAGAGTGAGGAATACCGCCATAGCTTCCAACACATTGATGTGAAGCTGACGGAATTGAAGGGACCAAGTCCCTTGTACTTTTTTGTACTGAGAGTATCCTCCCCAGCCGCTTAGTGAAGCATCCGTGTGAATAACTAATGCCGGAGGGGGGAACTGGAGAGGAATTGACTTTGATAAATTTTTTACCTCCGCCCAGGGGCGGAGTCGTTTGCGAAGTATCGCCGGGATGGCTGACAATTTGTCCCGGGACTTGTTGTTTGCTCTCGAGCGCCAGACACTGTTTATGTCTTTTAGTTTTGCCTTCAGCAGAATGTCTGTTAATGAGGCAAATTGAAGAGAGCCTAGGATTCTTTCCGGGCTTCTCCTTGATGTCTGTTTGCACTGGAGAAATTGCTTGGTTGCTTTGGCTATTTCTTTCCTCTTGGACGCCGGAATTGATAGAGTGTGGGAGTTCAGATCCCACTGAATGCCGAGCCACTGAAAGCGAGAGTCCGGTGTCAGCCTGGACTTGGTCTTGTTCATCTGGAACCCCAGATGTTCCAGAAATTGTATTACCTTGACCATTGATTTGTGGCACTCTTTGATGCTTGTTGCCCAAACGAGCCAATTGTCCAGATACGTAACTACCATTATCCCCTGGGACCTTAGTTGTTGAACTTATGTCTCTGCAACCTTCGTAAATACCCTAGGGGCCACGTTCAACCCGAAGGGCATTACCTTGAAGGAGAATGCCTGGTTCCCTAGCCTGAAACCTAGGTACGGGCGGAAGTGTCTTGCCACTGGGATATGATAGTAGGCGTCTGTAAGATCGATAGAGGTGGTGACGGCCCCACAGGGAAGTAAGGTCCGCACCTGCGAGATAGTCAGCATCTTGAACTTGTCGCAACGAATGAATAAGTTTAGATGGGACAAGTCTAGAATTATTCTTCGTTTGGTTGAGCCTTTCTTTGGCATGCTGAACAAGCAACCTTGAAACTTTAAATGCCTGGCTTTTGACACTACTCCTTTCTGAAGGAGCTCTTGGGCATACTCCATCAATTCCGTTGTTGGTTGTTGATAGAAGGTCTTGGATGGAGGGGGACCTTTGGTCCAGCTCCACCCTAGTCCTTTGGACACAATGCTCTGTGCCCAGTTGCTGAACCCCCATCTGTGTCGATAAAGGAACAGCCTCCCTCCTACCTGAGGGTTCTCACTGACTTGGGGCAGGTCGAGACCCGCGCCCTCCTCGTAGGTGCTTCCCCAGGCTGGTTGCTCTTCTGCCACCTCTCTGGCGAAATGCACCCCTAGCTCTGCTGCCCCTCCCGAACCTGTTAAAAAATTTTGGAAAGCTTGGCCTTCAAACACTGGGTTGAAGGCCGGGGAGACCGCAAAGGAGGTAGAAGCCTGGCCCTGAGGAGTCAACAGCAGAAATTGCTGTTGATGCTGGGCTTTGAAGTGGAGGGCTGTGCCACTTGGGAGACTGGCACTGCCTGTACTACCTGTTGTTGTTGGGTAGCCTGGAAAGGCTGGAATTTCCTCGGCTTTTTAGTCTTTCTAGCTGAGGAAGTCGACTCCAGCTTCCTTTTGCTTGAAAGGCCCCAACGAACCTTAAGACTCTGGTTGAGTCTTGTTGCCTCGTGCTGAACAGAATTAACTATCGATTCTGGGAAAAGATCAGCAACCCAGATCGAAGCCACCAGCAACTTGTTAGGTTCATGGCGGATGGTGGCTTCCTGCAGAACGTGTTTTCTACAGTTACGCCTTGCCGCAACGAAGTCGTACAAGTCACATTGTACTGTATGCAGATGTGACTTGGCTATCAGCTTAAACAGAGGTTCGTTACCATAGGTCATGGCCGAAACCTCTGTCATAACCAGGGTATTGAGAGACCTCCCTAACCTGGTTCTAGTATCAAACTCAGCCTGGATAAGATTGTCCGGGAGCCTGGGGAGCCTTTCGCTGAATTGTGTTATCGCACAATCCAGCTTTAGCTTCCCTACCGTAAAGGTGGCTGGAAGATCTGCCCAAAGATCTTCCGTACCTGGGAGGAGGAGAGACGTGGGCTCCGTTTCCCGGAGATGAGGCATCAGTTCGTCCCTCATTGCGGCCTGTAGAGTTAACTCCACCACTTTTGTGGTGAACGGAATGGGGGTCTCTCCGTCCACCACAAAAATGGTAAAGGCGCTCTTGAAGGCTTGCATCCTGGTGTTGATGCACTCCCATTCTTCTAGGCTCCTCAGCCAATCTCGCTGAGCCTGATCCCGAACGAAGATTACGGTCTCTTTGGGGATCTTATCCTCCCTCCTCATAGCTGCCTCCGTAAGGCGGGCGTAACCAATGAAGGGGGGTTGCAAGTCAGCTGGGTGGAACTCGAAGTCCTCAAGCCTTCGAGTACCACAATCCGCCAACGTTAGCATCCCGTCCTTAAAGGGGGCATAGGACGAGATCCTCCAAGAATTGCTGGCCGTATAAGGAGGGAGGGTGTTGTAGTCCGGCATGGCTTGAGCAGCCACACCGGGCTGGGGGAGAACTGCCATTGGGTTCTCCCGGAGACCTGCAATCAGGTTCTCCTGACTGGCCAGCCTTTCCGAAATGTTCCGGATCGACTGGCCTGACTCCTCGAAGGAAGATGAGATGTGGGAAAGCATCTCCTGAAACTTATCTTGGAATAAGTTTCCAACTAGGCTCCCCATTTGCTGCATGATGTTTGCAGTGAAGGCCTCTGAGTCAAAGGAACTAGGTTCCTGCTTTCCGTTGGGAGTCTTAGGGCGCGTCCCCGTAGAGGTCGAAGGCTCAGGATCAGACAGGAGCTTTGTCCCTCGAGGACTTGCCTCTGGACCCTTTAGAGTGAGAAGAAGACGATTTTGGCTTCTCTGCTCCGGGATGGTGAGCCGGAGTCTTATGAGAAGCACTAGGTGCTGTCTTCTTAGGCAGCGTCTTCTCAAGGGTCTTTGTTTCCCACTTTCCCTTAACTTTAGGGATAGCTTGGGTGGACTTCGGTCTAACCAAAAGTTCACTCTCCGAAAATCCTTGGAAGGAAGAGGTAGAGGGGATAGGGGAAGACGATCCAGAATGACCCAAGGGAAGCCCTTGAGCCCCTAGCAAACCTGCCTCATCTAACGTCCTACCTGTTTCCCCTGCCGCCATGGGCTCGAGGTCCAAATTGAGAGTTGCCACGTCGTCAATGATCTCCGAGTTCCCCGGGTCCGCCAAGGCTTGAGCCACCTGATGTTGGATGGTGGCGATGTACGGGGCCGCTGCTGTCGGGTCGACGTAGGAGGTTGTCTTTCCGCCGGGGAAGATCAGACCAGCCATCTTCTTGTCGAGGATGTAGGGCTGCCCCTTGGTGACGTTCCTCCCGAACCCGCCGACCCAGGCTTTCAAGGTGGTTGTCGCAGCGTCCCTGACGGCTTGAGCAGCCTGTAAGAGAAGGTTAGTATAAACACTAAGCTAGGAAGACTAAAATTATATGTTTATATATAGATATATCACTTATTAGGACTGTATACATATAGGCCAAATTATATAACAGTTGTTCTCCGGACGGTACTTACTCCGGAGGTAACCTGATCTACCAGATCATAACAAATAGAGCAACTTTCGTGGTGCCAGACCGCTATGTCCCCGTAGCGAATAGCGCAGACAGCATGGGTCCGGCAGACCTCGTGCCCACAGGGGTCCTGTAGGACAGCATTACATCCAGATTCCTGGCAATGGGTGGCCTGTAAGTGAACAGATACATGAGTATCGACACTGACTAATTGGACTAAGTCCAGGAAGTGATATATTATGACACCGGAGGATACCGGAGTGATTGACATAGGGGTTAGCCTCCCCTTGCTCTCCTGGCGTGAATGGTGGGTGTCCGATAGAGCTGGTAGACTAGTTTCAGTACGATTCCGGTGTTACCGGAATAAGGAGATTCACCAAACCAGTTACCTGCCTATACGCCGGAGCGAGGAGTACGAGGACATCGGGGAGGAGCATGAGGAGGCTAATAAAAAACCAGTCAGAGGAGCGTAGCTCCGCCGTAACAAATACTTGCAGGCAGGAGGAGAACCTGGATGGTGAGCAGGAACTCCGCCGGCTGAGCGAAAACAGAATAACAAATAATAAATAAACAATAAGATGTAAAATAAGGCAATATGTGAAAGGCGCATGCAGCGGGGCTTCTCTCAGTCACCACACCTAAGGACTGGCGGAGCCAAGGGGACCCACCGCCGGAATGGTGGGGAGGGTGGTGACTCGGGGTGAGAGAGAGCTGATTGGAAACCGAGGAGGTCCGAGCGCGGCCGAGCCGAGCCGGGTGGCCAGCCGAGCCCGATCGCACAGGAGACGCCCCCTGGAACCGAGGGGTGAGAGCGGTAAAGGCTGAGTCAGCCTCGGATGTCCCACTGCCATCTCCCGTATCTGCCCCGTGTAGAGGGGGAGGGAGGGAGGGAGCTCGGATGGTTGCCATGGGCAACGTGAGCGAGCAGTACTCCCCCCCCTAGGGGGTAAAAGGAAGCGTGGGGACAGTAGCCGGGTGGCTCATGGCGATCGCCTGGCTCGCCGTGAACGTGGTAAGACCACGCGGTAAGACAGGCCAGGCCAGGTGGTCTGAGGTGGCCTAGGCTACCTCTAACCGTCTCAAGCATGCATAAATAGCCTAATGCAACACGGGGAAGAGAAGATAAATAAACAGATAGAGAGAAAGCAACGTCCTGGAGAAGCTAGGCTAGCCAACCCAGAAGGGAGGGCTCCGAACAACTCGGGAGCTGGCCTCTGCCGATACGTAAGGACGGAGGGCGACGGCCAGGGTGGCAGGACTAAAAGAAAGGACAGATGTCCTAAAGGAGCCTAAACAGACCTAAACAAAGGAACATGCATGCATGAACACTGAGCTAAGGAGCGATGTAGGCTACGAGCTCAACCGAGCTAGAAATCCCCGTGAAAGCTGGTAAAAGCACAATAACGTAAAATCTTGCACAACGCACAAAAATGTAGGCATAAATATACTGCTAGACGGTATGGGAGACCGAAGAAGCATGAAATAATGAAACACGTGGGACGAGCTGTCTGAGACGACTCTATAACCAGGCCGAGGAGAGCGCCGTCTTAAAACCTAAATAAAAATGGTTAAACGGGTCCCTGGCTGGCTAAAATTAAGTCAAACACTTGAGCAGTACTTAACTTAGCTGTGGCGATGGCTTGGAGTTCCATGGTGATAGGATAAATCCAAAAAAGCGAGCACAAAACACAGCAAGAAAAAACATGTGCGTGCAAGATGGTGCTAACAGAAAGGATGACCGCTAGAGGCGCTCGTGATGGCGTCGGGAGCGCTAGTAGTAGTAGTAGCTGGTGCGGGCCTTGTGTCGGCCCTCTCAAGTAGGGGGATTTTGTAGAAGGATGGATCTAAATGGTAAGAGACCCGTGGTAGTGGTTTCACTCGCCCCAGAAACCATACCGACACCTTTTTATATAAGGTGAGCGAGTCAGAATACTCTGACATTCCATTTTAGTTTTTTCTCTGGTAATGTTAGTAATATTTACCTTAGAAATGTGTGCTAAAAGGACATTTCATGAAGCGACACGGGCTGAGCCCAGAAAATAATATTACAACAATAATACATGCTATATAACTGGATACAGTAGAACAGCAGTTTTATTAAAATTATCATTATTCTCGTTACTCTCTACCTTTCCTCCTAGGCCTACTAATTAGTTAAAAGCTAACTTATGCATGCTTTATCAGGGAAATCTACTGAAACTGAGAAAGGCATAGAAAGCCTAGTACTACAATCTACCAAAAAAGAAACCTGGACATTAAGCATATCCTCATGTAATCTACTGAAAATAAAAATAAAAAAGAAATCTGCACATTACGTACATCCTCAAGAATCTACTGAAAATGTGTTTCTCACTATACTGTACATAAAATATATAATGAACTCTTGTCTTGGGACAAAATTTTAAGGATCGCATGATACACAAGTACCTATGCAAATTATGGTTTCATTTTGATGCTGAAGATTTTTGTCTTAATGAATGTTGTTGTTGGTTATGAAATGGGCTTGTGTATTTAGAGCAAACTTCAATTTCAAAATTAGAAAAAAATCCAAACACCGAAACACAGCTTGCCCCGAGGGTTTTGGATAAAAGATTGTGAGCCTGTCAAAATAAAAAAATGAGAAAATACAGTAAAAATAAACATAAGAATAGCATAAAATGTAAAGAAAAAATCATAAGCATAACAACACACAACACAAAAGAAGCTGTAGCAAGTTCATCAATGCCAGTAAATGAGTGAGTGCGTTCGTACGTACTCCACACACAACTGCATTCATCTTTTGGGTTGTAAAAATATAAAATGAGAAAACACAGTAAAAGTATAAGTGAGAACTGCTTTACAGAAAGAAACTGTAATATTTACAACTACAAAGTCAGATACAAGATGTATAGCCAAAAAGTGGTTATTTAAAATTAACAGGAACTAACCGATGCCATGTTTTTCCATAAGAGCAATGAGGTCAGCCTCAGTCAAAAGGTTGGGAGGAGAAGTTTCACCATCAACCATATCCAGAGAAGTTGGCATGAACACTTGCCCGAGAGTATAATGTGGCATTACTTTATCACTCCAGCGATCATAAGGATAAACTTCTAAGTAGTTCCTCTCCACTATAATTAGACCATTTGCGGTAAACTGTAAGGAATATAGCCATTACAAAATGCATCAGTAAAGATTATATTGACAATAATGATAAGGGTGATGAAAAGCTAGACTGCAGTAAATAATTTCAAGTCAGAGAGCAGTTTTTGCTATTCATTTTGTTTTTCAGTAGCATATCTGTTCATTGTATAGTACTAAGTTAACTTTACTTTCAATAAAAAATGAAATAAAAATTCTAAAGAAGCAAGACATGTTTGGGCTTAAAATAATCCTTTAGTTCATTATTTCTTAGGTACTAGTACATATACAGAAACTTTTGATAGTGTTTCCAATCATTAACCTATATGTATTAAAAATTTTTGCATAAACAGGGAGTCCACGGTTATCGGCAATCCAGTTTTATGGCACAAGTCTAGCACCATAAAATCAGCAATTTACAGCGCCATAACGGGCCAAGTTCCGATTATCGGCGCCATAAGGGTGCTTATGGTGCTGATAACTGGTTATTGGTGCCATAAGCGCCATTATGGCGCTAAAAATCGCCGAGTTTTGGTTAACAGCAGTTTTCCCTTATCAGCACACCCCCAGGAATGGAATCCCCGCTGATAACTGGGAACTGCCTGTATCTTATAAACACCATCTCAAAAGGAAGATTAAACCATATACAAGAGACATAAACATATAACAGTAATACCTATGATGGTTGCCAAATGAGAGTTGCCATCCATAGATATTACTTTCATTACTTGTTATATGTAATTAGATATTCTGCAAAAATAAAAAATCTTAATTATTGCACACTGATTCAACATACGAATTTAGCAAAAAAATATTATCGCAATTTTGCTGATTATGGTGCCTTAAACAATCCTCTGTTTAGAAAAGAAAAAAACTTCCAAAATATAGCTACATCAGGAATGTAGTATTTGCTAACTTTCCATGAAATAAGCATGTCACTAAATTGCTATACACTAAGTATCACCATCACTTTCCTTCTATAAGAGCTGCTGTCATCTTGACAACTGATTGTTCAATCTCTCCCTCAAAAAATTTCTGTTCCTTTTACATCTCTAGTATTTCAGAAGTGTGCTGAGAGAGAGAGAGAGAGAGAGAGAGAGAGAGAGAGAGAGAGAGAGAGAGAGAGAGAGAGAGAGAGAGTAAAGGAATTTTGATATTGTCAGCAAATTATAAGGCATTAAACTTATGTGGATTACGGTGAATTTTTAACAAATTTAAACTAGTTTAGGCATATTATTATTATTTGTCTAACACAGTCATCCTATTGGACTGTGTGGTTCTTATTGTGTGAGGTTCTGGTTTGCCTCTTGCCTCCTTAGGAGTCCATCACTTTTCTTACTATGTGCACTGTTTCTAGTAGCACACTCTTCTGCATGAGTCCTGGAGCTACTCCAGCATCTAGTTTTTCCAGGATTCTTTTCAGGGATCTTGAAATTGTGCCTAGCGTTCCTATGATTATGGGTACAATTTTAACTGGCATATCCCATATCCTTCTTATTTCTATTTTCAGGTCTTAATACATATAATTTTTTCCTTTCTCATCTACTCTGGTGTCCCATGGTACTGCGACATCTGTGAGTGATATTTTCTTCTTGATTTTGTTAATCAATGTCACTTCTGGTCTACTGGCTTGAATCACCCTATCTGTTCTGATACCATAGTCCCAGAGGATCTTTGCCTGATCGTTTTCAATCACTCCCTTAGGTTGGTGTTCGTACTGCAAGGTAGCTGGTGTGTCTTGTCTTGCACAGGCTCCAGTAGAGGGTTTTTGCTACTGAATCATGCCTTTTTTTGTATTGGTTCTATGCAAGTGCCGGACATTTGCTTGCTATTTGGTTTATGGTCTTTTTTTTTTATATTGCACTTCCTATATATGGGCGAGATGTTATTTCCACCTATTGTTCTTTGAACATATCTGGTTCTTGGGGTACCTGATCTTGTGCTGCTGTTAGCATTTCTTCTGTTTCCTGCTTGAGTTCTCGCCTCTGTAGCCATTGGCATGTTTCAATGCTGGCAAGTTCTTTAGTGTCTGAAGTACTGTCCGTGGGTTGATTTGTTGTGCCATTCTTCCATTGTTTGTCATTCTCGTTTCTCAGTATATTTGTGGGCCTTTGTCTACTTTTATCAGTCCTTATTCCAATACATTCCTTAGCCACTGGTCTTCACTAGTTTTCAGATACTGCCCCAGTGATGTGCTCTTGATGTTGACACAGTTCTCTAGGCTTTATTATTATTGAAATACTATTTTTATTACTATTATTATATTATCATTATCATTCAGAAGATGAATCCTATTCATATGGAAAAAGCCCACAGGGGCCATTGACTTGAAATACAAACTTCCAAAGAATATAAATTTCCATAATGAAATTTATTATTTGGATACCTACCTACTGTTAAAGTTTGTTTATCTCCATGCCGATAGGTGATTAGGCATTCAAGCAAAAGATCAAATGGCTGCATGACTGTCTAGTTCACCTGTTCACCAAGTGTGTTTTGAATGTTTTAGCTCTCGTCAGAATTCTCCTTGACAGCATAGTAAGTTGTGGGGGGCTACATGGGGTCAACTTTAACAGTATGTAAGTACCCAAATAATGAATTTTATTATGAAAATTTATATGATTTGGGATGAGTCTTACCTACTCTTAAAGATAGTCAATTCCCACACTGACAAGAGGATAGTGAGTAGTTCAGCTACACAAAATCTGCTCAGCCAATCAAGCTAAAGGTTTCATGCATGAAACCCAAGACATTCCTGGCCCTCATGTGTGCAGCAAAGAGCAGCTTTGCAGAGAAAACCTTAAGTTCACCCAGAATGAAATAGAAGCGCCAAGAAAGAACCCATGTGCATTGGTCTGAAAGCCTCAAAAATGAAATAAAAAATAAATTAAATACCTTTTTGATATAAAGGTATGCTCCGATACAATATTGTACCTTAATGCTCTACAAAATACCAAAACCCAGGATTTAAAATATAGAACTTCTGAAGGAATGCTCTTTCTCTGGTTCAGAAGAAGACCCCGTAAGGGTTTTGCCATTTTCTGATGCAATTCTGCATATTTAAGGTAGTGGAGCAATAGAAACCTAAGCAATTCTACTGCACCGCAATTAATTATCTTCTCAAGTGAAAAATTTGGCAAAACAGTCAAGGAAGTAGCAATCGCTCTTACATTATGAATGTTTACTTTCAATATAGGTAAAAGGTATAAAACTAGTTTCTCAATCTTTAGCCTGATCAGATATGTTATGGAGGAGTTATGGAGTTACTTTTGACAACGTCTGTGAGAGAGAGAGAGAGAGAGAGAGAGAGAGAGAGAGAGAGAGACGACGCACCAGCAGAGAGAGATTGGAGAGAGTAGACTGAGGAAGAGATCTGTAGAAAGAGAGCGCGAGAGAGAGAGAGAGAGAGAGAGAGAGAGAGAGAGAGAGAGAGAGTAATTGGTGGTTGGATGGTTAACGACTGAATGGCTGTTGGTGAGTCCTGGGTTGTCTGCTGGTGCTGTTGGAGTTTAGAGTTCTGTGTTTTGAGTTAGTCTTTAGTCAGAAGCTGTGAGAGACAGTAGTGTGGGCAGCAGTCTGGTGAAGGAATTGAGATTCATTTGAGTTGTGTTCTGTTGATTTGTTGTTAGTTATTGTTAAGTTTGGTGTTGTTAGTGGGTATGTGTGTTGCCTTTTTTGTGTGTGTTAGTAATTGTTTGTGCAGTGGTCTTGTGTTGTGGTTTAGATTCTTGTTGTTTGCTGGGTTGTGGTTGTTCCTTGATTGTTTGCTGTATTGTTGAGTTGGGGCTGTGTTCCTTGGTTGTTGTTGTGGTTCTTGGGTGTTGTGTTGTTGTTGTGTTGTGGTCCTTGGTTGTTGCATTGTTGTTATAGTTGTGGTGTTGTGGTTTTTGTTTTATGTTTTGTGGTTATTAGTGTTCCAGTGACCTTGACCAGCAGACAGCACAGCATAGCCTATAGAGTATCTGCTGTTGGGTGAGTACATGTGTTTGTGTTTTTTTTGTTCTGTGTGTACATAGGTTACTTGTCCTGCATATTCCGTAGTGTAAAGAAGAAAGTGTGACTGAGGGTAAGTTGGGCAGCTGGAGTGATTAGATTTATGTGGGGGGGATTTGCCCGCTTGTTTTTTTAAGCTTGTGATCCCACCACAATGTAATAATGTTCTAGATTTTCTAAAACCACAAAACTAAAGATTAACTTTACCCCCCTCCTGGCTTAACCTATCTAAATAAATCTTTACTGCCCTAACAGGACAGAAACATTTTGTCTTCCTCACCCACCAAAAAAGTTAAATTTGGAATTCTTATAGTTCTCAGAAAATCTTGACCTGAACATCATTCTCAATTTTAAAGCAAAAAAGATAAAAAACCATTCCCTTTACAACAGCCTTATATAGCAATGCTAACAATAAACCTACTTTTTTAACTGACGAGAGTGCTAACAAAAAGTATTTCATAAATACTTCAATGAAACTGATTCCAAAGGCTCAAAAGGGTCTGCAGATAAAATTTAGTACTATGTCTAAATCCAAAAGTCAGACTGACACTGAGTTCTAGGAGCTTCAGTCTCAACTAATCTCAACATCTTACGGTGCTGATCATTACCCAGATCCAATTGCACATGACACAAAACCAAGAAAGCATGGTACTATAACCTCAAAAGTAAATTGAAAAATTCTTACTATCTTTTAGAAAATGAAGAAACTAATTCCTACAGGGGTATAGGCACTGAAAATTTCTCTAGAATGGCACCTGTAGCAATATACAGGCGGTCCCCGGATTACGACGGGTCCGGCTTACGACGTTCCAAGGTTACGACACTTTTTCTTAAATATTCATTGAAAAATCCGCCCTGGGTTACGACGCTTGTTCCAAGGTTACGACGCTGACGCTTCCGACGCTCCGAGTTTACAATGCTTTTAAAAAATTCATACTATGATAAGAATTCTTTATAGTTTAGCACAGTTTCTCTCTCTCTCTCTCTCTCTCTCTCTCTCTCTCTCTCTCTCTCTCTCTCTCTCTCTCTCTCTCTCTCTCTCTCTCTCTCTCTCTCTCTCTTTGTATTTTCCGACAAAAATAATCACTAATTAGTGTATTTTGATGTTTATTTTCATGACTAAATACATTTTAATAATACAAAAATGATTTACTAATTTTCAAATATTAATTTTGATTAATACTGTATTAGTAAGTTTAATAAGTTGAAATGATATCACATAATAAAAATAATCATTCTCTCTCTCTCTCTCTCTCTCTCTCTCTCTCTCTCTCTCTCTCTCGTCTCTCTCTCTCTTCATCCTCTTCTCGTCTCTCTCTCATTCACTGTTTATTGACTCAAGATTTTTATGTACTTGTACTATTTGTTTTTTATTACTTTCAAATAATAATAATAATAATAATAATAATAATAATAATAATAATAATGTGTAGGGGCACAAAAGACCAGCTCCTGATAGACAAAATGGTAATGAAGAACAGTAGGAGAAGGAAACCAACCTAAGCATGGCATGGATAGACTATAAGAAAGCCTTCGACATGATACCACACACATGGCTAATAGAAGCCTGCAAATATATGGGGCAGAGGAAAATACCATCAGCTCCTCAAAAAATATCAATGCGCAACTGGAATACAATACTTACAAGCTCTGGAATAAGACTAGCAGAGGTTAATATCAGGAGAGGGATCTTCCAGGGCGACTCACTGTCCCCACTACTCTTCGTAGTAGCCATGATTCCCATGACAAAAAGTACTACAGAAGATGGATGCCGGGTACCAACTCAAGAAAAGAGGCAACAAAATCAACCATCTGATGTTCATGGACGACATCAAGCTGTATGGTAAGAGCATCAAGGAAATAGATACCCTATCCAGACTGTAAGGATTGTATCTGGGGACATCAGAATGGAGTTTGGAATAGAAAAATGCGCCTTAGTCAACATACAAAAAGGCAAAGTAACGAGAACTGAAGGGATAAGCTACCAGATGGGAGCAACATCAAACACAAAGATGAGACAGGATACAAATACCTGGGAATAATGGAAGGAGGAGATATAAAACACCAAGAGATGAAGGACACGATCAGGAAAGAATATATGCAGAGACTCAAGGCGATACTCAAGTCAAAACTCAACGCCGGAAATATGATAAAAGCCATAAACACATGGGCAGTGCCAGTAATCAGATACAGCGCAGGAATAGTGGAATGGACGAAGGCAGAACTCCGCAGCATAGATCAGAAAACCAGGAAACAAATGACAATACACAAAGCACTACACCCAAGAGCAAATACGGACCAGACTATACATAACACGAAAGGAAGGAGGGAGAGGACTACTAAGTATAGAGGACTGCGTCAACATTGAAAACAGAGCACTGGGGCAATATCTGAAAACCAGTGAAGACGAGTGGCTAAAGGGTGCATGGGAAGAAGGACTAATAAAAGTAGATGAAGACCCAGAAATATACAGAGACAGGAGAAAGACAGAAAGAACAGAGGACTGGCACAACAAACCAATGCACGGACAATACATGAGACAGACTAAAGAACTAGCCAGCGATGACAATTGGCAATGGCTACAGAGGGAGGAGCTAAAGTAAGGAAACTGAAGGAATGATAACAGCGGCACAAGATCAGGCCCTAAGAACCAGATATGTTCAAAGTACGATAGACGGAAATAACATCTCTCCCATATGTAGGAAGTGCAATACGAAAATGAAACCATAAACCACATAGCAAGTGAATGCCCGGCACTTGCACAGAACCAGTACAAAAAGAGGCATGATTCAGTGGCAAAAGCCCTCCACTGGAGCCTGTGCAAGAAACATCAGCTACCTTGCAGTAATAAGTGGTACGAGCACCAACCTGAGGGAGTGATAGAAAACGATCAGGCAAAGATCCTCTGGGACTATGGTATTAGAACGGATAGGGTGATACGTGCAAATAGACCAGACGTGACGTTGATTGACAAAGTCAAGAAGAAAGTATCACTCATTGATGTCGCAATACCATGGGACACCAGAGTTGAAGAGAAAGAGAGGGAAAAATGGATAAGTATCAAGATCTGAAAATAGAAATAAGAAGGATATGGGATATGCCAGTGGAAATCGTACCCATAATCATAGGAGCACTAGGCACGATCCCAAGATCCCTGAAAAGGAATCTAGAAAAACTAGAGGCTGAAGTAGCTCCAGGTCTCATGCAGAAAAGAGTGTGATCCTAGAAAAAAAAACGGCCCCGACACATAGTAAGAAAAGTGATGGACTCCTAAGGAGGCAGGATGCAACCCGGAACCCCACACTATAAATACCACCCAGTCGAATTGGAGGACTGTGATAGAGCAAAAAAAAAAAAATAATAATAATAAACTGTAATTACAAAATTCATATGTGATAGTATTTTTAAAGAAATACAATACGTACTAATCTATCCATGTCACTTTTAATTAAGGTTAACTCTCTCTCTCTCTCTCTCTCTCTCTCTCTCTCTTTTACCGAGATGAAAGAATTTTTATGGTACTAGTATGTAAAATGTTTATTGATAATTTCAGTTATTTAATAATAATAATAATAATAATAATAATAATAATAATAATAATAAAACTTTAATTACAAAATTCATAATGGTCGTATTTTAATGAGATGAAAATGACCTTTCCATTTCACTTGTAAGGATAATTCCTCTTTCTTACTGAGATGAGAGAATTTTTATGGTAGATGCACGTTTATTATATTTTTCAAATAATAATATATTAATAATAGAAGTAGTAATAATACGATAACTAATTTCAAAAGAAAATTCTTCCCTTTGTCTTTTTCTGTATCAATTTCCCCACCTCAACTCCAGTGACACTCAAGAGCTTAACAATGCCATAAGCAATGGGTCAACGAATTTAATGGCTTTATGGTAATCTCTCTATTCTCTCTCCCATCTCTTCGTCTCCACTCTCTCATCTCCTCTTCTCTCATCTCTCCCCTACGTCTCTTCTCTCTCTTTCTATACTGAGATGAGATCATTTTCATGGACATGTGTGTAATAAGTTTATCATTAATATTTTCCAATAATAATACTATTAACTGTAAGTACAAAATTCATACCTGAGTATTTTAAATACAATAATCATTCCATTTCTCTCTTTTCAATACTGTAAGGACAACTCTCTCTATCTCCTCTCTCTTCTCTCTTCTCTCTCTCTCCTCCACAAAATACTTGTCATACATTTGGTGTTTCTATTTCTTCCTTTTATCTCTCTCGCTCTCAGCAAAAGAATTGATAGACAGACAAACATAATTGCACAGTCCTCTCTTTCTCTCTTCTCTGGAGAAGTATATGTATTTATGGGAGGGGGAAAAAGTTGCCTACAGACGTTCATTTCAATCTATTGAAACTGTAAGGAGTTATTTCTCTCTCTCTCTCTCTCTCTCTCTCTCTCTCTCTCTCTCTTCTCTCTCTCTCTCTCTCTCTCTCTCTCACTTGTATTTTAATGAAAATATACAGTAATTTGTGAATACAGTGTTGCATATGAAAAAAGTAAATTAGTGATAATTTTAGAGATACGGCCCTAAGAAAAATTGCAAATTAATGAAATTTTCCCTGTGGACATGTTTTCAAGAACGTCGTTCCGGCTTACAACGATTTTCAGGTTACGACACGTCTTAAGAACGGAACCCCCGTCGTAACCCGGGGACTGCCTGTATACACTGCTGCTTCTCATACAAGGTCATGATTGTTTCCCACTTGATTAAGGACAGAATCCCAGATACTGTACAAAGCCCCCTTGTTGAGAGGAGATGGTTGAGAATCTCCAGGCAGTTAAGTGTGGGATGCAGAAGTTTAGTATATATATGCATTGTAGAATAACCAGTGTCAATTGGAAATAAAGTTATTATATATGTATATTATATATATAAATAAAGTTATTATACAGTGGAACCTCGACATACGAAAGTCCCAACTTACGAAAAATTCAAGTTACGAGAGCAAAGACGAAGATTTTTTTACCTCTGCATACGAAAATAATTCAGGTTACGAAAGGGTGTTACTGTAAAGTGCCGAGATTTGCCCAGACCAACGAGAACAATTTTAAAACTCACGCGCCTCTAACTCTGTAGACTTGCCAGCACCCTCCCACTCTCCCATTGGTTCCTGATGCTAGTCACCACCGTAAGATCCTGCTCTCCTATTGGTCAGCATCTACCCCATCATGCTCTACGTAATGGCGTTGTTCGGCCACTTCGTCGAACCAGCGTTATCGTACACACGTGGAATTCATTCAATCACATATACGATTTCGTTTGCTAACGTAAATTCGTGTTAGCGATTTCGCTTTGTACTTATCGTGTTGTGTGAGAACTTAATTAGTAACTTAATTATGTATAGTCATGGGTCCCAAGAAAGTTGCTGAAGTTCACGGAAAGAAGAGGATGCTTTCTATGGAGGCAAAGATGGAGATGATTAAACCTTTAATGCTGATTGGAGGTATTAAACGTCGAGATAAATTGTCTGTTGGGTGGCGATTGGACATATGGTATGCCGATATAAATTTTTTTTTTTTCTAAATTCGCAGAAAAATAGTTATAGGCCTACTAGCCAAAAACTTTTGAATCACGTGCCTTGGGGGATGCTGGGAGCTCACAGATCAAGGTGTTGTTTTGTTTACAATCGCTACCCCGGCGCACAAGCGCGAATTTCTTTCTTCACGCACTAAAAAGTATCAGCGACACATCTCAAAAATTATTTTGTCACTTTGACATAATTTTTGCACCATTTTATATTAGCCGTTACATGGAGTATTATATATGAAAATGTGCACAATTTCATGTAGAATACAATGAAAAACAACTCATAGTTGTAGCTTTTATCAGTTTTGAAATATTTTCATATAAATAACGATAAGTGCCAAAATTTCAACCTTCGGTCAACTTTGACTACCGAAATGGTCAGAAAACGCAATTGTAAGCTAAAACTCTTATATTCTAGTAATATTCAATCAGTTACCTTCATTTAACAACAAATTGGAAGTCTCTAGCACAATATTTCGATTTATGGTGAATTTATGAAAAAACTTTTTCCTAACGTCCGCGAGGTAACTGCAGAAAAAATCAGAAATTTTTTGTCCGATTGTCATAATGTTTGCACCATTTTAAATTAGCCGTTACATAAAGTTTTATATATGGAAATGTGCGCAATTTCATGCACAATACAACTAAAAATAACCCATGGTTGTAGCTTTTATCAGTTTTGAAATATTTTCATATAAAAAACGATAAGTGCCAAAATATCAACCTATGGTCAACTTTGACTCGACCGAAATGGTAAAAAAACGAAATTGTAAGCTAAAAACTCTTACATTCTAGTTATATTCAATCATTTACCTTTATTTTGCAACAAAATTGGAAGTCTCTAGCACAATATTTCGATTTATGGATAATTTATAAAAAAAAATAAATTTTCCTTACATCCGCGCAGTAACTCTTCCAGAAAAAATCAGGAATTTTTCTGTCCAATTGTCGTAATGTTTGCACCATTTTAAATTAGCCGTTACATAAAGTTTTATACATAAAAATGTGCGCAATTTTATGTAGAATACAACTAAAAACAACCCATGGTTGTAGCTTTTATCAGTTTTGAAATATTTTCATATAAATAACAATAAGTGCCAAAATTTCAACCTTCGGTCAACTTTGACTCGACCGAAATGGTCGAAAAACGCAATTGTAAGCTAAAACTATTACATTCTAGTAATATTTAACCATTTACCTTTAAATTGCAACAAATTGGAAATCTCTAGCACAATATTTGGATTTATGGTGAATTTATGAAATAAACTTTTTCCTTACGTCCGCGTGGTAACTCTTCCGAAAAAGTCATAAATTTTTTTTGTCCGATTGTCGTAATATTTGCACCATTTTAAATTAGCTGTTACATAAAGTTTTATATATGAAAATGCGCACAATTTCATGTAGAATACAACAATAAACAACCTATGGTTGTAGCAGTTATCAGTTTTGAAATATTTTCATATAAATAACGATAAATAGAAAAAATTCGTCCTTCGGTCAACTTTAACTCAACTGAAATGGTCGAAAACTGCAATTGTAAGCTACAATACTTACAATCTAGGAATATTCAATCAATTACCTTGATTTTGTAACAAATGGGAAGTCTCTAGCACAATATTTCGATTTATGGTGAATTTTTGAAGACTGCTTTTTTTTACGTCTGCGCGTTACGAATTCATGCATCATTTTGTGATAATATTTTCTCTGTGTTGCCTTGATCATTTTACAATGTGTTATACACCAAAATGATCGCAATTCAGTGTACAATACAACGAAAAAAATGTAACTCGTTAGCTTTGACCGTTTAGCTCAAAGCACGATTTGTATACAATTATATATGAAATTTCTTTTTCGCGCTGTCATATATCCCAATATTTATATATGATAATGATATTTTTTTTCATTTCTGATGGTTGCATACTAAACTTTAGGCAATGACAAAACAAGTAGCCAAAAATGAACTCTTAATCTTGAAAACTAAGCGTGCTGTGATTTTTGAAAAAATATTTTTTCCGCTTCGGCACTCACTCGCGAACGCCGCCGGCATACGGGAGACGATTTTTAAAATACCGCTTCGGCTTTTAAGGGTGAAGTATGAGGCTGGCATGTGGTTGAGTGTGATCGCTAAGGAATACGGCCGAAACTCGTTGACGATAGGCACCATCCTTAAGCAGAAGGAAGCCATCAAAGCAGCTACGGCTTCCAAGGGCATGACTATTTTGTCTAACAAGAGGAGCCAAGTGCATGATGAGATGGAGAGGCTGCTTCTTGTATGGATAAAAGACAAAGAAATCGCTGGCAATACGATAACCGAGATGGTAATCTCCAAAAAGGCCAGCACTATTTTCAGAGATTTGATTGCCCAGGCCGAAGACGACTGAGAAGGGACATCGATGCCAATCCCAGACTTCAAGGCTTCTCGTGGGTGGTTTGAAAAATTCCAGAAACGGACTGGCATCCATTTGGTGGTGCGGCATGGGGAGGCTGCCAGCTTGGATATGAAAGCGGCCAAAGCCTTTATTAAGACGTTCGACAAGATGACGATCAACGAAGGCTACAGTTCTCAGCAAGTCTTCAACCGTAACAAGACTGGCCTTTTTTGGAAAAAATGCCTCGTCGGACATACATCACGGAGGAAGAGAAGAAGCTACCCAGACATAAGCCTATGAAAGACAGGCTTACGCTCGCACTTTGTCCCAACGCCAGTGGGGATTGTAAGGTAAAGCCCCTACTTGTCTATCATTTGGAGACTCCTCGAGCCTTCAAGGCCCACAAAGTGCTAAAGGAGAAGCTTCCAGTGATGTGGAGGGCTAATGCGGAAGCCTGGGTAACGAGACTTTTGTTCACCGAGTGGGTAAATCTGTGTTTCGGCCCAACAGCGAAGGAATTCTTGGAAGAGAAGCGCCTCCCTCTGAAATGTCTGCTGTTGTTGGACAATGCCCCTGCTCACCCTCCTGGCCTTGAGGAAGATATCCTAGTGGAGTATTCTTTCATCAAGGTTCTTTATCTTCCGCCTAACACCACCCCTCTCCTCCAGCCCATGGACCAGCAAGTGATATCGAACTTCAAGAAGCTGTATACAAAACATCTTTTCAAGAGATGTTTCGACATCACCGATACCACAAACCTCACCTTGCGTGAATTTTGGAAGGAGCATTTCAATATTGTGATATGCATCCGACTCATCGATCAAACTTGGCAGGAGGTTTCAATGCAAACCTTGAATTCTTTGTGGAGGAAACTCTGGCCTGATGCCATATCCTCCCGAAACTTCGAGGGATTCGACATGGGCAAAACTGATGCAGATTCAGAAACAGTTGACAATCCTGAAACTCTTTCGCAACCAGATCTGGACGAGACCGTTACTATCTGCAAGTCCATGGGGCTGGTCGTCGACGAGGACGACATCAGTGACCTTCTCGAGGAGCACCAAGAGGAGCTTACGATGGATGACCTGAAGGAGTTGGAGGTCATGCAATATAACGTCGTTCAAGAAGAGTTCTCTAGCAGCAGCGAGAAGGAGGAGGACCCTATGACAACGGCAGAAATTAAGGATGCTCTAGCTGCATTTCATAAAGTGCAATCACTTGTAGAAAAGAGACATCCCAAAAAAGGCTTACACAGGTCGTATGCTTGTGCAGTTTGATGACGTTTGCCCGAGTCATTTCAGGAACATTGTGAAAAGCAGGCAGAAGCAATCTTCCTTGGATAGTTATTTTTTAAAGAGGCCTTTAGTAAGAGTAAGCAAACAGGAAGATCCAAGTGATACAAAAAAACAGAAAGTTGAAAGTGGTGAAGAAATTGAAATTTTGTAAAAAAAAAAAAAAAAAAAAAAAACTTAACAAAAAAGGAAAAAAAATGTAAAAATAAAAAGACAAAAAAATATTTATTTTAAGTTTTTTGTAAAGTTAAGTGTTAAGGTTTTCTGCCCTTTGTTAATGTGTTTCGTAAAGTTTAGTGTTAATGTTTTCTGCCATTTTTTAATGTGTTTCGTAAAGTTAAGTGTTCATGTTTTCTGCCATTTGTCCTCCTCCTCTGTCGCCACTTTCGGAGATCGCCACACTCGAAAGGTAAGGTTCCACATTTTACAACATACATATGTACGTACAGTATTTCTTGTACCATGTACACTAATATACACTTTATTTCAGGTATGTAGTACATATATATTAGTAGTATATGTAGTTTAAGTTAGGTATTGAATGGTCCAAATTGTAGTATTTCATTGTTTATTGGTCAATTTAGCTTTATTATAAAATTTACTGGGGTGTTTTTGTAGGGCTTGGAACGAATTAGGCAATTTAAATGTAAAATGTGGTTCAAGATACAAAAAAATCAGGTTACGAAGGCCGCTTCGAATGGGTTAATTTAGTATCCTGAGGCACTACTGTATTTAGTATGGAATTTTATATTTTTAGTCGCATTTTCCCTAACAGAAGACTACAAGAGAGATCCAGTGAGAGAGCTGGAAGTCTGAAAATTATATTCTCTGAGACTATAAGATTCACTGAGAAATTCTTGTACTAAAAACTCTTTCAATAGTTTCTTTAGAGTTGATAAAGGGGGAAGGCATATATCTGAATTAGGACCAAACTGCAGAACTTTTATTCCTGAATCCTCAATCACTAAAAAACATTGTCTTTCTGCATAATGAACTGAAGAACCAATATCATGCTGTTCATCTTTGCAGAAGAAAACAGTCTTTCTACTATTACTTAGTTTCAGACCTGGCATTTACATTGCAGAAACTTCCATATAGCCAAGAGCTCAAGATCTTAAAGATAAATCTACCAGGAATCTTCAATGGTCTTTCCACCACATCCTGATATCTCTGTACAGTTCACAAGGTGTAGGTTGATAGTTCCATGGTGTATTGTAAGTCAGTGTCATAAACCTTGTCATAACTTTGTTTTGTTATAAGATGGAGAGAAATAAATCAAAACCTCGATGTAAGTTTAAGAATAACTTGTTAACTAATAGTTTTGCCTTCACTCCTACAAAATCTGGTAATGATCATGGTCCTGAATTTACTTAAAAGTTTGAGTCTGCTTCAGTTGCAATATGCTCTAATGAGACAACACTGCAACTGTACCTGAGACCATATTTCCTAACAAGGAAAGCCATATTTCCTAACAAAGTAAGCCATTATCTCATAGGAAGCTTCCTTTACTGCTAAAATTCTTTGAGAAGAAGCAAGAAAAAAATAATGAAGAATTGGGACATGCAAATAAGTTGTTCAGTCTTGATACGTATACCCACCACAGGGAGCCTATTTATGGTTGCTTATGGCATTAGGAAAAAGTCAGAGGTAAAATCCTGGTGAATACCAGCACTGACTCCATTGCATTCTTTTCTCAATACATCCTCCTACTGAAGTATGTGATACTCCTGCTGGAGAAGATACAAAAGAAAGGCTATAGAAAGCAATGCAAGAGGAGGGGAACCATATCTTTCCTTCAGTACCTCCACCACCCGAGGTTCTGGTCTTAAGTCTCTCCAAAACATTCCATACGTCATGCAATTGGCCTTCTACCAGAAACTGAGGGCTGAAAAGATCCCCCATAAGATTCAACAGACATGTGAGAATGATACAACTTTGAAAAGGAAGGCCTCAAGGAAGAGAAGAGGCAGGAAAAAGTCAGGGGTAAAATCCTGATGAATACCAATCTCAGCTCCATTGCATTCTTCTCTTCTAATTACACACCCTTCTACTGATCAACAAGATACAGGCAGCCCGTGGTTACCGTCGCCATCGGTTAGCAGCATTTTGGTTTTACAGCGCTTGTTAAATATATTCATAGCTGGGTTTTACACTCGGTAAGGTTTATAGCGCCGTTGTCTGGTTATTGGTGGCTTAGGGCTAGGTACTGAGACTGCCTCATAAAATACAAACATAACGAATATGCATCTTTTCCTCTGCTTTTTTTTAAAAGTTATCCTTTACTTCGCAGCATGAAATAATACTGTATGTAGTCTTGTATTACTATTTGTGTAATAAAATACAAATAAACCGGTCATGTTTTGGTTTGGAAAAATCAGATGAGGGCGGAGGTAAGATTATTTTGCTGTATATAATTCAATTCAGAGCGATTTTCTTGCTTCCTTTTTCTTTATATGAAGTGTTTTTAAGTTTAATATTGACTTAAATACGTGAACTAGACTTGGTTATTTTTCATGTTAATAGATGGCGCTGTTGTCTGGTTATCAGTACATATTTCGGTATCTGCCGAAGCACCGAGACACCCTCATAAAATACAAACATAATGAATATGCAACTTTTCCTTGGCTCTTTTAAAAACTTATGCTTTACTTCACTGTATCAAATAATACTTTATGTAGTCTAATATAACTACGTATAGTATTATAAAATACAAACAAAGCGATCTATGTTTTGGTTTGGAAAAATCAGCTGAGGGCAGAGGCATGGTTATTTTGCCCTACTTAACTCAATTCAGATATTTTCTTGCTTCTATTTAGCATAAAAATAGGTTATTTTTTGTTACATGAAGTGCTTTTCAGTTAAAATGTCACTTAAATATGTATGTCTTGTTGTGAACCCAACTGTTATTTTTTTTTAATGGATGGTGTTGGGAGCATGTTATTTTGTGTAAAAAAACTGATCATGTTCATTATTTTAATCCTATTTCATAATAATATGATATTTACGTATTTATCTGTTATCAGACAACAGTAAAATGGGTTCTTTCATGTCCAGTATTTTTTTTAAATACTTTTTTCTCCACTATTATGTAACGACTAATTTAAAATGGTGCAAACATTACGACAATCGTACATATGATTTTTTCGGAAGAGTTACAGCGCAGACGTAAAGAAAATGTTTTCTTTTTATAAATTCACCATAAATCGAAATATTGTGCTAGAGACTTCCAATTTGTTGCAAAATGAAGGTAAATGATTGAATATTACTAAAATATAAGAGTTTTAGCTTACAATTGCATTTTCGACCATTTCGGTAGAGTCAAAGTTGACCAAAGGTTGAAATTTTGGCACTTATTGTTATTTATATGAAAATATTTCAAAACTGATAAAGGCTACAACCATGTGTTGTTTTTAGTTGTATTGTGCATGAAATTACGCACATTTCCATATATAAAACTTTATGTAACGGCTTATTTAAAATGGTGCAAACATTACGACAATCGCACGTATGATTTTTTCGGAAGAGTTACCGCGCAGGCGTAAGGAAAAAGTTTTTTTCATAAATTCACCATAAATCAAAACATTGTGCTAGAGACTTCCAATTTGTTGCAAAATGAAGGTAAATGATTGAATATTACTAAAATATAAGAGTTTTAGCTTACAATTGTGTTTTTCGACCATTTTGGTAGTCAAAGTTGACCGAAGGTTGAAGTTTTGGCACTTATCGTTATTTATATGAAAATATTTCAAAACTGATAAAAGCTATAATCATGAGTATTTTTTTGTTGTATTCTACATGAAATTGCGCACATTTTCATATATAATAATCCATGTAAGGGCTAATTTAAAATGGTGCAAAAATTTTGTCAAAGTGACGAAATCATTTCTGAGATGTGTCACTGATATTTTTTAGTGCGATAAGAAATAAATTCGCGCTTGCGCGCCTGCGTAACGACTGTAAACAAAACAACACCTTGATCCTTGAACTCCAAGAATCCCCCAAGGCACGTGATTCAAAAGTTTTCGGCCGGTAGGCCTTAAGTATTTTTCCGCGAATTTTTAAAAAAACTTTTCTGTGTCAACATAAAATACGTCCAATCGGCACCCGACAGACAATTTATCTCGACATAAAATACGTCCAATCGGCGTTAAAGGGCTAACTAGAAGTATGAAAATGTGTTCAGCATTGTGTTAAATATGGCGAAACATGATCTTATTCGCCATCAGCTGATTTCCAAACCAAAATTTGATTGATTGATTGATTGATACTATATTAATCTAGCATCGTGACAACTAGGTCATTGATGCCGAACTATATATAAAAAGACCCTATAAATTTTAATAATAATAATTTAACAGAATTATTTTAAAATATGATAAAAGATACTGGCAATTATAAAATAAATATAAAAATAAATTATATAAAAAATTATTACATACATACATACATACATATACACACACACATACATACATACCATAAACATACGTACATGCACACTCGCATACATACACACAATTTCAATAAGAATAAAAGCAAGGCGCACACAAGCATTACAGTTTATCTAAAATACCAGAGTTAAAAAGAAATCCAAACAAGCCAGTCATGTTAAAAATCCCATTTGTTCCTAAAATTTTTGATAACTTAAAAACATTATTCTCCTTCCCATAGTATAGATATTGATTGCGCTGTTCCACCAAACTGGGGCACTCAACCAGCAAGTGCATAACAGTCAGTGGAACTAGGCAATCCTCACAGTATGGTTCGTGATCACGACTCATCAAGTAGGAATGTGTCAGCCTAGTATGTCCAATACGCAGGCGGCACAGAGCCGTTTCAAACCTTCTGGGCATAAAATCGTACTGCCAAGGATTGATTGCAGGTGCAATTGTTCTCATTTTTACATTTGTAGTTATATTTGACCAAACCAAAACATTGACCGCTATGTTAGTAGTATTTTATAATACAATGATATAAGAATACATACAATATTATTGGATACAGTGAAGTATGCATAATGTTTTAAAAGATTTATGGAAAAGATGCATATTTACTTTTTCTTCTGTGCTTATCTTAATTTTCTTCACTATGCCATCTACGTAGCAGCGCATCTCAAGGTCATATGGTTGTACCTCAAGTTTTTGCTTCTGTAACAGAGCAAAAAATCGACCGAGGTGCAGAGTTATATTTTCTACTTCAAGCCCATGGAAAAAACAAACAAATTGCAGTGTTGCAAAATTGAATGTATACATGAGTTTTGTCTTTTAAATTCCATTTACCTATGCAACAATTGTAAATATAATTTATGCTATAAAAACGTGATTCAATTACATAAATAAAAATTTTAATATTCTGGTATGACTGAAAAACCTATTCTCTTCATCATGAGAAGGGCTTGTTGCAAAGACTTCAAATGGACATGCGTACTGCCACTGTATTATATTTATGTAAAAAAAAGAAATTCACACTGTAATATATTTTTCACACACATTTTAAACATAAAAAATGAAAACTTATACCAAAAAAGCTGAAGTTTCATTAACAAAATGAGTTATAATTAGCCCCCAACTAATAAAATATAACCAAGTGAAGTCTTTGTAAATGCATTTTTCGGAACAGCGGCGGAAAAGAACCAACATGGAAAAACATCCTCTGATAACTTGGAGGGCAGTTACAAAAGCTGCCTTAATTTGTATCATATTTATGTACAAAAACAATAATACCCTATATGCAACATATTTTCATACACATTTTAAACATAAAAGCATGAACATTTATAAAATCGACACATCAATTGCTAAATTTGCAATTTTTTAACTCTATATTTTTGGAAGAGCGGCAGGCAGCGGCAGACAAGAACGAACGTGAAAAAACATCTTTGATAATGAGGAGGGCAGTTTCAAAAGCTGCCTTTGCAACATATTTATGTACAAAAATACAAATACCCTATGCATAATACATTTTCATCCACATTTTAAACATAAAAATACAGGATTTTGACGTAAGGAAAAATCTATTTCTGGGCGATTGGCTCGTGTCGCCAGCGAAATATCCTTTAATCTATTATTTCTAGGGTAAATGTACTAACACATACAGAGAATAAATAAAATAAAGAAAAAGGTCAGTATGACTGACTCGCTCACCCTCTAGGAGGGTGTCGGTATGAACACTAGGCGAGTGAGACCACTACCACGAGCCAAATGCCAATAGAAAATCTCCACTACAAACCCTCCAAGAGGGGAGCCGTCCCACAGAGGGAGCAGCTCGTACTACTACTACACCATCCCATGCTTGCGACTGCTGCGCCTCTAGTGGCCATCCTGAAGTTAGCAGACAATCTTGAGCGAAGGGATGGGTAGGGGGGTATTTCGCTGGCGACACGAGCCAATCGCCAGAAATAGATTTTTCCTTACGTCAAAATCCTTTTTCTGGGCTCAGCTCGTGTCGCTTGCGCGAAATCGTACCAGAGAAACAGCACAAGATTGTAAACAAAGTAAATAAAATATAATAAAACAAAATAGGTCTCAAATAAAAGATACAAAATAAAAGAATGAAATATAAGTTCTAAAAAGATACAAGTACACAGTAAAACAAAATCAGAATTATGCTTAAAATTACCCTTAAATCTAATTATGTTAATAATATAAGGTAATTTCATATATACAAATAGGTACAATGATTACCTATCACAATAAATCGTGTAACAACATGTATCAAAAATAGAAATAGCAATTAGTATAAATTTACATAAATATTTGATCAATGATAAAATAAAATATCTTAGGAATGTATATGACTTAATATACAAAACCCGTAACCATTGCATTATGATGTATCCCCCTAGCATAAAAAATAAGGGGATAACATCTATGAGATCAGTATGGTAATCAGATGTGAGTGTCCCTAACCAGACAAAAGGGGCACTATACAATCATAAAGCAGCTAAGACACAAGGTAAATGTTAATGAACAAGGCAGGAATAGACGAACTGTTGGGTGAGGCAGGTAGAAAGGAGGACTGAATCTTCTACTATTATATCGAGCTAGAGTCAGGGAAACTAGTTACCCGCTGCTACTGCTGGAATTTCAGAGCTTCCAAGGACTTAAGGTAGTGACGTTTGAACACTGTCGGCGATTTCCATCCGGTATACTTCTTTAAATCAGCAAAATTCATATGTTGGAAGTAATTAATTGAGGTGGCTACTGCCCTGACATCATGTGCCTTTGGAAAGGAGTCAGGATTGGCTTGTTTGATAAAGTACAGGATTTGTTGCCTGATGCCTTTAGTGGATAAAGTACCACCTTTTTCCCTCCTAAAGAGGGGCCCCGATGAGGAAGAGGAGGTCCTGGATAGAAAGGCTCGTAAGGTTGAAACCGGACAAAGGGAAACATCTTGTGGAAGGGGTAGTACCTTCCAAGGTTCCCACCTCATCAAAGGATCTTCATTCTTTGCTAAAAAGCTACGTTCCGGAGAAAGTAGCACTTCCCCCGTGGGAAGGAATTGAATATGATCCGGATCTCTGGATAAAGCCGACAGTTCTGAAATTCTTGCTCCTGAAGCTAGGCTTAATAAAAACAGAGTTTTTCTTAGGAGCATCATAAACGAGCATGTGTCATTATCGGTTTCGGAAGCCAGTTTTAGAACATCGTTTTTAAGAACCATGAAACTGACGTAGGCCTGACAGAGGGCCTAAGTCTAGCACATGCTTTAGGAATAGACGAGAAATAGGTATCTGTCAAGTCTATGTTAAATCCAAATTGAAATATCTTTTTCAATGCTGACTTGTTTGTCGTAATCGTGCTAGCTGCTAAACCCTTTTCAAATAAAGATCTGAAAAAGGATATAGCAGAATTAACTGTCATGATTCTGATATCTGACTCTCTCAGGAAGATTGCTAACTTTTTGACGGCAGCATCATACTGCCTCAAAGTTGAATCCCTTTTATTCGGATTTCCAGGAAAAGAATATTCTGAGGGTCAATATTCGCATCTCTTTTTGCCGCAAACTTCATGAAATCCATAAAGTTAGGGTTTTGAGAATCCCTGAGGAAGCGAACACAGTCTTTTCGTTTGTACTGACTGGGAGAGCTTGGGACTGGGGATCCGAAGGGGACGAAGACCCAGTTCCAGGATCAGGGGGTGCCAATTGCTCTTCGGCCAGTCTGGGGCTACTAGAGCCACTTGACCCCTGAATGTCCTGAGTTTGTCTAAGACCTTCATAAGGAGATTCACTGGAGGAAGACGTAAATAAATTTCTCTCCAGTTTTTGTTCCAGTCCAGAGCCAGGGCGTCCGTGGCGTAAGCCAGAGGGTCCAGGTTGGGGCTACATAACACGGTAGTTTGTGGTTCGCTTGTGATGCGAAGAGATCCACCTGTAGCCCTGGGACTCTTTGAAGGATCCATTGGAACGAACTCTCGTCTAGAGACCATTCCGACTCTAGGGGTACTGATCGGGATAGGGCGTCTGCTATGACGTTTCTTACTCCAGCTATGTGGGTGGAGGAAAGATGCCAACTGAATTTGTCTGCCAGGGAGAAGATGGCTATCATGACGTGATTTGATGACGTGACTTGGAGCCTCCTCTGTTTATGCAATGTACTACCACTGCGCTGTCCAAGACTAGCTTTATGTGGGAGTACCTTGGTGGGCGTAATCTTTTCAGAGTCAAGAAGACTGCCATTGCCTCCAGTACGTTTATATGGAACTGACGGAACTGGGGTGACCAATTCCTTGCACCTTTTTGACCTGGGAGTACCCCTCCCCAGCCGCTTAAGGACGCGTCTGTGTGGATGGTAATCCCTGGTGGAGGGAACTGAAGAGGGACTGACACTGACAGATTCTTGACTTTTGCCCACGGCCGAAGCCGGTTCTTTAGAATCAGAGGTACTGAGGATAGCTTGTCCCTGGACCTGACATTTGCTCGAGAGCGCCAGATCCTGGTTAGATCTTTCAGTTTGGCTTTCATTAAGATGTTCGTTACTGAAGCAAACTGGAGAGAGCCGAGGATTCTTTCCTGAGCTCTCCTCGATGCTAGTTTGTGACTTAGAAATTGCTTGACTGACTTCGCTATTTCTTTCCTTTTGGTGGATGGAATCGACAGAGTGTGTGAGGATAGATTCCATTGAATGCCTAGCCACTGAAAGTTTGACTCTGGGGTGAGTCTGGACTTGGATCTGTTTATCTTGAATCCTAGATATTCTAGGAATTGGATCACTTTCAGTGTGGCCTTGTTGCATTCTTCGACTGATGGGGCCCAGATCAACCAATCGTCGAGATACGCTACTACCATAATCCCTTGAGCTCTGAGCTGTTGCACTACTACTTCCGCTAGCTTCGTGAACCTGGGTGCCACGTTGAGCCGAACGGGACTACCTTGAAGGAGAACGTCTGGTCTCCTATCTTTGAAATCCCAGATACGGACGGAAGTGTCTTGCAATAGGGATATGATAGTAGGCGTCTGTAAGATCGATAGAGGTGGTGACGGCCCCACGGGGAAGTAAGGTGGTCCGCACCTGTGAGATCGTGAGCATCTTGAACTTGTCGCAGCGGATGGCTAAGTTTAAGCGTGACAAGTCTAAGATTACCCTTCTTTTGTTTGAGCCTTTCTTTGGGACGCTGAACAAGCGACCTTGAAATTTTAATCTCTTGACTTGACTATAGCTCCTTTCTGAAGGAGGTCCTCTGCGTACTCTGTCAATTCCTTGGAAGGAAGTTGACGGAAAGGTCTGGCTGGCCGGTGGGTTCGTCAACCACTCCAACCCAGCCCTTTTGACACTATGCTCTGAGCCCACTGGCTGAAGTTCCACCGGTGGCGAAAGTGAAACAGCCTCCATCCTACCTGAAGTTCCTCATTGGTTCTGGTAACCCCCTCGACCTCCTCTGAAGTGCTTTCCCCTATTGAAGGGGCCTCCCGATCCTCTCCCACGAAAGGACCGCTTACCTCTGCCTCCCTTGTTCGAGCGGTCATACTTCTGAGAAGCTTGACTCTCGAAGGCTGGATTGTAAGCTGGAGAGATGGCGTATGAGGTGGAGGGTTGAGGCTGAGGGGATATCACATAAATAGGCTGTGATTGACCTTTAGACGTGGAGGGCTGAGCTGTCTGCACTAACGGCACTGTAGGAACTTGTTGAGGGAAGCGCGGCTGCTTCTTTTGGTAGGGTTGGAAACGTCTTAGGCTTCCTTTGTCCCTTACTTTTTTGGTGTCAAGTCTTGCCTTCTCCTAGCCGTAAGACCCCAACGGTCCTTAAGGCTTTGGTTCAACCTCGTAGCCTCTGCTTGTACTTCCTTTACCATAGCCTCTGGGAAGAGATCTGCGCCCCAGATGTTAGAAGAAAGTAACCTATTCGGTTCATGCCGAATGGTTGCCTCTAGCAATACATGCTTTCTGCAATTTGTTCTAGCAGTGGCAAACTCGAACATGTCTGACTGCAACCGTTTGAGTCAGGGCTTTGGTCATAAGCTTAAAAATTGGTTCTGAACCATAAGCCATGGTTGCTACCTCAGACATAGCCATCAGGTTGATTGACCTGGCTAGTCGTGTTTTTCGAGTCAAACTCCGCTTGAATAAGACTATCAGGGAGCCTGGGCAGCTTTTCACCAAACTGCTCCATAGCACAGTCAGGTTTGAGTTTGCCAGCTGTGAAAGTGTTAGGCAAGTCCTCCCATAATTCTCCAATTGACGGGAGCAACGGAGAAGTGGGGTCTGCTTCTTTCAGCTGAGGCATGGGTTCCCCTTTCTCGAGCTGCTGAGATGGTCGACCTCGCTATCTTGGTAAGGAAAGGGAGCGGGGTACCTTCGTCCATCGTGAAAATGGTAAAGGGACTTTTGAATGGTTTGGATCTTGGTATTCGAACAGTCCATGTCGTCTAGACATCTAAGCCATTCTCGTTGGGCCTGGTCCCGAGAATAGAGGACTGTCTCCTTTTGGTACCCTGTCATCTCTAACCATAGCCGAAGGCGTGAGCCTAGCGTAGCCTATGAAGGAGGCTGCAGGCCTTCCGGGTAGAACTCGAAGTCCTCTATTCTTCGAGTTCCAAACTCCGGTATGGAGATGAGACCATCTTGGAAGGGAGCATATGACGCTACTCTCCAAGGATTGTTCATGGAGAAAGCGGCAGCGAGTCATACGGGGGAAGCTGAGATCCACTAGTGTTAGAGGTTGAGGGAGAGGCAAGAGGGGCTTCTCTTAGGCCGGCTATAAAATAGTATCCTGAGAAGTTATCCTATCCGACAGGCGAGATATCATATGTTCCATACTCGTCTTAAGGGAGCCTACCAAGTCGCCCACCTGTTGCAACAGGCCAGCATTGGTGTCCAGAGCCGGAGCTGCTGCGGAGGTGGAGGGGAGACTCTGAATAGGCACCAAAGGTAGTGGAACTGGTGATACTGCCGCGGGTGCGGGATTTCTCCTTAGGCTTACTCTTTGAGGACTTTGAGCCGGAGCTAGACCCTTTAGACCTGTCCTGGGCCGGGATTACGAGCCGGAGACTTACGCGAAGAAGAAGACGAGGACGTCTTCTTCGAGGACGATGACGTCTTAGTCAAGGTCATATGCTTAGACTTGATCTTAGGCCTAACCGAAGCCTCTGGAGGAGTATATAACTCATCACCGGTAAAGCCCTGGGAAGGATGGTGAAGTTGCAGGGGTAGAAGAAACAGTCACTCCCAAGGGGGACCCTTGGGTACCTGCATTTACTTACCTCGACCAACAGGTCGTCTATACCTACCATAGGTTCAACATTTATATCCCAGGGTTGCGGACATCCGTGGAGATATCCTGGTCTTGTTCAGTCAAGGAGGCCGCCAGCTGTTGTTGGATAAAGGCAATAGAGGGGTCCGCCTCTACCGGGTCGACGTAGCCAGTCGCCTTGCCTCCGGGGAAGATTAACAAAGCTAAACGCTTCTACCAGTATCGTAGGGCTGACCCTTGGCGGCGTTCTTGCCAAAACCTCCGACCCAGGCCCGCAGGGTAGCCAATGCCGTATCTCTTACTGCCAGGAGCCTGTAAGAGAGGATATATTTTAGATTTAAGAACCACTTAAAACTAAAACTTAGGATATAACTTAAACTAGATGCCTTAAGTTAAAGTAATGATGAAAACTTAAGAAGTAAAAGAAGCGGAGCGGCATGCGGAGATGGAATACTTACGCCTTCCAAAAGCTGGCTCACAGATCGTAACATATGGTACACGTCTCATGGTACCAGACCTGGATGTCCCCGTGCGGAGTCGCGCATGGAGCATGGGACCGGCAAACTTCGTGTCCACAGGGGTCCTGAAGTGTAGCGGAACATCCCGGATGCTCACAGTTGGTGGCCTGTAAGTGGGAAGACACATGAGTATCTTAAAGGGGTAACACTTACAGACTAAGGACAAAAGAACTCCGTTACGTGGCGGAGCTTGGAAAAAATTTGGGCATAACCCCTCCCTGCATTGCCTGAATAGGCTAAATCCCCGGAGAGATCCGGTAATACTAAGGGAGGGGTGGGGATGGTTTAAGAAACTTAAGATAAACTTAAAGATAACTTAACCTACATGCAAGTAACCGGACTAGGTCCAGTGAAGCGGAGTGTAGTAACTCAGCAATACGGTACGGTTAGTGAAGACCTCTTGTATGCTCCGGTCCAAACTATGGGGGACTATACCTTCCGCTGGATACCAGGACTAACGATAGGGAGGAGCTCTAGTAAGGAGGGAAGGCGAGATGACATACAGACTCGCGGCTAACCCGGAGCGACAAGGAAAGTAAACGGAGGGAGGGAAGGCCAGAGCCCCCCACAACGTACCACCCGGCCGAGCCGAGAAGCGGAGAGGTCGGAACCAGTCAGGGACTGTCGGACTCCCAGGCCCCTCCGGTGGAGGGGAAGGGGGAGGCAGGCTCGGGCATGCTGGTCGAGCAAGGACAGGGACCGACCCATCCCCGCCCGACTCTATGGGAGAGCGGGAGAGGGGGAAGGGGGACTGGCAGGCGCCTGGCTGACTCGTGATCACGTAGTGACCACGAGGCGGTAAACTAAGATAACGGTAACCAAGCCTAGGCCAACCAACTGATCAGAGAGAAGCTATCGGGAAGCAACCAGAACTGAAAAGCGGTAGCATATAGGCCCATAGGGCGAAAACCAACTGATCAGAGAGAAGCTATGAGGAAGCGACCGAACTGATCAACGGTAGACTAGGCTCTACGAGCCAGGACCTAGGCTAAGCCAGACGCCAACTAACCTAACAAGAACAAAACATAAAAATATAATATATAATAAAATGAAAGAACGAAGGTAAACTAGCAGGAGAAAAAATCCAGGAGTGTGCGACTAGCCCGAAGGCAAGTCTACCACTCAAAGCTAGTCAGGGGGCCGATACAAAGAACCTGGACTAGGGTCTGGATAGAAAAAGCCCTACATAGTGAAATACATATATGTATAACAACTTGAGTAGACGTAATAACGCGGATAATCAAAATAGAGCGTAAAATAATAAGGGTATGTTCTAGGTATGGGAGACCAAGAACAAGAAACCCAAAACATGAGGCGGACCATGCTGCCTGCTTTCCAGCCCCCGAGAACGTATCTATACCTAAAAAAACGGGGGTGGCAAATACCGTCTCGGGGGACGGAAAAAAAAAAAAAACTCGCTAAACGTAAATACTGAGTACTTAACTTAGCTGCTGCGATAGCTGCACGGTCCATTATAGTAAAAATCCACGAAAGGGCACAAAAAACACAGAGAGAAAATTAGCACGTGTGGCTTCTGGCGCTAACTTTTAAAGGATGGCCACTAGAGGCGCAGCAGTCGCAAGCATGGGATGGTGTAGTAGTAGTACGGGAGTGCTGCTCCCTCTGTTGGACGGCTCCCCTCTTGGAGGGTTTTGTAGTGGGAGATTTCTATTGGCATTTGGCTCGTGGTAGTGGTCTCACTCGCCTAGTGTTCATACCGACACCCTCCTAGAGGGTGAGCGAGTCAGTCATACTGACCTTTTTCTTTATTTTATTTATTCTCTGGTATGTGTTAGTACATTTACCCTAGAAATAATAGATTAAAGGATATTTCGCGCAAGCGACACGAGCTGAGCCCAGAAAAGATAAATAGACACATCGATCCTAAATTTGCACTTTTTTAACTATATTTTCGGAGGACCGGCAGGCAGTGGCATAGAACAGCATCATGGACATATAGTTTACCCTAATAGTAATAACTCTCAATAAAAATCTTTAATATCATTTGCATAACCTTTATGGTCTGGACAGTATTTCTAATAACTGAAAATTGTGCCGTAAAAATACCTTAAAATACCTTATTTCTAATTAATATTTTTGACCACAGATATAAAACCGATTTGATGCTAAGTGATTGCGCTGCTAACCACGGGCTGCCTGTATACCTAGCTTACAAAATATAGTTACTCTATGCATATGTATATGGTATACTAATTATTGATATCAGTTAATTCTCTCAGTTCAATGTATACTGACTAATGATAATTCAGTACAAAGAGAAATTGAACAAAATTAACAAGATTTAGACTCGCATACACTATGATACGTAATCGAATGCGTACACTATGATAATCGAATGCATAAACAGTAGCCTGGCCTACAGTATACTCAATTATTATTGGCTAATTCTGGAGGTTCAATGCATTCTAACGTATGATAATTCAGTACAGAAAGAAACTGAACATGAAACGAAAATCAGATCACATAATAATTCAGTAAAAAAAAAAAAAAGAAATTGAACAAGAAACGAGAATCAGATTCGGTGTCAGGCTTACTGATAGCTACGTATAATTATAAAATACAGACATAATAAGCATGCATCTTTTCCATGAAGTTTTTTTAAAGTTATATATTAATTTGCTTTATCCAGAAATCTTGTAAGTATCTTCATATTATCGTATTATAAAATGCTAACATAGCGGTCAATGTTTTGTTTTGGAAATCAGCTGATGGCGAATACGAGTTTACTTTGCCGTACTCAACTCAATTCTCAGTGAATGTTTTTGCTTCTAGTCAGCATAAATGAATAACTAGATACTTTACTTATATGGAACAAAGTAATTTTTTGTTATAACGACGTGTTTTTAAGCCAAAATTTTACTTTAATACGTATCATTGTGAACTAATTATTTTTTTGTTAATAGATTGCAAAAAAATCCAGCGATTCTGTTTATTATTTTCACTTGTTTTCATTGTAAAACGAGCTTTACGTTACTTTATTGATGTGTAAACAACAGTGAAATGTGCTCTTTGAATCATGCCCAGTAGTTTTGATTAAAATAATTTACTCTCAGTTTTATCTATACGTACTTGTTTGAATTCATATCAAAGTTTGGGAGTTTTATCCATGCCTGAATATTATCTTATCTGCTTCAGCTACAACTTGCAGTTTAAATTTAACATTATATTGCCTTGACGATCTCACAGCAAGTAAGTTACTATATAAAATTATATCAGTCCTATTCTACATAACATCATTTAAAACATAACTACGGTAATTGTTTACTATTGTGCGATGGTTGAAATACAAGCAAAATGAATGCTGTTGTTATTGGATTCAGTTGTACTTATCAGAAAAATTGTTTCTTGTTCGGTTATTCATGGCTGTACACATTTATGCAACAGGTATAATGTCAAAACAATACTTGCATCATTGTCTTGAACTTTTGTGAACTTATTTAACTTAGAAGATGGCATAAAGATATGGAGGTAAAGAAGTTAGGTGATTGTAATTGGGCCTCTCTTAAGTTTACTATTTAATAATTCAGCAGGATAATTTGTAAACAAAATACGCAGCGCATTACTGGAACTACTGGGCATTTTAACAAAGTACACACCAAGTTTTGAGCACAATTTTTGGGTTTTGAACCGCGCTGCTCAGCAATTTTTTGCGATAAAAAAATTTATAGACTCCCGTTGTTCAGTGATTTTTCGCGTTTACAAAATTTATAGTTTAACTTACCGTTCTCATGTTGTACCAAATTCGCGATTATCAAACACACAGATAACGAGTTCACTGTAGCTGCTTATATTATGGGAATGCTAGCAAAACATTCTTTTCTACCTTTTTGTATTAAACCATAATACATAGAGAATGTCAGATATTGAACATTTTACAAATGCTCGATGACAACAGTTTGTCAAGATTGTTTTGTAATCACTCTCAGTGAAAAAGTTCTTTAAAATACTTTTAAATATATTTTCCCCCAACTCTTTCCTTATACAAGATGCCAGGAATACTTAAGAACCATAAAACATCCTGGTTTCATTTATAAGATTGATTAATTGATTATGAAATTTAAGTCTTGAGGACAAAGTGCGGAACCCATCAGGATTATTCAGCACCCTAATGAAAATGAAAGCTATTTCATATTCCACACGAGACTTTCATACAATGTATAGTAATTAAAACTTAGAATTTACTTACTAACTCTCCAGCTATTTCAATTTCTACAATTGTTTCTAGTCCTTGAGCATCCTTACTGACACAGGCCAGGAAATGTCTAACAATGAATTCATACAGCTTTTTTTCATCACCCTGAAGATTACTTGCATATTTGGTAGGATGGATTGGAGGATGAGCCTGATCAGATTTCTTCCCTTGTCTAGGGTTAGGCCCAACTTCCATAACACGAGCAGCAAATTCTGTTATAAAGAATTAATTATGCTTTACTATTTCAGAACATATAAATGCTTTCAAGTCACTAATTATGTAATTGTAAGACTACATAAACTAAAATCTTTACAAACTATGTACAAAAAAACATTTGACAAATTCCATATAAAAAATTATCTTTTGTTATTTAAATATAATGAGTCACATTCTTTCATCAAATGAACTAATTTATGTATGTTCTTTGCTTGACATAACTTGCCATCATTCTAATATTTTATGTCAGTGATTGTAAGCATTGGGCACTCAACTGTTGTACTACATATATTTATTAGAACATTTTCATTAACAACAATACCAACAAAGTGTTCTTACTAAACAAAACTTAGATAAGTAAAATTTACCCCACATCAGAGTTTATCCCACTATTTGCAGACTCACCTATTCACAGATTTTTCTATGGAACATATAACAGGCAGTCCAAGGTTATAAAAAATGATCGACATTATCTGAGACCGCCAATAACCGGGAACTGCCTGTATACACATTGTTCGTGGAAAATTTGCCTATTTGCAGTATTTTTCACTGAGAAATATTCACCAATTACAGTACCTCCATATCATTTCCATGACTAATTGAACTTCATGTGAAGAAATAACAGAATATCAGCAATTTCTGTTATAGTCATCTAAGATTAAGATGAAAAGATGCCATTTCTTCTGCACCAAGTACGGAAGATAGACCACTTGTTCTGGTAGACGTTTCTGGATGACTGATGTTTTACATTGTGCAATAGTCTCTGCAGCCTCTCTTGAAAACTCTTTAGCTCTGAAGAGTTTCTTGACAGTCTGTAACCTGTCAAGAGGAAGAGTGGACAACCCTCGATGGAACTGCCTGAAAATGGGTTGTCTGAGAAGATTGTGCCTTTGTGGTAGAAGCCTTGGGAAGTCTACCAGAAGCCCCAGGAGAACCAGGGACCACTTCCTTAGAGGCTAAAATCAGACTTCCTTATACAGAAGTCTTCTCAACTTCTTTTTAAGAACTGCATTCCGTCTGTTAGCCTATGTTCTGAAATTCCTTTCAATGAACAAAGTTTTTTATATGGACAAATACAACTCTTAGTCATGTGTCTATGTTTTAGACAGACACATTTACAGCTCTAGGTGGTGAAGGTAAAATTCTATCAATCTAAAATTATCAACCACTAACTACAAGAGAGAGGAATTGTCCTTACATAAGAGTTAAGTTATTAGAGAGAGAGAGAGAGAGAGAGAGAAAATTCACTGACCTCCAAATCACAACACACCCCACCTGTCACACTGAATTGACATATTTGACACCTCTGGCTTCGAGCTTCTCTTCGAGTTAAAAAAAAAAACAAAAAAAAAAAAAGTGAAGGAAAGATATTTTCATATGCACCACAAGTTGGTTGCACAGAAGAGAGGGGAAATTTCTGGAGAGACATGGATGGAATAATGCAAGAACTGGAAGAACATGAGAGGGTGATAGTGAGGGCAGATTTGAATGGCCATGTCGGAAGTGAAAATGAGGCGATTGGTCGGGTGCATGGTGGCCATGGAATTGGGGAGAGAAACCCAGAAGGAGAGAGTGTAGTGGACTTTGCTGTGTCATTCGACATGGCAGTAGTAAACACATTAAGAAGAAAAGGGAACACGTAATAACATATAGGAGTGGGGGAAGATGCTCCCAGATAGACTACTTCCTGTATAAAAGGATAAAGCTGGTGGAGGTCAAGAACTGCAAAGTTATTCCAAGCGACTATGTAGCCCCCCAACACAGACTGCTATGTATGGATTTGAAGCTAAAAAGGGAAAGAAAAACCAAAGCTAAAGGGATAAGGAAAATTAGATGGTACAAATTAGAGAAGGAAGGGGATAAGAAGAGAGAGTTTAAGAGGAGGGTTTTGGAGGATATTGATATATGGATTGAAGATGTTCAAGAATGGTGGGCACGAAATGCAGCTGTAATAAGAAGGCATGGAAAGGAGTTGCTAGGAGAGACATCTGGTATCATATGGGAAGAAAAGGAGAGTTGGTGGTGGGATGAAGACATTGAGAGAGTAGTAAAAGATAAGAAGGAGGCAAAGAAAAGATGGGAAGAGTCACAGTCAGTGGAAGACAGAGATAGGTTCAGAGAGAAAAACAAAGTGGTGAAAAAGGTGGTAGCCCAAGATAAAGCAAAGTCGTACGATGATGTGTATAATGAGCTGGGGACAAAGGAAGGATTAAAGATGATGATCAAGCCATCAAAGGCTAGAAATAAGAGCACCAAAGATACTACGCATATCAAACAAATAAAAGATCAAGATGGTGTAGTACATAGAAAGGAGGAAGACATTGTGAAGAGATGGAAAGAATATTTCGAACCTTTGTTAAATGAAGAAAATAATAGACTAATAAGAGAGGATGGGCAAGTGAACATTGGCATGGTAATGAGGTTTTCTAGGCAAGAGGTACTAAATGCACTGAAGAAGATGAAGAATGGGAAGGCAACCGGACCAGACATGATTCCTGTGGAGGCACGGAAAGTATTAGGAGATGAAGGAGTGGATATACTGTACGATCTTATGATAAAGATCCTTGAACAGGAAAAGATACCAAATGAGTGGCATGAGAGTATATTGATCCCAATTTTTAAAGGGAAAGGCGATGTCCAAGAGTGTGGTAATTATAAGGGCATTAAATTGATGTCCCACACTTTGAAGATACTGGAAAGGATGATAGATGCTAGACTGAGAGAAGTACAAATAGGTAGAGAGCAGATGGGATTTATGAAGGGAAGGGGAACAACAGATGGTATATTTTGTCTGAGGCAACTAATGGAGAAATTCAGGGAAAGACAAAGGGACCTACATATGGTATTCATTGACCTTGAAAAGACTTATGACCGAGTCCCGAGACAGGAGGTATGGAGGAGTCTGAGGGAGAGGATGGTGCCAGACAAGTACGTGTGATTGATACAAGAGATGTACCGGAATGTATTTACCAGAGTGAAGAGCAGTGTTGGGGAGACTGAGGGTTTTGAGGTGAGAGTAGGATTACACCAGGGGTCGGCTCTGAGCCCATTAATCTTTAACATAGTGATGGATGTTATAATAGAGGAAGTAAGGGAGGCAGTACCATGGAACATATTGTATGCAGATGATATTGTTCTGTGCACAGAAAGCAGGGAAGATCTGGAAATGAAATTGGAAAGATGGAGACAAGTACTAGAGGACAGAGGAATGAGAATAAGTAGATCTAAGACAGAATATATGTGCACCACCACTGAGGGGGATGATGGAGAAAGTATTCAGCTTGGTGGAGAGCAAATAAAGAGAGTTGATAAGTTTAAGTATTTGGGATCTTTTTTTAACGCTGGAGGAAGTATGGAAGAAGAAGTAAAACACTGCGTACAGGCAGGCTGGAGCAACTGGAGAGCAGCCTCTGGAGTTCTTTGTGACAAAAGAGTACCGCTTAGGTTAAAAGGAAAATTTCACAAGACGGTGGTAAGAACTGCAATGCTGTATGGTATAGAAACAGCAAGCATGAGAAAAACAGAGCAGAAGAAGATGGATGTGGCAGAAATGAGAATGCTTAGGTGGATGTCTGGGGTGACAAGAGAGGATAGGATCAGAAATGACTACATAAGGGGGTCGACTAAGGTGGTGGAAGTATCAAAGAAAGTGCAGGAGGGGAGGCTGAGATGGTATGGACACCTGTTGAGGAGAGATGAGGACCACGCTGGGAGACATACTATGGGGATGGAGGTTCAAGGAAGAAGAAGAGGGAGACCAAGAAAGAGATGGAAGGACTGTGAGAGAGGAGACTTACATGAGAAGGGAATTGATGAGGCAGAAGCACAGGATAGAAATAGATGGAAACGGCTCATCCAAAATGGCAACCCCATATAAAAATGGGAATCAGCTGGGAAGAAGAAGAAGAAGGAAAGATATTTTCACTTCCATTTTATAATTATGGTTATACAGTGATCCCCCCGTATTCGCGGGAGATGTGTACCAGACACCCACGCAAATAGCTCAAACCCGCGAATAGTTAGAACTCCCCTCTAAAAATACCTATATCTGCCTATCTTGAAAGTTCAAATACCAAATGTCTACTAAAAGTATTATCCTACATCAAATATACCATTGAATTGATACTATTAATATCATTTTAAAGTCATCTTAAACATTTTACCATTAGAAATATATAAACAGCCAATAGGAGAGAGAGAGAGAGAGAGAGAGAGAGAGAGAGAGAGAGAGAGAGAGAGAGAGAGAGAGAGAGAGAGAGAATAACTCCTTACGATCTCAATAGGTTGAAATGAACATCTGTAGGCAACACTTTTTTCCCCTCCCATAAATACATATATTTCTCAAGAGAAGAGAGAAAGAGTGGAATGCACAATTATGTTTGTCTGTCTATCAATTCTTTTGCTGAGAGCAAGAGAGATAAAAGGAAGAAATAGAAACACCAAATGTATACTTTATGTAACATCCTGCATCAAATTTACCTTGAATTATTATCATATTACTGTATTAATCTTAGAGACTGTATAAATATAATTTCAAAGTAATCCTAAACATTAGTACCCTTAAAGGTATATAGTACTTACATACGTACTTATAACACTTGCAGCCAAGAGA
>NC_061108.1:36229944-36247444 GCF_015104395.2 Macrobrachium nipponense
TGCCCCTACACTTCCTTCTGCAGCCTTTCTGTTGGTGGGGGATGGTGTTTGTCTCCTCTAGGTAGTTGTATAGCCTTTCACTGATGATACCTGTTAGTAACTTCCACATTATTGGTAGGCAGGTGATAGGCCTGTAGTTACTGGCTATATTTCCCTTACTCTTGTCTTTTGTACTAAGGATGTTCTTCTGTGGTCATCCATTGGGTGCATGGTGATTTGAGATACAATGCTGGAGTTGTTCTGCTATTCGTGGGTGTAGGGCCTTGAAGTTTTTGAGCCAGTATCCATGGACTTCATCGGGACCTGGGCCTTTCCAGTTTGGCATTTTCTTTAGTTGGTGTCTGACTGTGTCTGTCGTGATCTCTGTGAATCTTTGTTTTTTATTCTCCCTGTTTCTTCTTCCTTGACTTCCTGGAGCCATGTTGCATGTTTGTTGTGTGATACCGGATTGCTCCATATGTTTTCCCAGAGTCTCTTACTTGGTTCGGCTTCAGGAAGGTTTCTGGTTGGTTGTCTTCCCCTCGTAGTTGGCTGTATAGTCTTTTCTGGTTGGTTCCGAATAGTTTGTTCTGTTGGTATCCCCTTATTCCTGTTCATGTACCGTTGGATCTTATGTGCTTTGGCCCTTAAGCCTCTGTTTTTACATCTTCATTGTTTGTTTGTTTAGTCCCTCTCTTGTACTTTGTATTTCTCGTTGAGTTCCTCCCTTGTTTTCTTGCTTCTTAGCCTTTTTTCTGCCATCTCTTTCAGTTTACTCAAATCAGATCTCATCACCATGATTTGCTTTTCCAGGCGCCTTTTCCAAGGAGGTTGCTGTTTTGGTTTCTGTTGGGTTGGTTGCTGGTGGTGTTGGTGTTCGAATCCCCATCAGTTTCGCTACTAATCTTGCTCCTGCATATGTCAAGTTATTTGTTTCTGTGATACTGGTGGTGTGTATTATGCCCATTATTTCATGACCTCCCATGTTTTCTCCTTAATTTCTTGGTGTTGTAGGCTTTCATGGAGGGGATCTTTGTTCTCTCTGTATCTGGCTACATCCATCGTCTAATCTTTTCTACCCATTCCAGTCCTCTCTGTGACTTCGTCGGTGTTTCTTCGTGTCGTTGTTTGATACTCATCCTCCCTGTCGTCTTCTGTGGCATCGTCTCTCTCAGTTCGTCTTTGTGTAATTCAGTTGTCGTGTGACATTTCCTTTCCAGTTCTTCTCTTTCTGTTGGGGAGAGCCAGTTCTTTTTCTTTATGTTCCTTACTTGGTCTGCCAGCCTCTGCTCTGTTTGGGGGGTGTTATTCCTCTCATTCCAGATGTTGACCAATCTTCTTCTATATCCTCTCTCCGTCGGGTGTGCTTCTGATGTAGCATCTCATATTTCCTTATTTTCTTCTCTTGTCCATTTCTTCCTTTTTTCTTCTGTAGCTCCAATCTCAGGCTGTTGATTACTGTCGTTGTGGTGATCAGTTGCTGGATGACGACCTCCAAGTACCTGACCGTCTTCCCCTTCAATTGGGTTGAATACCTGGTTGCCGGACGAAGCTCCTCTGTTGCCAGAGGTTCCATTTACGTCGTTGTCGTTTATTCCTTCATTTCTTTCCATCATTGCTGAGTTTTGCTATTTAACCCATACCTATCCCATCAGGGATAGGTACTCATTTACAGCTGAGTAGACTGAGGAAATTATGGTAAAGATCCTTTCCCAAGGAATCAACGCCGAGGAGAGCGGTCACCCATCCAACGACTGACCAGGCCCAATGTTGCTTAACTTGACTTAAGTCCATTGACGACCTAACCCACTCCTCCACGGCGCCACATATTATTATTATTATTATTATTATTATTACTCAAAAATACTTATAAACATACCATACATACATATACCACCATAAAAATTCTCTCATCTCAGTAAGATGTGGAGAGAGAGAAATTATTATTCTTATTATTTAATGTAAATTCACACATAAAAGCTTGAAAGCCTATAAATTACATAAAATATTAAACAAACACTTTTCCATGGTTTCTCGGGGATTTGAAAATGTTTGTGTCTGTGAAAAACTCGTGTATGAGAGAGAGAGAGAGAGAGTTGTCCTTACTTAAAACACTGAAACGGAAAGGTTATCTTATTTCTTTAAAATACTATCACATACATATTTTGTACTTACGCTTTTATTTTTATTATTATTATTATTATTATTATTATTACAGTGTTCCCCCCATATTCACGGGGGATGAGTACCAGACGCCCCCATGAATAGCAAACCCCAAATAGTTAGAACTCCCCTCTAAAAATGCTTATATCTGCCTATCTTGAAAGTTCAAATACCAACTGTATACTTAACGTATCATCCTACATCAAATATATCATTGAATTGGTATTATTAATATCATTTCAAAGTCATCAGAAACATTTTACCATTAGAAATATATAAACATTCAATATAATAAAATCTCTTAAGATTAATACAGTAATATGATAATAATTTAAGGTAAATTTGATGTAGGATATTACATAGGGTATACATTCGGTGTTTCTATTTCTTCCTTCTTTTATCTCTCTCTCTCTCATCAAAAGAATTGATAGACAGACAGAGATTGTTCAGTCCTCTTTCTCTTTTCTCTGGAGGATATAATAGGCAACATTTCTTCCCTTCCCATAAATAGATACATATATCTTTTCCAGAGAAAAGAGAAAGAGGACTGAACAATCTGTATGTCTGTCTATCAATTCTTTTGCTGAGAGAGAGAGAGAGAGAGAGAGAGAGAGAGAGAGAGAGAGAGAGAGAGGAGAGAGAGTTTTGTCTGTCTATCAATTCTTTTGCTGAGAGAGAGAGAGAGAGAGAGAGAGAGAGAGAGAGAGAGAGAGAGAGAGAGAGAGAGAGAGAGAGAGAGAGAGAGAGAAAAGAAGGAAGACACAGAAACAACAAATGTATACCTAATGTAACATCCTACATCAAATTTACCTTAAATTATCATCATATTACTGTATTAATCTTAGAGATTTTATTAATATAATTTTAAAGTAATCCTGAACATTAGTACCCTTAAAGGTATTTGCATACTTCTAACACTTGCAGCAGCGAGAGAGAGAGAGAGAGAGAGAGAGAGAGAGAGAGAGAGAGAGAGAGAGAGAGAGAGAGAGAGAGAGAGAGAGAGTTGTCCTTAGATATGAATTTTGTAATTACAGTTATAGCATTAATATTATACATATTATAGTAATATTATTGGAAAATATTAATAATAAACTTATTACATACATGTACCATAAAAATTATCTCAGTGAGAGAGAGAGAGAGAGAGAGAGACCTTACCTTACCTTACAGACCTTACATCTTGTTCGGGTTGCCCCAGGTCCTCAGTGTGAGGCACCTCTAATGTCTACCAGAGAGTTGCTAGTACATCTTCCGGTATATTTTGCATCTCCAATCTTGGATGTCATGGGATGCAGTTTAGATATTTGTCGAGCTTATTCTTAAAACACATCTACGCTCACTCCTGATATATCTAGATGAGCTGGCAACGCATTGAATAGACGCTGCATTATCGATGCTGGTGCGTAGTGGATTAATGTCCTGTGTGCTTTCCTATTTTTCCTGGTATATTTTTGGGCACTATTAATCTACCTCTGCTTGCTCTTTCTGATATTTTTAGTTCCATGATATTTTCTGCTATTCCTTCTATCTGTTTCCATGCCTGAATTATCATGTAGCGTTCTCTTCTCCTTTCCCAGACTATATAATTTTAAGAATTGTAGTCTTTCCCAGTAGTCTAGGTCCTTAACTTCTTCTATTCTAGCTGTAAAGGACCTTTGTACACTCTCTATTGTGCAATATCCTTTTGATAGTGTGGGTACCATATCATATTGCAATATTCAAGTGGACTACGAACATATGTTTTATAAAGCATAATCATGTGTTCAGCTTTTCTTGTTTTGAAGTGCCGTAACAACATTCCCATTTTTGCTTTACATTTTGCCACAGAGTTGCTATTGATCATTGCATAACATGTTCCTATTCATCATCACACCAAGGTCTTTAACTGCTTCCTTATTTGTGATGGTATCATTATTAGGTCCCTTATATGATATAGCTTTCTTTTTTCTCTGTCTCCATAATTTATTGATTCAAATTTATCAGAGTTAAATACCATCCTATTTACCTCTGCCCAATCAATATACTTGTTAAGGTCTCTTTGTAGAGCGTTCTATCTTCATCAAACAAGTAATTTCTCTACTTATTCTTGTGTCATCTGCGAAACTACTCACTACCGAATCCTTAACATTATTGTCTATGTCTTCAATCATAATAACAAACAGTATTGCAGCTAACACCGTACCTTGCGGCACACCGGATATTACCTTGGCTTCATCCGATTTCTCGTCGTTTGCAATAACTATCTGTTTTCTGTGTGTAAAAAATTCTTTTAACCATCTTCCTACTTTATCCACGATATTGTGTTTTCTAATTTTCTTCGCAAATATATTATGGTCTACTTTATCAAAAGCTTTTGCAAAGTCTAAATAAACCACATCTGTTTCATTTCGCTTTTCATATTTGAATATGTTTTTCACGGTGGACTAACAGTTGGGTTTGTGTACTTTTCCGGGTACGAAACCATGTTGTCCTTTATTAAAACAAATTATTTTTTATTAAATTTGTTTCATAATATTTTTCTTCATTACCCTTTCATACACTTTCATTATATGTGATGTTAGAACTCACAGGCATAATTACTTGCCCTCTAGTCTTGATCCACTTTTGAAAGTAGGGGTAATATACGCTAATTTGTGCTCATCATATATCTTGCCTGTATCTACACTTTGTCTTAATAATATTGCAAGTGGCTTTGCGATAGAATGAACTACTTCTTTAACAAAATAGCAGGAATTCCATCAGGCCCTGCAGCAGCTCCATTTTTGTAATCATTAATAGCCTGCACAATATCAGCTTCATTAATATCTAGTCAGCTAAATATCACTATTTTCATCCCTTACTTCTATTATCATTATCTTCATTATCTATTCTAGGGGTGAATTCTCTTATATCGTTCTGCCAGTATGTTGCAAATTTCCTTTTTTTTCATTCGTTAATCTCCCTTCAATTCTCAGAGGGGGGCCTATTTCTATCTTCTTATTCATCTTCTTCGCATATGAGTATAATAGTTTGGGGTTTTGCTGATATTTAATAGGGTTTTTTCTTCCAAGTCCCGTTTTCATTTTCTTTTTGATTGTATAATCTTTTTTTCTGCATTTTCTATCTTACTTTTTAGTTCTATAACTTTCCATGCATTTTTTTCTTTTGCAAGACCTTTTTCCACTTTCTGATTTTCTGGAACAAGATTCTTCTGTCTCTTGGTATGCATGAATGATGTTTACTTTCTTCTTCGGTATATATTTTCCACTATTATCTCCAATATTTTATATATATCTCCGTATTTACACTTATGTCATCACTTACGAAAATGTTATCCAATCTTTGTTTAATTCTTCATTAATTTCGACCATTTTATATTTTTACTGTAGAAGTTGTATTTCCATATCCTTCCCACTTTTTCATTTCTTGCTTATCTCTATTTTCACTTGCTTTGGAATGAACTGTTAATTCTATGACATTATGGTCTGAAATACTCGCATTATAAACTATTATTTCTTTAACATAATTCATCTCGTTCACAAATACTAGGTCTAAAGTATTTCCTTTCTTGTTGGCAGGTGATTTATTTGTTTGAATGTTGTATTCTAGTAGCATATCTAATAGCTTTTCAAATTGCCTCTTATCTTCTGCACTACTATTACTCTCTTTTTTATATGTATAAGTACAACCCACAATCTCCTATTCGTTCTTTCCATTCTACGAAAGGAGTTGAAGTCACCAGATAGGAGAATAGTCCCAGTCCTTGTGATTTCTACATATATCATCAATTTTTCAATTATTAAGTCAAAACTCTTTAGTATTAGGAGGTCTATATATTATATGTTCATCAATTTTTCAGATTTCAAATTCTACCGCTATTAGTTCACATTCTGAGTTACTATATTTCTCATATATTTTCCTTGTTTTTGTCTTTCCCATATATGCGGTTCCCCTTAGATTCCTATTTTTTCTATCTGATCTATAAGTTTGGAACCCTTTTATTTGATCATCATTCCCAGTCTCTTGGGAATACCAGGTTTCACTTATATTCATTATATCTATTTCTTTTCATTTTGGGTTAGTTCTTCTAAGTACTCTATTTTTCTTTTTGAGTTACTCGTAACTAAACCCTGCGCATCATCACTATGATGGTTTTGCGTGTTTTCTCCTTCATTTAATACTGATAGTAATAAGGATTTTCCCATGTCTCTTTCCTGTTCTGGTCATGTTGTTCTTTTTCATTTCCAGAAATTCTGACATTAAAAAATCCAACTTTTCCATAATATTTGATCTTCCTTCATCATAATTATTCATTTTGTGTCTGAATCTGCAATTTTCCTCGTTTCTGCAATATCCTCTTGCATAATAATACAGTTATTATCTCTTGAGTAGAATTTCGGAGCTGATGCTTTGAAAATTCTTTGCTGACACCTCTGCAATATCTCATTGGTGGTTTGCTTTCTCTTTACCTGAATTATTCTTGATTTCTCTTTCTTTATTTGTTTCTTTCTTATTTTGGATTTTATTACTTGGTTGGTTATTTATTTGATTATGATTCATGGCTACAGGGTGCATATATTTGCATTTTTTGTCGAACTTACATCCTTTTCTTCTTTTAGGTTTTTACATATTTTGGATGCAGATCTCTGCAATCATCCCCATATCCATCTAAGTATGCACATTTACCATATATTTCATAGTTTTGACATATCTTAGGATGTTTGTAGTAACATCTTTCTCCAAATCTGCAATTCCCTCTTCAAAAGGTTGCAGATTTTGTCTTTCTTGTCTATTTTTTCCTCTTTCCCGTCATTGTATAGATCTGGGTAGAGCCTCTTCGGGATTTGCTTTCTGTTGTCATATCGTAATTTATTTCTTCGTAGGTATGCTGCTTTATTGCCTCATATGTAGTATCAATGAGTATCTCTGCATCCATACTTTATCTTGTTCTTTGTTTTCCTTATTTTTTCTGTCATTTCATTTTTGTTTACTTTCTCTTCGTTTTCCTCTCTTCTTTTTCTTTTTCTTCTTCTTCTCTCTTCTCTTCTTCTTCATCCTCAATATTTGTACATTCAATCTTGATTTAATAAACATTGTCTATCCATGATAGACATGTTGAACAAAAAATTCTTGTATCTTTTCTCAAATCTTGTATTACCTCAGCACACTGTGGATGGGTCGGAATGTTTGCATGCAGCACATTTTCTGATTAGGTTTTGTGGATTGACTATGCTATACCAAAACCTTACACGTTGCATGCTTTTTGCATTCTTTTTCCTAATGCATCAATTAGTATATTCACAAGATTCACCTTATTCATTTTCTTTGTCGGAATATGTTGGTTTATGTATATTTTTCTTTATGAGTCTCTTGACCACTTGGATTTTTATTTGGAACTTCTTCAATTATTTTCAAGATGTTTTCATTAGATTTGTTCCAGTTTGAAGGATTATATCCTTCTAATATATCTATGAATGCTTTTGTATCTTTTTGGTTAGGACTGTTGCTGATTTCATAGATGAGAAATGCCAGTTCCCTTCCTGCTACCTCATCGTATTGCGAATCTGCTAGACACGCCAAATTACGCCACCTTTTCCCGCAGTTGGAGCTTACTGCCATCTTGTTCTGATTTTATAGTATTACACTTGATAAACTAACTTAGAAGACGCTTTATCCTACTATTTTCACACTAATCTTTTCACCGATAGTTCACGAAACACTTCTAGATATTTCTCAAATTCTAGTCGTATGTTAAACTTGTGATATCTGTTGATTATTGTGACTTCACGCGGGGGGAACGTCTCACCAAGCAAGATGGCTACTACGACAGAGAGAGAGAGAGAGGAGAGAGAGAGAGAGAGAGAGAGAGAGAGAGAGAGAGAGAGAGAGAGAGATGGCAAAAAAAAAAAGAAAAAAAAAAGAAAAAAAAAATTAAAAAAAATCCTTGATCATTATATGGCACTATTCCCCTCTTCTATCACATTACTTGACATATCTCACAGCTTTCCGAGCTCCAGCGTCTCTGGAGTTGAGAGAAGGTAGGGAGGGAAATTGATACAGAGTAAGATGAAGGGAAGAATAATTTTCATCCGAAATTAGTTTTATTATTATTATTATTTTTTTTTTTTTTTGTTTGCTCTATCACAGTCCTCCAATTCGACTGGGTGGTAGGTATAGTGTGGGGTTCCGGGTTGCATCCTGCCTCCTTAGGAGTCCATCACTCTTCTTACTATGTGTGCCGTTTCTAGGATCACACTCTTCTGCATGAGTCCTGGAGCTACTTCAGCCTCTAGTTTTTCTAGATTCCTTTTCAGGGATCTTGGGATCGTGCCTAGTGCTCCTATGATTATGGGTACGATTTCCACTGGCATATCCCATATCCTTCTTATTTCTATTTTCAGATCTTGATACTTATCCATTTTTTCCCTCTCTTTCTCTTCAACTCTGGTGTCCCATGGTATTGCGACATCAATGAGTGATACTTTCTATTATTATTATTATTATTATTATTATTTGAAAATATTAGTAAACACATACATCTACTGTAAAAATTCTCTCACCTCAGTAAGAAAGAGGAGTTATCCTTACGTAAGTGAAATGGAAAGGTTATTTTTATCTCTTTAAAATACTACTACATTTGAATTTTGTAATTACAGTTTTAATATTATTATTATTATTAAAATCTGAAAATACCCATAAACATATTACATACTAGTACCATAAAAATTCTTTCATATCAGTTAAAGAGAGAGAGAGAGAGAGAGAGAGAGAGAGAGAGAGAGAGAGAGAGAGAGAGAGAGAGAGAGAGAGAGAGAGAGAGAATTTTATCTCTCTGTTCTCTCAGAAAATACTTCTAACGCTTCCAGCGAAACAGGGGGAGAGAGTTACTACTATGACATACATATCTTGTGTGGCAAGAGAGAGAGCGAGAGAGACTTATCCTTATTCAAAAGAATAAAATGGATAGATTGTATTTCTTTAAAATACTATCACACATGAATTTTGTTATTAGTTATATTAATATTACATATTATTATTATATTTGAAAGTGTTAATAAACATAGTACATGTACTATACAAATTCTTGTGTCTCAGTCTCAGTGAGAGAGAGAGAGAGAGAGAGAGAGAGAGAGAGAGAGAGAGAGAGAGAGAGAGAGAGAGAGAGAGAGAGAGAGAGAGAGAGAGAAATTACATGAACACTTAGAAAACAAACACTTTTTCAGGGTTTCTCGGCGATTTGAAAATGTTTGTGTCTGTGAAAAACTCATGTATGATAATCACTTTGGTTCCAATGACAAATTCGCGCTTTTGTCAATTTGTGCAACTCTAATCACTTAAGATTCAGGTATTACTATACTTCAAACACCTTGAACATATTCGTAAACAAATGATCAAGTTCACCCGAGGAAAACATTACTTTGGCTAATGAAAAGGCTGATCTACGCGAGGAGTCAATGAGCCAGGAGAGGTCCTCCGGGGAGGAGAAAGTGGCACACAAGGAAGGGGCTTCTCCTGGCATAAGATAAATATCTTCTGTGTAACAGCCAGAAAGGGGATTAACTGAATAAAGCCTACCCTTGCTCCCTTTTGTCTGAGAGCCAATTCTCTACTTCACTCAATGCCTTTCCTGCCAAAGTAGAGAGCACCATCCTTGACAACCTGGACAATTCAGCAGTTCAAATGCTCATCTGTAAAGTGGACGCAGGTAAAGATAGGGCCACTGGAGAGTAAAAAGCAGGAAAACTGCAAAACAGGAAGCACTGAAGCACTGCATATGCAGGAAGAGGAGAATCTCCATCTAAATCCTTATCCAAATCCTCCTCAACAGATGACACTGGTGATAGCAATTAAGTCCATAACAGACTTAGCAGCAAGGGGTGGCTTTGTCAAAAAGCCTAGGACGTCATCCAGTAGCTGCTGAATCAGAGCCAACAATGAATCCACATCTGAAGGAGCGGGAGTCTGTTATCAGTAAGCTGGCGCTGGTGCCGAGTGCCTAGAAGAGGAGACTGGGCAATTGGATGCTACTGAGTGCTCAATGGTCTCCGTACATATGGGCACTATTGGGTGCTTGGGGGCTACCGGATGCTCGAAAGCCACTGGGCGCTAGGCACTCAGAAGCTTCTGAAAGCTCGGGTGTTAATAGGTGCTCAGACACTGCTGTACCAATGGGTGCCACTGAGCACTTGTGTCTGGGAGTGGAAGACAAGCACTTGGGCGCCAAACGTTGATGCTCCTAATCCAAACACACTGTCGAGAAATGTTCCAGGCTGTCCCAAAAACTGTAAGAAGGCTAAAAAGTCCCTGACTTTCTTGCAAGGCACCTGAGGAGTGTGGGCTACATCCACTGCGGGCCTTATCAAAGGCCTTGACTCATCACTGAATTGCCACTGGTGCCTCTGTTCAGGGCTAGATGCCTCTGAACTAGAGGAAAGATGCCTTTCCACTGGCTGTCTGTCACTCTTTGGAACCTGACTTCAGGTGCAATTAAGGTGCCAACTACTTGTGGGCAGACCCCACCAAACTCTCTTGGGCCTCTGGTATGACTTCTCCCAGGTTTAGAGGAGTGTGCCAAGGACTTTTGCCAAAGAGAATCAGCAAGACAGGAAGCCAGCTCCTCCACCAACACTACTTTTACTACTGGCACTTACTTTACTCACTTGGTCCATAAGGGCTCAAACCAAAACTCCTAATTGGGCCTTAGAATTCATGACCAACTCACTTGGTCCATAAGGGCTCAAACCAAAACTCCTAATTGGGCCTTAGAATTCATGACCAACTCGAACTTCTAATTGAATATTGACTCGAGGAAGGCAACGGCATTGGGGTCAGAAGCATGGGAGCCAAGGAAAGGATCAAGTGGTACGGCTGTAGAACTGGGGAATAAGAGACATTAAGGGAATAGATACAATAGGAACATCAATACTACTAGCAGACTTAACAGATTCCTGACTAACTGCGGTCTTATCATCATTCCTAACAGTCACCTTTCTCTTCCTGTCCCTTTCTAATTTAGATAAATGAGGGTTTAAGACTTTCTGTTATTTTGGATCCCAGTCTACACACAACACAGACATGACCTTTGCAATTCATGCAAATGGTACAAGTCATAATTCGCTTAACTCAACCTTATATTTCAGCAAAAGTAGGAGTGCTGGATGTACTTGTGTCAGACATGGTCAAAGAACAAGTCTACAGTAGTACCTCGACATACGAAAGGCTCAACTTACGAAAAACTAGAGATACGAAAGCAAATACGAACAATTTTACAGCTCTACATAAGAAAAGTTTTCAAGATACGAAAGGTTGTTGCTGTAAAGTCCCGAGATTCGCCCGGACCACCGAGAAAAATTTTAAAACTCCCGCGCCGCCAGCTGAGTAAACTCGCCACCATCCTCCCGCTCTCCCATTGGTTCCTGATGCTAGTCACCCCATAAGATCCTGCTCTCCTATTGGTCAGCATCTACCCCTTGCGCTTTAAGTATTCTATTGGTAAAAGGATGCTGTAAATTGAAAAACTTATTCATGCAATACATTTAATAAAAAAAAAGCATTAGGCAAAGATAGAATAAAGAATAGAAATGAATGCTTATTATACTGTTTGGTAGTTTCAGTAGTTGAAGAGAGATAATGAAAATTTATGGCTTACTGTGTAAAGTGATTGCTTGGTGATCGTTCGATACTCGTAAGTGCTGGATGTAAACAGAATTTGGAAGCTTTTTTTGTTTGTTTATTATAGTTAATGATTACTTAATAATTATTTGAAATGAGTACATGCAATACATTTAATAAAAAAATTGTGAATTAGATATCATAAAATATAAAATAAATCAGACTGCCAACAAACACGTATTTCTTAGAATTCTTCTTCTGTTTTAATATTACATTACGTATATGCTGTCAGTAACTCGGTATCTCCATTAGGTAAAGATAGAATAAAGAATAGAAATGAATAGTTATTATACTGTTTGGTAGTTTCATTAGTTGAAGAGAGATACTAATGAAAATTTACGGCTTACTGTGTCCTAGAAAAAGTGATTGCTTGGCGTTCGTTCGGTACTCGTAAGACGGTAAGAGCTGAATGTAAACAATCGATTGGAAGGGTTTTTTTTTGTGTATTATAGTTAATGATTAATTAACCCTCTTACGCCTAAGCCCTAAAAACCAAAACGTCTCCCGTATGCCGAGGCGGGTTTGGAGTGAGTGCGGAACCGGAAAAAAATTTTTTTTTTCAAAAAAAAATGACAGCACGCTTAGTTTTCAAGATTAAGAGTTTATTTTTGGCTCCTTTTTTTTGTCATTGCCTGAAGTTTAATATGCAACCATCAGAAATGAAAAAAAATATCATTATCATATATAAATAATGCGATATATGGTAGCGACAAAAACAAATTTCACACATAATTGTTTTCAAATCGAGCTGTGCAAAAAACAGTTAAAGCTTACGAGTTACTTTTTTTTCGTTGTATTGTACACTACTATGAGATTCAGGGTCTCTGTAACACGGTGTTTTGGACTTTGCTCCTTGTCAAAGCATCGGATGTAGCTGAAAGTTGACATATGTATATTTTACAACCACACACAAATTTTGTCAGCATTATCAATAACCTAAACCCGATAGTTTTGATTTTTATAGAGTAAAAATGAACTAGCCGACGCCATGGCCAATGATTACGAGCCAAGAGTAGAAAAACATTCATTACGTAAGCAAGGTAAACAAACACCTTTTGACTAAATGTTGCCCCGCCCATCCACCAGACATAAATGCCATCGGTCTGAAACCCAAAGACTTTATGAATGGCGGAACGATACATAGATGTGGGTGGGGTATCAGTGCTAGCGTAGTAATACTACTGTAGCAGTAGTGCCGCAACAGTATAGCAGTAATATACATGAATTAAACGTTTAGACCAACTGCTGGGATCCTTGAGGATCATTTAGCACTTCTTACAACTACTCGAGAAATGAGTTTTTATAGCCAGAAGTTGAATTTTCTCATCAAACAATGCCCATGGTAGCCTTCAGTGTTATCCTGAATTATAACGAGGCGAAAGTGGGTGGAGCCTCATGAAGTCACCATTCTGACGATAATTATTGGTGAAGGTTTAAAGCCAATATACGGTACCGGCTATTTTTTTTCAGTAAATAGATAGATAGCCAATAAGTAAAAATTGCTTGACATTGGATATAGCAGTTATCAAATCAAGCTTGTCTACTATGTTTTTGGTAATTACCAACTATTCCCTACATCTTGTCAATCTGACTGTGACCTATAAAGTAGACTGTAATTTCTTTGGAAACTTATTTTGGGAGTTAGACTAATAATCGAATTGTTTTTGTATTTATTACCTATTTTGTTGGTTTGTTAATTATGACAATTATCAGTGGGGAGGTTCCAGAGTTCATAAAGGTGTACTGCTTTGCTTGTATTTAAAATTTGTATGTCATTGTTGCCTAGAGGTTTTAGCCCTTCGTTACGTATAGCCAATCATTCCATCGAGAAGAGAGGGAAGAAATGATGTCATAAGTTACGTAACAAGTGTCGTTCGAAACCTTTTCTCTGAGTAAAGTTGGCGTCTTCAAAAAAGGTCACATTTACATTATAAGTACCAAATTTATTCAACCTACGTAGTGCAGAATACACTCAAAATTTATGTGTTGATATAATATGTATTCTGAATAAGCGTTATATTTATGAAATGCATAGATAAAAAGTTATTGCGAAAAAACCGTGTTACAGAGGCCCTGAATCTCATAGTAAATTGCAATCATTTTGATATATAACACATTGTAAAACGATTAAAGCAATACAGAAAAAATATTATCACAAAATGAAGCATTAATTCGTAATGCGCGAGCGTAAAAAAAAGTTTTTTTCAAAAATTCACCATAAATCTAAATATTGTTCTACAGACTTCCAATTTGTTTCAAAATGAAGACAAATGATTGAATATTACGATACTGTAAGCGTTTTAGCTTAGAATGGCAGTTTTTGACCATTTTGGATGAGTTAAATTGACCGAATGTCGAAATTTTTATATATATATTTTTATATATGCAAATATTGAAAAATGAGAAAAGCTACAACCTTCAAATGTTTTTGTTTGTGTTCTTCATGAATTTGCTCACATTTTCATATATGAAACTCTATAAAATGCCTAATATGAAAAGGAGTAAATATTAGGAGAATGCGACGTACGCATTTCGGAGATTTGCGGCAGAGAAATCCGCACCATGCAGGGGAAAAGGGGAAAAAGTTTTTGTAAAAAATTCACCCACTAAAATCCTAAATATTGTGCTAGAGACTTCCAATTTGATTCAAAATGAAGATAAATGACTGTATATTTCTAGATTGTAAGAGTTTTAGCTTACAATTGCGTTTTTGAACTATTTCGGTGGAGTCAAAGTTGACCGAACGAGGCTTTTTTTCTATTTATTGTGATTTATATGCAAATATTTTGAAAAAGATAAAAGCTACAACCTTCAATAATTTTTCGTTGTATTCTACATGAAATTGCGCACATTTTCATATATAAAACTTTCTGTAACAGCTAATTTTAAATGGTGCAAACATTTTGACAATCGCACGAAAAAATTTCTGATTTTTTTCGGAAGAGTTACCGCGCGGACGTAAGGAAAATTTTTTTTTTTTTTCATAAATTCACCATAAATCGAAATATTGTGCTAGAGACTTCCAATTAGTTGCAAAATGGAGGTAAATGATTGAATATTACTAGAATAAAAGAGTTTTAGCTTACAATTTCGTTTTTTTTACCATTTCGGTAGAGTCAAAGTTGACCGAAGGTTGAAATTTTGGCACTTATCATTATTTATATGGAAATATTTCAAAACTGATAAAAGCTACAACCATGGATTGTTTTTAGTTGTATTGTGCATGAAATTGTGCACATTTCCATATATAAAACTTTATGTAACTGCAAATTTAAAATGGTGCAAATATTAGGACAATCGCAAGAAAAAATTTATCAGAAGAGTTACCGCGCGGACATAAGGAAAAAGTTTTTTCATAAATTCACCATAAATCAAAATATTGTGCTAGAGACGTCCAATTTGTTGCAAAATGAAGGCAAATGATTGAATATTACAATTGCGTTTTTTTACCATTTCGGTAGAGTCAAAGTTGACCGAAGGTTGAAATTTTGGCACTTATTGTTATTTATATGAAAATATTTCAAAACTGATAAAAGCTACAATCATGAGTATTTTTTTGTTGTATTCTACATAAAATTGCGCACATTTTCATATATAATACTCCATGTAACGGATAATTTAAAATGGTGCAAAAATTATGTCAAAGTGAAAACGAAAACAATTTTATGAGATGTGTCACTGATACTTTTTAGTGCGATAAGAAAGAAATTCACGCTTGCGCGCCTGCGTAACGATTGTAAACAAAACAACGACTTGATCCGTGAACTCCCAGCATCCCCCAAGGTGCGTGATTCAAAAGTTTTTGGCTGGTAGGCCTATAAGTATTTTTCCGCGAATTTAAAAAAAAACTTTTTTGAGTTGACGTATAATACGTCCAATCGGCCTACGGGAGACATTTTGGACTGCGATGTTTGTAATACGTCCAATCGGCATACGGGAGACATTTTGACTCGACGTTTAATATGTCCAATCGGCGTAAGAGGGTTAATAATTATTTGAAATGAGTACATACTGATTATTTATACATTTTATTGGCATATTCTAAGCTTTTAGCTTCTTAGGTTTAGATGTCAGAATCACAGACTAGGCTACAGTAGCAACCGCTAACATAGGCTAGGCTTATTGCTAAGGGACATATGCTAAAGTCTTAATATATGCAGTAAAAATGGGGTTGAACATTACATGCAGTTGAATATTACTCAAGTATGTACAGTATTATGCCTTTTTGGAGACATAATTCTTCCGTCGGATCGGCGTTGTAACCCTAGAACATCTGTTTTAGGCCTGGAAATATAATTTACTCAGGTGATTTTGGAGGGCTTGGAACGGATTAGCTATTTTACATGTAAAATGTGGTCCAAGATACGAAAACCTCATGATACGAAGGGCGCCTTGGAACGGATTAATTTCGTATCTCGAGGTACTACTGTACTACCAAAAGAGGCTTAATATTAAAAAAACAAGTCTCAAAATTGAAAGCAATCAAAATCGTGAAAAATTCAGTCTTCTAAGTAAAACTTTCACTAACTAAATTGCCGAAGGTTAAAAAAAAAAAAGCAAATATGCGGTGCTCCCCATTTTTACACAGTACAGTGGAACCTCGATATATGAAAGTCCTAACTTACAAAAAATTCAAGTTACGAAAGCAAATACAAAGATTTTTCTGCCTCTATACGAAAATAATTCAGGTTACGAAAGGGTGTTACTGTAAAGTCCTAAGATTTGCCTGGACCACCGAGAACAATTTTAAAACTCGCGCTCGCCACTAACTGAGTAGACTCGCCACCATCCTCCCGCTCTCCCATTGGTTCCTGATGCTAGTCACCGCCGTAAGATCCTGCTCTCCTATTGGTCAGCATCTACCCCATTGTGCTCTATGTATTCTATTGGTAAAACTTATTCATGCAATACATTTAATAAAACAAACATTAGGTAAAGATAGAATAAAGAATAGAAATGAATGGTTATTATACTGTTTGGTAGTTTCAGTAGTTGAAGATAATGAAAATTTATGGCTTACTGTGTACTAGGAAAAGTGATTACTGTACTGTGTGCTGGGTAAAAGTGGTTGCTTGGCGATCGTTCGCTACCCGTAGCAGTGAACGTAAACAAAAGGTTGGAAGCTTTTTGTTTGTTTGTTTGTTTATTATAGTTAATGGTTACTTAATAATTATTTGAAATGGGTACATGCAATACATTTAATAAAAAAAATTGTGAATTAGATATCATAAAATATAAAATAAATCAGATAGCTATCACCGAAGCCAACAAATATTTTCTAGAATTCTTCTTCTGTTTTAATATTATATGTTTCATTATAGCTGTCAGTAACTCGGTATCTCCATTAGGTAAAGACAGAATAAAGAATAGAATGAATGGTTATTATACTGTTTGGTAGTTTCAGCAGTTGAAGAGAGATAATGAAAATTTATGATTACTACTATACTGTGTGCTAGGTAAAAGTGGTTGCTTGGCGATCGTTCGCTACTCGTAGTGGTGAACGTAAACAAAAGCTTGGAAGCCTTTTTTTTTGTTTGTTTGTGTATTATAGTTAATGATTATAGTTAATGATTAATTAATAATTATTTGAAATGAGTACATACTGATTATTTATACATTTTATTGGCATATTATAAGCTTTTAGCTTCTTAGGTTTAGATGTCAGAATCATAGACTAGGCTACAGTAGCAACTGCTAACATAGGCTA